>NC_068968.1:27157957-27457957 GCF_026419915.1 Harpia harpyja | reverse complement strand
AGTGGAGTGTAAGAAGGAAGAATTAGACACGGAGGGAAGAGACGTAAAAGAGACTGGCGAGGGAAAGGAAGGAAAAGTGACTGGCGAGGGGAAAGAGGGAACAGAGAGGGCTGACTGGAAATAGGGAAAAGAGAGATTTCATAGAAAAGAGGAAAGCCAGGGAACAGAGAGAGGCGAGAGAAACCAGGGGAAAGAGACTGGCGAGGGAAAAGAGGGATAACAGAGTTGACGAATAACAGGGAAAAGAGAGCGGCGAGGGAAAGTGGAAAAATTAGACCTAGAGGGAAGAGAGGTAACAGAGACTGGCGAGGAAAAGGAGGGAAAGGTGACTGGCGAGGGAAAAGTTGGAAAAGAGAGAGTCATGGCAAAGCAGGGGGAAAGAGACAGGCGAGGGAAAACAAGGACAAGAGAGTTAGTGGAAAAGAAATAGGTGAGTGAAAGTGGGAAGAATTAGACACCGAGGGAAGAGAGGTGACAGAGACTGGCGAGGGAAAGAGAGAGGCGAGATAAACCAGGGGAAAGAGACTGGCGAGGGGGGAAGAGGGAACAGAGAGGGTTGATTGGAAATAGGGAAAAGAGAGATTTCATAGAAAAGAGGAAAGTCAGGGAACAGAGAGAGGCGAGAGAAACCAGGGGAAAGAGACTGGCGAGGGGGGAAGAGGGAACAGAGAGAGTTGATTGGAAATAGGGAAAAGAGAGATTTCATAGAAAAGAGGAAAGCCAGGGAACAGAGAGAGGCGAGAGAAACCAGGGGAAAGAGACTGGCGAGGGGGGAAGAGGGAACAGAGAGAGTTGATTGGAAATAGGGAAAAGAGAGATTTCATAGAAAAGAGGAAAGCCAGGGAACAGAGAGAGGCGAGAGAAACCAGGGGAAAGAGACTGGCGAGAGAAAAGAGGGATAACAGAGTTGACGAATAACAGGGGAAAGAGAGAGGCGAGGGAAAGTGGAAAAATTAGACCTAGAGGGAAGAGAGGTAACAGAGACTGGCGAGGAAAAGGAGGGAAAGGTGACTGGCGAGGGAAAAGTTGGAAAAGAGAGAGTCATGGCAAAGCAGGGGAAAAGAGACAGGCGAGGGAAAACAAGGACAAGAGAGAGTTCATGGAAAAGAGAGGGGCGAGGGAAAGTGGGAAGTATTAGACACCGAGGGAAGAGAGGTAACAGAGACTGGCGAGGGAAAGAGAGAGGCGAGATAAACCAGGGGAAAGAGACTGGCGAGGGGGGAAGAGGGAAAAGAGAGGGTTGAGGGAAAGCAGGGGAAAGAGACTATGGAGGGAAAGCAGAGGGAAAGAGACAGGCGAGGGAAAACAAGGACAAGAGAGAGTTAATGGAAAAGAGGGAGGCGAGTGAAAGTGGGAAGAATTAGACACCAAGGGAAGAGACGTAAAAGAGACTGGCGAGGGAAAGAGAGAGGCGAGATAAACCAGGGGAAAGAGACTGGCGAGGGGGGAAGAGGGAAAAGAGAGAGTTGACTGGAAATAGGGGAACGAGAGAGTTCATGGAAAAGAGGGAGTGGAGTGTAAGTGGGAAAATTAGGCACGGAGGGAATAGAGGTTAAAAGAGACTGGCGAGGGAAAGGAAGGAAAAGTGACTGGCGAGGGGAAAGAGGGAAAAGAGAGGGCTGACTGGAAATAGGGAAAAGAGAGATTTCATAGAAAAGAGGAAAGCCAGGGAACAGAGAGAGGCGAGAGAAACCAGGGGAAAGAGACTGGCGAGGGAAAAGAGGGATAACAGAGTTGACGAATAACAGGGAAAAGAGAGAGGCGAGGGAAAGTGGAAAAATTAGACCTAGAGGGAAGAGAGGTAAAAGAGAGAGGGGAGGGCAACGAGGGACAACAGAGAATTGAGGAATGAGAGGGGAAAGAGGGAGTCGGGTGAAAGTGGGAAGAATTGGACACCGAGGGAAGAGAGGTAACAGAGACTGGCGAGGAAAAGGAGGGAAAGGTGACTGGCGAGGGAAAAGTTGGAAAAGAGAGAGTCATGTCAAAGCAGGGGGAAAGAGACAGGCGAGGGAAAACAAGGACAAGAGAGAGTTCATGGAAAAGAAGGAGGTGAGTGAAAGTGGGAAGAATTAGACACCGAGGGAAGAGAGGTAACAGAGACTGGCGAGGGAAAGAGAGAGGCGAGATAAACCAGGGGAAAGAGACTGGCGAGGGGGCAAGAGGGAAAAGAGAGAGTTGACTGGAAATAGGGGAACGAGAGAGTTCATGGAAAAGAGGGAGTGGAGTGTAAGAAGGAAGAATTAGACACGGAGGGAAGAGACGTAAAAGAGACTGGCGAGGGAAAGGAAGGAAAAGTGACTGGCGAGGGGAAAGAGGGAACAGAGAGGGCTGACTGGAAATAGGGAAAAGAGAGATTTCATAGAAAAGAGGAAAGCCAGGGAACAGAGAGAGGCGAGAGAAACCAGGGGAAAGAGACTGGCGAGGGAAAAGAGGGATAACAGAGTTGACGAATAACAGGGAAAAGAGAGCGGCGAGGGAAAGTGGAAAAATTAGACCTAGAGGGAAGAGAGGTAACAGAGACTGGCGAGGAAAAGGAGGGAAAGGTGACTGGCGAGGGAAAAGTTGGAAAAGAGAGAGTCATGGCAAAGCAGGGGGGAAGAGACAGGCGAGGGAAAACAAGGACAAGAGAGTTAGTGGAAAAGAAGGAGGTGAGTGAAAGTGGGAAGAATTAGACACCGAGGGAAGAGAGGTAACAGAGACTGGCGAGGGAAAGAGAGAGGCGAGATAAACCAGGGGAAAGAGACTGGCGAGGGGGAAAGAGGGAACAGAGAGAGTTGATTGGAAATAGGGAAAAGAGAGATTTCATAGAAAAGAGGAAAGCCAGGGAACAGAGAGAGGCGAGAGAAACCAGGGGAAAGAGACTGGCGAGGGAAAAGAGGGATAACAGAGTTGACGAATAACAGGGAAAAGAGAGAGGCGAGGGAAAGTGGAAAAATTAGACCTAGAGGGAAGAGAGGTAAAAGAGAGAGGGGAGGGCAACGAGGGACAACAGAGAATTGAGGAATGAGAGGGGAAAGAGGGAGTCGGGTGAAAGTGGGAAGAATTGGACACCGAGGGAAGAGAGGTAACAGAGACTGGCGAGGAAAAGGAGGGAAAGGTGACTGGCGAGGGAAAAGTTGGAAAAGAGAGAGTCATGGCAAAGCAGGGGAAAAGAGACAGGCGAGGGAAAACAAGGACAAGAGAGAGTTCATGGAAAAGAGAGGGGCGAGGGAAAGTGGGAAGTATTAGACACCGAGGGAAGAGAGGTAACAGAGACTGGCGAGGGAAAGAGAGAGGCGAGATAAACCAGGGGAAAGAGACTGGCGAGGGGGGGAAGAGGGAAAAGAGAGGGTTGAGGGAAAGCAGGGGAAAGAGACTATGGAGGGAAAGCAGAGGGAAAGAGACAGGCGAGGGAAAACAAGGACAAGAGAGAGTTAATGGAAAAGAGGGAGGCGAGTGAAAGTGGGAAGAATTAGACACCAAGGGAAGAGACGTAAAAGAGACTGGCGAGGGAAAGAGAGAGGCGAGATAAACCAGGGGAAAGAGACTGGCGAGGGGGGAAGAGGGAAAAGAGAGAGTTGACTGGAAATAGGGGAACGAGAGAGTTCATGGAAAAGAGGGAGTGGAGTGTAAGTGGGAAAATTAGGCACGGAGGGAATAGAGGTTAAAAGAGACTGGCGAGGGAAAGGAAGGAAAAGTGACTGGCGAGGGGAAAGAGGGAAAAGAGAGGGCTGACTGGAAATAGGGAAAAGAGAGATTTCATAGAAAAGAGGAAAGTCAGGGAACAGAGAGAGGCGAGATAAACCAGGGGAAAGAGACTGGCGAGGGGGGAAGAGGGAACAGAGAGAGTTGATTGGAAATAGGGAAAAGAGAGATTTCATAGAAAAGAGGAAAGCCAGGGAACAGAGAGAGGCGAGAGAAACCAGGGGAAAGAGACTGGCGAGGGAAAAGAGGGATAACAGAGTTGACGAATAACAGGGGAAAGAGAGAGGCGAGGGAAAGTGGAAAAATTAGACCTAGAGGGAAGAGAGGTAAAAGAGAGAGGGGAGGGCAACGAGGGACAACAGAGAATTGAGGAATGAGAGGGGAAAGAGGGAGTCGGGTGAAAGTGGGAAGAATTGGACACCGAGGGAAGAGAGGTAACAGAGACTGGCGAGGAAAAGGAGGGAAAGGTGACTGGCGAGGGAAAAGTTGGAAAAGAGAGAGTCATGGCAAAGCAGGGGGAAAGAGACAGGCGAGGGAAAACAAGGACAAGAGAGTTAATGGAAAAGAAGGAGGTGAGTGAAAGTGGGAAGAATTAGACACCGAGGGAAGAGAGGTAACAGAGACTGGCGAGGAAAAGGAGGGAAAGGTGACTGGCGAGGGAAAAGTTGGAAAAGAGAGAGTCATGGCAAAGCAGGGGGAAAGAGACAGGCGAGGGAAAACAAGGACAAGAGAGAGTTCATGGAAAAGAGAGGGGCGAGGGAAAGTGGGAAGTATTAGACACCGAGGGAAGAGAGGTAACAGAGACTGGCGAGGGAAAGAGAGAGGCGAGATAAACCAGGGGAAAGAGACTGGCGAGGGGGGGAAGAGGGAAAAGAGAGGGTTGAGGGAAAGCAGGGGAAAGAGACTATGGAGGGAAAGCAGAGGGAAAGAGACAGGCGAGGGAAAACAAGGACAAGAGAGAGTTAATGGAAAAGAGGGAGGCGAGTGAAAGTGGGAAGAATTAGACACCAAGGGAAGAGACGTAAAAGAGACTGGCGAGGGAAAGAGAGAGGCGAGATAAACCAGGGGAAAGAGACTGGCGAGGGGGGAAGAGGGAAAAGAGAGAGTTGACTGGAAATAGGGGAACGAGAGAGTTCATGGAAAAGAGGGAGTGGAGTGTAAGTGGGAAAATTAGGCACGGAGGGAATAGAGGTTAAAAGAGACTGGCGAGGGAAAGGAAGGAAAAGTGACTGGCGAGGGGAAAGAGGGAAAAGAGAGGGCTGACTGGAAATAGGGAAAAGAGAGATTTCATAGAAAAGAGGAAAGTCAGGGAACAGAGAGAGGCGAGATAAACCAGGGGAAAGAGACTGGCGAGGGGGGAAGAGGGAACAGAGAGAGTTGATTGGAAATAGGGAAAAGAGAGATTTCATAGAAAAGAGGAAAGCCAGGGAACAGAGAGAGGCGAGAGAAACCAGGGGAAAGAGACTGGCGAGGGAAAAGAGGGATAACAGAGTTGACGAATAACAGGGGAAAGAGAGAGGCGAGGGAAAGTGGAAAAATTAGACCTAGAGGGAAGAGAGGTAAAAGAGAGAGGGGAGGGCAACGAGGGACAACAGAGAATTGAGGAATGAGAGGGGAAAGAGGGAGTCGGGTGAAAGTGGGAAGAATTGGACACCGAGGGAAGAGAGGTAACAGAGACTGGCGAGGAAAAGGAGGGAAAGGTGACTGGCGAGGGAAAAGTTGGAAAAGAGAGAGTCATGGCAAAGCAGGGGGAAAGAGACAGGCGAGGGAAAACAAGGACAAGAGAGTTAATGGAAAAGAAGGAGGTGAGTGAAAGTGGGAAGAATTAGACACCGAGGGAAGAGAGGTAACAGAGACTGGCGAGGAAAAGGAGGGAAAGGTGACTGGCGAGGGAAAAGTTGGAAAAGAGAGAGTCATGGCAAAGCAGGGGGAAAGAGACAGGCGAGGGAAAACAAGGACAAGAGAGAGTTCATGGAAAAGAGAGGGGCGAGGGAAAGTGGGAAGTATTAGACACCGAGGGAAGAGAGGTAACAGAGACTGGCGAGGGAAAGAGAGAGGCGAGATAAACCAGGGGAAAGAGACTGGCGAGGGGGGAAGAGGGAAAAGAGAGAGTTGACTGGAAATAGGGGAACGAGAGAGTTCATGGAAAAGAGGGAGTGGAGTGTAAGTGGGAAAATTAGGCACGGAGGGAATAGAGGTTAAAAGAGACTGGCGAGGGAAAGGAAGGAAAAGTGACTGGCGAGGGGAAAGAGGGAAAAGAGAGGGCTGACTGGAAATAGGGAAAAGAGAGATTTCATAGAAAAGAGGAAAGCCAGGGAACAGAGAGAGGCGAGAGAAACCAGGGGAAAGAGACTGGCGAGGGAAAAGAGGGATAACAGAGTTGACGAATAACAGGGAAAAGAGAGCGGCGAGGGAAAGTGGAAAAATTAGACCTAGAGGGAAGAGAGGTAAAAGAGAGAGGGGAGGGCAACGAGGGACAACAGAGAATTGAGGAATGAGAGGGGAAAGAGGGAGTCGGGTGAAAGTGGGAAGAATTGGACACCGAGGGAAGAGAGGTAACAGAGACTGGCGAGGAAAAGGAGGGAAAGGTGACTGGCGAGGGAAAAGTTGGAAAAGAGAGAGTCATGTCAAAGCAGGGGGAAAGAGACAGGCGAGGGAAAACAAGGACAAGAGAGAGTTCATGGAAAAGAAGGAGGTGAGTGAAAGTGGGAAGAATTAGACACCGAGGGAAGAGAGGTAACAGAGACTGGCGAGGGAAAGAGAGAGGCGAGATAAACCAGGGGAAAGAGACTGGCGAGGGGGGAAGAGGGAAAAGAGAGAGTTGACTGGAAATAGGGGAACGAGAGAGTTCATGGAAAAGAGGGAGTGGAGTGTAAGAAGGAAGAATTAGACACGGAGGGAAGAGACGTAAAAGAGACTGGCGAGGGAAAGGAAGGAAAAGTGACTGGCGAGGGGAAAGAGGGAACAGAGAGGGCTGACTGGAAATAGGGAAAAGAGAGATTTCATAGAAAAGAGGAAAGCCAGGGAACAGAGAGAGGCGAGAGAAACCAGGGGAAAGAGACTGGCGAGGGAAAAGAGGGATAACAGAGTTGACGAATAACAGGGAAAAGAGAGCGGCGAGGGAAAGTGGAAAAATTAGACCTAGAGGGAAGAGAGGTAAAAGAGAGAGGGGAGGGCAACGAGGGACAACAGAGAATTGAGGAATGAGAGGGGAAAGAGGGAGTCGGGTGAAAGTGGGAAGAATTGGACACCGAGGGAAGAGAGGTAACAGAGACTGGCGAGGAAAAGGAGGGAAAGGTGACTGGCGAGGGAAAAGTTGGAAAAGAGAGAGTCATGTCAAAGCAGGGGGAAAGAGACAGGCGAGGGAAAACAAGGACAAGAGAGTTAATGGAAAAGAAGGAGGTGAGTTAAAGTGGGAAGAATTAGACACCGAGGGAAGAGAGGTAACAGAGACTGGCGAGGGAAAGAGAGAGGCGAGATAAACCAGGGGAAAGAGACTGGCGAGGGGGGAAGAGGGAACAGAGAGAGTTGATTGGAAATAGGGAAAAGAGAGATTTCATAGAAAAGAGGAAAGCCAGGGAACAGAGAGAGGCGAGAGAAACCAGGGGAAAGAGACTGGCGAGGGGGGAAGAGGGAAAAGAGAGGGTTGAGGGAAAGCAGGGGAAAGAGACTATGGAGGGAAAGCAGAGGGAAAGAGACAGGCGAGGGAAAACAAGGACAAGAGAGAGTTAATGGAAAAGAGGGAGGCGAGTGAAAGTGGGAAGAATTAGACACCAAGGGAAGAGACGTAAAAGAGACTGGCGAGGGAAAGAGAGAGGCGAGATAAACCAGGGGAAAGAGACTGGCGAGGGGGGGAGAGGGAAGAGAGAGAGCTGACTGGAAATAGGGGAACGAGAGAGTTCATGGAAAAGAGGGAGTGGAGTGTAAGTGGGAAGAATTAGACATGGAGGGAATAGAGGTTAAAAGAGACTGGCGAGGGAAAGGAAGGAAAAGTGACTGGCGAGGGGAAAGAGGGAAAAGAGAGGGCTGACTGGAAATAGGGAAAAGAGAGATTTCATAGAAAAGAGGAAAGTCAGGGAACAGAGAGAGGCGAGATAAACCAGGGGAAAGAGACTGGCGAGGGGGGAAGAGGGAACAGAGAGAGTTGATTGGAAATAGGGAAAAGAGAGATTTCATAGAAAAGAGGAAAGCCAGGGAACAGAGAGAGGCGAGAGAAACCAGGGGAAAGAGACTGGCGAGGGAAAAGAGGGATAACAGAGTTGACGAATAACAGGGGAAAGAGAGAGGCGAGGGAAAGTGGAAAAATTAGACCTAGAGGGAAGAGAGGTAAAAGAGAGAGGGGAGGGCAACGAGGGACAACAGAGAATTGAGGAATGAGAGGGGAAAGAGGGAGTCGGGTGAAAGTGGGAAGAATTGGACACCGAGGGAAGAGAGGTAACAGAGACTGGCGAGGAAAAGGAGGGAAAGGTGACTGGCGAGGGAAAAGTTGGAAAAGAGAGAGTCATGTCAAAGCAGGGGGAAAGAGACAGGCGAGGGAAAACAAGGACAAGAGAGTTAATGGAAAAGAAGGAGGTGAGTGAAAGTGGGAAGAATTAGACACCGAGGGAAGAGAGGTAACAGAGACTGGCGAGGGAAAGAGAGAGGCGAGATAAACCAGGGGAAAGAGACTGGCGAGGGGGGAAGAGGGAAAAGAGAGGGTTGATTGGAAATAGGGAAAAGAGAGATTTCATAGAAAAGAGGAAAGCCAGGGAACAGAGAGAGGCGAGAGAAACCAGGGGAAAGAGACTGGCGAGGGGGGAAGAGGGAACAGAGAGAGTTGATTGGAAATAGGGAAAAGAGAGATTTCATAGAAAAGAGGAAAGCCAGGGAACAGAGAGAGGCGAGAGAAACCAGGGGAAAGAGACTGGCGAGGGAAAAGAGGGATAACAGAGTTGACGAATAACAGGGGAAAGAGAGAGGCGAGGGAAAGTGGAAAAATTAGACCTAGAGGGAAGAGAGGTAAAAGAGAGAGGGGAGGGCAACGAGGGACAACAGAGAATTGAGGAATGAGAGGGGAAAGAGGGAGTCGGGTGAAAGTGGGAAGAATTGGACACCGAGGGAAGAGAGGTAACAGAGACTGGCGAGGAAAAGGAGGGAAAGGTGACTGGCGAGGGAAAAGTTGGAAAAGAGAGAGTCATGGCAAAGCAGGGGAAAAGAGACAGGCGAGGGAAAACAAGGACAAGAGAGTTAATGGAAAAGAAGGAGGTGAGTGAAAGTGGGAAGAATTAGACACCGAGGGAAGAGAGGTAACAGAGACTGGCGAGGGAAAGAGAGAGGCGAGATAAACCAGGGGAAAGAGACTGGCGAGGGGGGAAGAGGGAAAAGAGAGAGTTGACTGGAAATAGGGGAACGAGAGAGTTCATGGAAAAGAGGGAGTGGAGTGTAAGAAGGAAGAATTAGACACGGAGGGAAGAGACGTAAAAGAGACTGGCGAGGGAAAGGAAGGAAAAGTGACTGGCGAGGGGAAAGAGGGAACAGAGAGGGCTGACTGGAAATAGGGAAAAGAGAGATTTCATAGAAAAGAGGAAAGCCAGGGAACAGAGAGAGGCGAGAGAAACCAGGGGAAAGAGACTGGCGAGGGAAAAGAGGGATAACAGAGTTGACGAATAACAGGGAAAAGAGAGCGGCGAGGGAAAGTGGAAAAATTAGACCTAGAGGGAAGAGAGGTAACAGAGACTGGCGAGGAAAAGGAGGGAAAGGTGACTGGCGAGGGAAAAGTTGGAAAAGAGAGAGTCATGGCAAAGCAGGGGGAAAGAGACAGGCGAGGGAAAACAAGGACAAGAGAGTTAGTGGAAAAGAAATAGGTGAGTGAAAGTGGGAAGAATTAGACACCGAGGGAAGAGAGGTGACAGAGACTGGCGAGGGAAAGAGAGAGGTGAGATAAACCAGGGGAAAGAGACTGGCGAGGGGGGAAGAGGGAACAGAGAGGGTTGATTGGAAATAGGGAAAAGAGAGATTTCATAGAAAAGAGGAAAGCCAGGGAACAGAGAGAGGCGAGAGAAACCAGGGGAAAGAGACTGGCGAGGGGGGAAGAGGGAACAGAGAGAGTTGATTGGAAATAGGGAAAAGAGAGATTTCATAGAAAAGAGGAAAGCCAGGGAACAGAGAGAGGCGAGAGAAACCAGGGGAAAGAGACTGGCGAGGGGGGAAGAGGGAACAGAGAGAGTTGATTGGAAATAGGGAAAAGAGAGATTTCATAGAAAAGAGGAAAGCCAGGGAACAGAGAGAGGCGAGAGAAACCAGGGGAAAGAGACTGGCGAGGGAAAAGAGGGATAACAGAGTTGACGAATAACAGGGGAAAGAGAGAGGCGAGGGAAAGTGGAAAAATTAGACCTAGAGGGAAGAGAGGTAAAAGAGAGAGGGGAGGGCAACGAGGGACAACAGAGAATTGAGGAATGAGAGGGGAAAGAGGGAGTCGGGTGAAAGTGGGAAGAATTGGACACCGAGGGAAGAGAGGTAACAGAGACTGGCGAGGAAAAGGAGGGAAAGGTGACTGGCGAGGGAAAAGTTGGAAAAGAGAGAGTCATGGCAAAGCAGGGGAAAAGAGACAGGCGAGGGAAAACAAGGACAAGAGAGTTAATGGAAAAGAAGGAGGTGAGTGAAAGTGGGAAGAATTAGACACCGAGGGAAGAGAGGTAACAGAGACTGGCGAGGGAAAGAGAGAGGCGAGATAAACCAGGGGAAAGAGACTGGCGAGGGGGGAAGAGGGAAAAGAGAGAGTTGACTGGAAATAGGGGAACGAGAGAGTTCATGGAAAAGAGGGAGTGGAGTGTAAGAAGGAAGAATTAGACACGGAGGGAAGAGACGTAAAAGAGACTGGCGAGGGAAAGGAAGGAAAAGTGACTGGCGAGGGGAAAGAGGGAACAGAGAGGGCTGACTGGAAATAGGGAAAAGAGAGATTTCATAGAAAAGAGGAAAGCCAGGGAACAGAGAGAGGCGAGAGAAACCAGGGGAAAGAGACTGGCGAGGGAAAAGAGGGATAACAGAGTTGACGAATAACAGGGAAAAGAGAGAGGCGAGGGAAAGTGGAAAAATTAGACCTAGAGGGAAGAGAGGTAAAAGAGAGAGGGGAGGGCAACGAGGGACAACAGAGAATTGAGGAATGAGAGGGGAAAGAGGGAGTCGGGTGAAAGTGGGAAGAATTGGACACCGAGGGAAGAGAGGTAACAGAGACTGGCGAGGAAAAGGAGGGAAAGGTGACTGGCGAGGGAAAAGTTGGAAAAGAGAGAGTCATGGCAAAGCAGGGGAAAAGAGACAGGCGAGGGAAAACAAGGACAAGAGAGTTAATGGAAAAGAAGGAGGTGAGTGAAAGTGGGAAGAATTAGACACCGAGGGAAGAGAGGTAACAGAGACTGGCGAGGGAAAGAGAGAGGCAAGACAAACCAGGGGAAAGAGACTGGCGAGGGGGGAAGAGGGAAAAGAGAGGGTTGATTGGAAATAGGGAAAAGAGAGATTTCATAGAAAAGAGGAAAGCCAGGGAACAGAGAGAGGCGAGAGAAACCAGGGGAAAGAGACTGGCGAGGGGGGGAGAGGGAACAGAGAGAGTTGATTGGAAATAGGGAAAAGAGAGATTTCATAGAAAAGAGGAAAGCCAGGGAACAGAGAGAGGCGAGAGAAACCAGGGGAAAGAGACTGGCGAGGGAAAAGAGGGATAACAGAGTTGACGAATAACAGGGAAAAGAGAGCGGCGAGGGAAAGTGGAAAAATTAGACCTAGATGGAAGAGAGGTAAAAGAGAGAGGGGAGGGCAACGAGGGACAACAGAGAATTGAGGAATGAGAGGGGACAGAGGGAGTCGGGTGAAAGTGGGAAGAATTTGACACCGAGGGAAGAGAGGTAACAGAGACTGGCGAGGGAAAGAGAGAGGCGAGATAAACCAGGGGAAAGAGACTGGCGAGGGGGGAAGAGGGAAAAGAGAGAGTTGACTGGAAATAGGGGAACGAGAGAGTTCATGGAAAAGAGGGAGTGGAGTGTAAGAAGGAAGAATTAGACACGGAGGGAAGAGACGTAAAAGAGACTGGCGAGGGAAAGGAAGGAAAAGTGACTGGCGAGGGGAAAGAGGGAACAGAGAGGGCTGACTGGAAATAGGGAAAAGAGAGATTTCATAGAAAAGAGGAAAGCCAGGGAACAGAGAGAGGCGAGAGAAACCAGGGGAAAGAGACTGGCGAGGGAAAAGAGGGATAACAGAGTTGACGAATAACAGGGAAAAGAGAGCGGCGAGGGAAAGTGGAAAAATTAGACCTAGAGGGAAGAGAGGTAACAGAGACTGGCGAGGAAAAGGAGGGAAAGGTGACTGGCGAGGGAAAAGTTGGAAAAGAGAGAGTCATGGCAAAGCAGGGGGGAAGAGACAGGCGAGGGAAAACAAGGACAAGAGAGTTAGTGGAAAAGAAATAGGTGAGTGAAAGTGGGAAGAATTAGACACCGAGGGAAGAGAGGTGACAGAGACTGGCGAGGGAAAGAGAGAGGTGAGATAAACCAGGGGAAAGAGACTGGCGAGGGGGGAAGAGGGAACAGAGAGGGTTGATTGGAAATAGGGAAAAGAGAGATTTCATAGAAAAGAGGAAAGCCAGGGAACAGAGAGAGGCGAGAGAAACCAGGGGAAAGAGACTGGCGAGGGGGGAAGAGGGAACAGAGAGAGTTGATTGGAAATAGGGAAAAGAGAGATTTCATAGAAAAGAGGAAAGCCAGGGAACAGAGAGAGGCGAGAGAAACCAGGGGAAAGAGACTGGCGAGGGGGGAAGAGGGAACAGAGAGAGTTGATTGGAAATAGGGAAAAGAGAGATTTCATAGAAAAGAGGAAAGCCAGGGAACAGAGAGAGGCGAGAGAAACCAGGGGAAAGAGACTGGCGAGGGAAAAGAGGGATAACAGAGTTGAGGGATAACAGAGTTGACGAATAACAGGGGAAAGAGAGAGGCGAGGGAAAGTGGAAAAATTAGACCTAGAGGGAAGAGAGGTAAAAGAGAGAGGGGAGGGCAACGAGGGACAACAGAGAATTGAGGAATGAGAGGGGAAAGAGGGAGTCGGGTGAAAGTGGGAAGAATTGGACACCGAGGGAAGAGAGGTAACAGAGACTGGCGAGGAAAAGGAGGGAAAGGTGACTGGCGAGGGAAAAGTTGGAAAAGAGAGAGTCATGGCAAAGCAGGGGAAAAGAGACAGGCGAGGGAAAACAAGGACAAGAGAGTTAATGGAAAAGAAGGAGGTGAGTGAAAGTGGGAAGAATTAGACACCGAGGGAAGAGAGGTAACAGAGACTGGCGAGGGAAAGAGAGAGGCAAGACAAACCAGGGGAAAGAGACTGGCGAGGGGGGAAGAGGGAAAAGAGAGGGTTGATTGGAAATAGGGAAAAGAGAGATTTCATAGAAAAGAGGAAAGCCAGGGAACAGAGAGAGGCGAGAGAAACCAGGGGAAAGAGACTGGCGAGGGGGGAAGAGGGAACAGAGAGAGTTGATTGGAAATAGGGAAAAGAGAGATTTCATAGAAAAGAGGAAAGCCAGGGAACAGAGAGAGGCGAGAGAAACCAGGGGAAAGAGACTGGCGAGGGAAAAGAGGGATAACAGAGTTGACGAATAACAGGGAAAAGAGAGCGGCGAGGGAAAGTGGAAAAATTAGACCTAGATGGAAGAGAGGTAAAAGAGAGAGGGGAGGGCAACGAGGGACAACAGAGAATTGAGGAATGAGAGGGGACAGAGGGAGTCGGGTGAAAGTGGGAAGAATTTGACACCGAGGGAAGAGAGGTAACAGAGACTGGCGAGGAAAAGGAGGGAAAGGTGACTGGCGAGGGAAAAGTTGGAAAAGAGAGAGTCATGTCAAAGCAGGGGGAAAGAGACAGGCGAGGGAAAACAAGGACAAGAGAGTTAATGGAAAAGAAGGAGGTGAGTGAAAGTGGGAAGAATTAGACACCGAGGGAAGAGAGGTAACAGAGACTGGCGAGGGAAAGAGAGAGGCGAGATAAACCAGGGGAAAGAGACTGGCGAGGGGGGAAGAGGGAAAAGAGAGAGTTGACTGGAAATAGGGGAACGAGAGAGTTCATGGAAAAGAGGGAGTGGAGTGTAAGAAGGAAGAATTAGACTAGGAGGGAAGAGACGTAAAAGAGACTGGCGAGGGAAAGGAAGGAAAAGTGACTGGCGAGGGGAAAGAGGGAACAGAGAGGGCTGACTGGAAATAGGGAAAAGAGAGATTTCATAGAAAAGAGGAAAGCCAGGGAACAGAGAGAGGCGAGAGAAACCAGGGGAAAGAGACTGGCGAGGGAAAAGAGGGATAACAGAGTTGACGAATAACAGGGAAAAGAGAGCGGCGAGGGAAAGTGGAAAAATTAGACCTAGAGGGAAGAGAGGTAACAGAGACTGGCGAGGAAAAGGAGGGAAAGGTGACTGGCGAGGGAAAAGTTGGAAAAGAGAGAGTCATGGCAAAGCAGGGGGGAAGAGACAGGCGAGGGAAAACAAGGACAAGAGAGTTAGTGGAAAAGAAGGAGGTGAGTGAAAGTGGGAAGAATTAGACACCGAGGGAAGAGAGGTAACAGAGACTGGCGAGGGAAAGAGAGAGGCGAGATAAACCAGGGGAAAGAGACTGGCGAGGGGGAAAGAGGGAACAGAGAGAGTTGATTGGAAATAGGGAAAAGAGAGATTTCATAGAAAAGAGGAAAGCCAGGGAACAGAGAGAGGCGAGAGAAACCAGGGGAAAGAGACTGGCGAGGGAAAAGAGGGATAACAGAGTTGACGAATAACAGGGAAAAGAGAGCGGCGAGGGAAAGTGGAAAAATTAGACCTAGAGGGAAGAGAGGTAAAAGAGAGAGGGGAGGGCAACGAGGGACAACAGAGAATTGAGGAATGAGAGGGGAAAGAGGGAGTCGGGTGAAAGTGGGAAGAATTGGACACCGAGGGAAGAGAGGTAACAGAGACTGGCGAGGAAAAGGAGGGAAAGGTGACTGGCGAGGGAAAAGTTGGAAAAGAGAGAGTCATGTCAAAGCAGGGGGAAAGAGACAGGCGAGGGAAAACAAGGACAAGAGAGTTAATGGAAAAGAAGGAGGTGAGTTAAAGTGGGAAGAATTAGACACCGAGGGAAGAGAGGTAACAGAGACTGGCGAGGGAAAGAGAGAGGCGAGATAAACCAGGGGAAAGAGACTGGCGAGGGGGGAAGAGGGAACAGAGAGAGTTGATTGGAAATAGGGAAAAGAGAGATTTCATAGAAAAGAGGAAAGCCAGGGAACAGAGAGAGGCGAGAGAAACCAGGGGAAAGAGACTGGCGAGGGAAAAGAGGGATAACAGAGTTGACGAATAACAGGGAAAAGAGAGAGGCGAGGGAAAGTGGAAAAATTAGACCTAGAGGGAAGAGAGGTAACAGAGACTGGCGAGGAAAAGGAGGGAAAGGTGACTGGCGAGGGAAAAGTTGGAAAAGAGAGAGTCATGGCAAAGCAGGGGAAAAGAGACAGGCGAGGGAAAACAAGGACAAGAGAGAGTTCATGGAAAAGAGAGGGGCGAGGGAAAGTGGGAAGTATTAGACACCGAGGGAAGAGAGGTAACAGAGACTGGCGAGGGAAAGAGAGAGGCGAGATAAACCAGGGGAAAGAGACTGGCGAGGGGGGAAGAGGGAAAAGAGAGGGTTGAGGGAAAGCAGGGGAAAGAGACTATGGAGGGAAAGCAGAGGGAAAGAGACAGGCGAGGGAAAACAAGGACAAGAGAGAGTTAATGGAAAAGAGGGAGGCGAGTGAAAGTGGGAAGAATTAGACACCAAGGGAAGAGACGTAAAAGAGACTGGCGAGGGAAAGAGAGAGGCGAGATAAACCAGGGGAAAGAGACTGGCGAGGGGGGGAGAGGGAAGAGAGAGAGCTGACTGGAAATAGGGGAACGAGAGAGTTCATGGAAAAGAGGGAGTGGAGTGTAAGTGGGAAGAATTAGACATGGAGGGAATAGAGGTTAAAAGAGACTGGCGAGGGAAAGGAAGGAAAAGTGACTGGCGAGGGGAAAGAGGGAAAAGAGAGGGCTGACTGGAAATAGGGAAAAGAGAGATTTCATAGAAAAGAGGAAAGTCAGGGAACAGAGAGAGGCGAGATAAACCAGGGGAAAGAGACTGGCGAGGGGGGAAGAGGGAACAGAGAGAGTTGATTGGAAATAGGGAAAAGAGAGATTTCATAGAAAAGAGGAAAGCCAGGGAACAGAGAGAGGCGAGAGAAACCAGGGGAAAGAGACTGGCGAGGGAAAAGAGGGATAACAGAGTTGACGAATAACAGGGGAAAGAGAGAGGCGAGGGAAAGTGGAAAAATTAGACCTAGAGGGAAGAGAGGTAAAAGAGAGAGGGGAGGGCAACGAGGGACAACAGAGAATTGAGGAATGAGAGGGGAAAGAGGGAGTCGGGTGAAAGTGGGAAGAATTGGACACCGAGGGAAGAGAGGTAACAGAGACTGGCGAGGAAAAGGAGGGAAAGGTGACTGGCGAGGGAAAAGTTGGAAAAGAGAGAGTCATGGCAAAGCAGGGGGAAAGAGACAGGCGAGGGAAAACAAGGACAAGAGAGTTAATGGAAAAGAAGGAGGTGAGTGAAAGTGGGAAGAATTAGACACCGAGGGAAGAGAGGTAACAGAGACTGGCGAGGGAAAGAGAGAGGCGAGATAAACCAGGGGAAAGAGACTGGCGAGGGGGGAAGAGGGAAAAGAGAGGGTTGATTGGAAATAGGGAAAAGAGAGATTTCATAGAAAAGAGGAAAGCCAGGGAACAGAGAGAGGCGAGAGAAACCAGGGGAAAGAGACTGGCGAGGGGGGAAGCGGGAACAGAGAGAGTTGATTGGAAATAGGGAAAAGAGAGATTTCATAGAAAAGAGGAAAGCCAGGGAACAGAGAGAGGCGAGAGAAACCAGGGGAAAGAGACTGGCGAGGGAAAAGAGGGATAACAGAGTTGACGAATAACAGGGGAAAGAGAGAGGCGAGGGAAAGTGGAAAAATTAGACCTAGAGGGAAGAGAGGTAAAAGAGAGAGGGGAGGGCAACGAGGGACAACAGAGAATTGAGGAATGAGAGGGGAAAGAGGGAGTCGGGTGAAAGTGGGAAGAATTGGACACCGAGGGAAGAGAGGTAACAGAGACTGGCGAGGAAAAGGAGGGAAAGGTGACTGGCGAGGGAAAAGTTGGAAAAGAGAGAGTCATGGCAAAGCAGGGGGAAAGAGACAGGCGAGGGAAAACAAGGACAAGAGAGTTAATGGAAAAGAAGGAGGTGAGTGAAAGTGGGAAGAATTAGACACCGAGGGAAGAGAGGTAACAGAGACTGGCGAGGAAAAGGAGGGAAAGGTGACTGGCGAGGGAAAAGTTGGAAAAGAGAGAGTCATGGCAAAGCAGGGGAAAAGAGACAGGCGAGGGAAAACAAGGACAAGAGAGAGTTCATGGAAAAGAGAGGGGCGAGGGAAAGTGGGAAGTATTAGACACCGAGGGAAGAGAGGTAACAGAGACTGGCGAGGGAAAGAGAGAGGCGAGATAAACCAGGGGAAAGAGACTGGCGAGGGGGGAAGAGGGAAAAGAGAGAGTTGACTGGAAATAGGGGAACGAGAGAGTTCATGGAAAAGAGGGAGTGGAGTGTAAGTGGGAAAATTAGGCACGGAGGGAATAGAGGTTAAAAGAGACTGGCGAGGGAAAGGAAGGAAAAGTGACTGGCGAGGGGAAAGAGGGAAAAGAGAGGGCTGACTGGAAATAGGGAAAAGAGAGATTTCATAGAAAAGAGGAAAGTCAGGGAACAGAGAGAGGCGAGAGAAACCAGGGGAAAGAGACTGGCGAGGGGGGAAGAGGGAACAGAGAGAGTTGATTGGAAATAGGGAAAAGAGAGATTTCATAGAAAAGAGGAAAGCCAGGGAACAGAGAGAGGCGAGAGAAACCAGGGGAAAGAGACTGGCGAGGGAAAAGAGGGATAACAGAGTTGACGAATAACAGGGAAAAGAGAGCGGCGAGGGAAAGTGGAAAAATTAGACCTAGAGGGAAGAGAGGTAACAGAGACTGGCGAGGAAAAGGAGGGAAAGGTGACTGGCGAGGGAAAAGTTGGAAAAGAGAGAGTCATGGCAAAGCAGGGGGGAAGAGACAGGCGAGGGAAAACAAGGACAAGAGAGTTAGTGGAAAAGAAGGAGGTGAGTGAAAGTGGGAAGAATTAGACACCGAGGGAAGAGAGGTAACAGAGACTGGCGAGGGAAAGAGAGAGGCGAGATAAACCAGGGGAAAGAGACTGGCGAGGGGGAAAGAGGGAACAGAGAGAGTTGATTGGAAATAGGGAAAAGAGAGATTTCATAGAAAAGAGGAAAGCCAGGGAACAGAGAGAGGCGATAGAAACCAGGGGAAAGAGACTGGCGAGGGAAAAGAGGGATAACAGAGTTGACGAATAACAGGGAAAAGAGAGAGGCGAGGGAAAGTGGAAAAATTAGACCTAGAGGGAAGAGAGGTAAAAGAGAGAGGGGAGGGCAACGAGGGACAACAGAGAATTGAGGAATGAGAGGGGAAAGAGGGAGTCGGGTGAAAGTGGGAAGAATTGGACACCGAGGGAAGAGAGGTAACAGAGACTGGCGAGGAAAAGGAGGGAAAGGTGACTGGCGAGGGAAAAGTTGGAAAAGAGAGAGTCATGTCAAAGCAGGGGGAAAGAGACAGGCGAGGGAAAACAAGGACAAGAGAGTTAATGGAAAAGAAGGAGGTGAGTTAAAGTGGGAAGAATTAGACACCGAGGGAAGAGAGGTAACAGAGACTGGCGAGGGAAAGAGAGAGGCGAGAGAAACCAGGGGAAAGAGACTGGCGAGGGAAAAGAGGGATAACAGAGTTGACGAATAACAGGGAAAAGAGAGAGGCGAGGGAAAGTGGAAAAATTAGACCTAGAGGGAAGAGAGGTAACAGAGACTGGCGAGGAAAAGGAGGGAAAGGTGACTGGCGAGGGAAAAGTTGGAAAAGAGAGAGTCATGGCAAAGCAGGGGAAAAGAGACAGGCGAGGGAAAACAAGGACAAGAGAGAGTTCATGGAAAAGAGAGGGGCGAGGGAAAGTGGGAAGTATTAGACACCGAGGGAAGAGAGGTAACAGAGACTGGCGAGGGAAAGAGAGAGGCGAGATAAACCAGGGGAAAGAGACTGGCGAGGGGGGAAGAGGGAAAAGAGAGGGTTGAGGGAAAGCAGGGGAAAGAGACTATGGAGGGAAAGCAGAGGGAAAGAGACAGGCGAGGGAAAACAAGGACAAGAGAGAGTTAATGGAAAAGAGGGAGGCGAGTGAAAGTGGGAAGAATTAGACACCAAGGGAAGAGACGTAAAAGAGACTGGCGAGGGAAAGAGAGAGGCGAGATAAACCAGGGGAAAGAGACTGGCGAGGGGGGGAGAGGGAAGAGAGAGAGCTGACTGGAAATAGGGGAACGAGAGAGTTCATGGAAAAGAGGGAGTGGAGTGTAAGTGGGAAGAATTAGACATGGAGGGAATAGAGGTTAAAAGAGACTGGCGAGGGAAAGGAAGGAAAAGTGACTGGCGAGGGGAAAGAGGGAAAAGAGAGGGCTGACTGGAAATAGGGAAAAGAGAGATTTCATAGAAAAGAGGAAAGTCAGGGAACAGAGAGAGGCGAGATAAACCAGGGGAAAGAGACTGGCGAGGGGGGAAGAGGGAACAGAGAGAGTTGATTGGAAATAGGGAAAAGAGAGATTTCATAGAAAAGAGGAAAGCCAGGGAACAGAGAGAGGCGAGAGAAACCAGGGGAAAGAGACTGGCGAGGGAAAAGAGGGATAACAGAGTTGACGAATAACAGGGGAAAGAGAGAGGCGAGGGAAAGTGGAAAAATTAGACCTAGAGGGAAGAGAGGTAAAAGAGAGAGGGGAGGGCAACGAGGGACAACAGAGAATTGAGGAATGAGAGGGGAAAGAGGGAGTCGGGTGAAAGTGGGAAGAATTGGACACCGAGGGAAGAGAGGTAACAGAGACTGGCGAGGAAAAGGAGGGAAAGGTGACTGGCGAGGGAAAAGTTGGAAAAGAGAGAGTCATGTCAAAGCAGGGGGAAAGAGACAGGCGAGGGAAAACAAGGACAAGAGAGTTAATGGAAAAGAAGGAGGTGAGTGAAAGTGGGAAGAATTAGACACCGAGGGAAGAGAGGTAACAGAGACTGGCGAGGAAAAGGAGGGAAAGGTGACTGGCGAGGGAAAAGTTGGAAAAGAGAGAGTCATGGCAAAGCAGGGGAAAAGAGACAGGCGAGGGAAAACAAGGACAAGAGAGAGTTCATGGAAAAGAGAGGGGCGAGGGAAAGTGGGAAGTATTAGACACCGAGGGAAGAGAGGTAACAGAGACTGGCGAGGGAAAGAGAGAGGCGAGATAAACCAGGGGAAAGAGACTGGCGAGGGGGGAAGAGGGAAAAGAGAGAGTTGACTGGAAATAGGGGAACGAGAGAGTTCATGGAAAAGAGGGAGTGGAGTGTAAGTGGGAAAATTAGGCACGGAGGGAATAGAGGTTAAAAGAGACTGGCGAGGGAAAGGAAGGAAAAGTGACTGGCGAGGGGAAAGAGGGAAAAGAGAGGGCTGACTGGAAATAGGGAAAAGAGAGATTTCATAGAAAAGAGGAAAGTCAGGGAACAGAGAGAGGCGAGAGAAACCAGGGGAAAGAGACTGGCGAGGGGGGAAGAGGGAACAGAGAGAGTTGATTGGAAATAGGGAAAAGAGAGATTTCATAGAAAAGAGGAAAGCCAGGGAACAGAGAGAGGCGAGAGAAACCAGGGGAAAGAGACTGGCGAGGGAAAAGAGGGATAACAGAGTTGACGAATAACAGGGGAAAGAGAGAGGCGAGGGAAAGTGGAAAAATTAGACCTAGAGGGAAGAGAGGTAAAAGAGAGAGGGGAGGGCAACGAGGGACAACAGAGAATTGAGGAATGAGAGGGGAAAGAGGGAGTCGGGTGAAAGTGGGAAGAATTGGACACCGAGGGAAGAGAGGTAACAGAGACTGGCGAGGAAAAGGAGGGAAAGGTGACTGGCGAGGGAAAAGTTGGAAAAGAGAGAGTCATGTCAAAGCAGGGGGAAAGAGACAGGCGAGGGAAAACAAGGACAAGAGAGTTAATGGAAAAGAAGGAGGTGAGTTAAAGTGGGAAGAATTAGACACCGAGGGAAGAGAGGTAACAGAGACTGGCGAGGGAAAGAGAGAGGCGAGATAAACCAGGGGAAAGAGACTGGCGAGGGGGGAAGAGGGAACAGAGAGAGTTGATTGGAAATAGGGAAAAGAGAGATTTCATAGAAAAGAGGAAAGCCAGGGAACAGAGAGAGGCGAGAGAAACCAGGGGAAAGAGACTGGCGAGGGGGGAAGCGGGAACAGAGAGAGTTGATTGGAAATAGGGAAAAGAGAGATTTCATAGAAAAGAGGAAAGCCAGGGAACAGAGAGAGGCGAGAGAAACCAGGGGAAAGAGACTGGCGAGGGGGGAAGCGGGAACAGAGAGAGTTGATTGGAAATAGGGAAAAGAGAGATTTCATAGAAAAGAGGAAAGCCAGGGAACAGAGAGAGGCGAGAGAAACCAGGGGAAAGAGACTGGCGAGGGAAAAGAGGGATAACAGAGTTGACGAATAACAGGGAAAAGAGAGCGGCGAGGGAAAGTGGAAAAATTAGACCTAGATGGAAGAGAGGTAAAAGAGAGAGGGGAGGGCAACGAGGGACAACAGAGAATTGAGGAATGAGAGGGGACAGAGGGAGTCGGGTGAAAGTGGGAAGAATTTGACACCGAGGGAAGAGAGGTAACAGAGACTGGCGAGGGAAAGAGAGAGGCGAGATAAACCAGGGGAAAGAGACTGGCGAGGGTGGAAGAGGGAAAAGAGAGAGTTGACTGGAAATAGGGGAACGAGAGAGTTCATGGAAAAGAGGGAGTGGAGTGTAAGAAGGAAGAATTAGACACGGAGGGAAGAGACGTAAAAGAGACTGGCGAGGGAAAGGAAGGAAAAGTGACTGGCGAGGGGAAAGAGGGAACAGAGAGGGCTGACTGGAAATAGGGAAAAGAGAGATTTCATAGAAAAGAGGAAAGCCAGGGAACAGAGAGAGGCGAGAGAAACCAGGGGAAAGAGACTGGCGAGGGAAAAGAGGGATAACAGAGTTGACGAATAACAGGGAAAAGAGAGCGGCGAGGGAAAGTGGAAAAATTAGACCTAGAGGGAAGAGAGGTAACAGAGACTGGCGAGGAAAAGGAGGGAAAGGTGACTGGCGAGGGAAAAGTTGGAAAAGAGAGAGTCATGGCAAAGCAGGGGGAAAGAGACAGGCGAGGGAAAACAAGGACAAGAGAGTTAGTGGAAAAGAAATAGGTGAGTGAAAGTGGGAAGAATTAGACACCGAGGGAAGAGAGGTGACAGAGACTGGCGAGGGAAAGAGAGAGGCGAGATAAACCAGGGGAAAGAGACTGGCGAGGGGGGAAGAGGGAACAGAGAGGGTTGATTGGAAATAGGGAAAAGAGAGATTTCATAGAAAAGAGGAAAGCCAGGGAACAGAGAGAGGCGAGAGAAACCAGGGGAAAGAGACTGGCGAGGGGGGAAGAGGGAACAGAGAGAGTTGACTGGAAATAGGGAAAAGAGAGATTTCATAGAAAAGAGGAAAGCCAGGGAACAGAGAGAGGCGAGAGAAACCAGGGGAAAGAGACTGGCGAGGGGGGAAGAGGGAACAGAGAGAGTTGATTGGAAATAGGGAAAAGAGAGATTTCATAGAAAAGAGGAAAGCCAGGGAACAGAGAGAGGCGAGAGAAACCAGGGGAAAGAGACTGGCGAGGGAAAAGAGGGATAACAGAGTTGACGAATAACAGGGGAAAGAGAGAGGCGAGGGAAAGTGGAAAAATTAGACCTAGAGGGAAGAGAGGTAAAAGAGAGAGGGGAGGGCAACGAGGGACAACAGAGAATTGAGGAATGAGAGGGGAAAGAGGGAGTCGGGTGAAAGTGGGAAGAATTGGACACCGAGGGAAGAGAGGTAACAGAGACTGGCGAGGAAAAGGAGGGAAAGGTGACTGGCGAGGGAAAAGTTGGAAAAGAGAGAGTCATGGCAAAGCAGGGGAAAAGAGACAGGCGAGGGAAAACAAGGACAAGAGAGTTAATGGAAAAGAAGGAGGTGAGTGAAAGTGGGAAGAATTAGACACCGAGGGAAGAGAGGTAACAGAGACTGGCGAGGGAAAGAGAGAGGCAAGACAAACCAGGGGAAAGAGACTGGCGAGGGGGGAAGAGGGAACAGAGAGGGTTGATTGGAAATAGGGAAAAGAGAGATTTCATAGAAAAGAGGAAAGCCAGGGAACAGAGAGAGGCGAGAGAAACCAGGGGAAAGAGACTGGCGAGGGGGGAAGCGGGAACAGAGAGAGTTGATTGGAAATAGGGAAAAGAGAGATTTCATAGAAAAGAGGAAAGCCAGGGAACAGAGAGAGGCGAGAGAAACCAGGGGAAAGAGACTGGCGAGGGAAAAGAGGGATAACAGAGTTGACGAATAACAGGGAAAAGAGAGCGGCGAGGGAAAGTGGAAAAATTAGACCTAGATGGAAGAGAGGTAAAAGAGAGAGGGGAGGGCAACGAGGGACAACAGAGAATTGAGGAATGAGAGGGGACAGAGGGAGTCGGGTGAAAGTGGGAAGAATTTGACACCGAGGGAAGAGAGGTAACAGAGACTGGCGAGGGAAAGAGAGAGGCGAGATAAACCAGGGGAAAGAGACTGGCGAGGGGGGAAGAGGGAAGAGAGAGAGTTGACTGGAAATAGGGGAACGAGAGAGTTCATGGAAAAGAGGGAGTGGAGTGTAAGTGGGAAGAATTAGACACGGAGGGAAGAGACGTAAAAGAGACTGGCGAGGGAAAGGAAGGAAAAGTGACTGGCGAGGGGAAAGAGGGAAAAGAGAGGGCTGACTGGAAATAGGGAAAAGAGAGATTTCATAGAAAAGAGGAAAGCCAGGGAACAGAGAGAGGCGAGAGAAACCAGGGGAAAGAGACTGGCGAGGGAAAAGAGGGATAACAGAGTTGACGAATAACAGGGAAAAGAGAGCGGCGAGGGAAAGTGGAAAAATTAGACCTAGAGGGAAGAGAGGTAACAGAGACTGGCGAGGAAAAGGAGGGAAAGGTGACTGGCGAGGGAAAAGTTGGAAAAGAGAGAGTCATGGCAAAGCAGGGGGAAAGAGACAGGCGAGGGAAAACAAGGACAAGAGAGTTGGTGGAAAAGAAATAGGTGAGTGAAAGTGGGAAGAATTAGACACCGAGGGAAGAGAGGTGACAGAGACTGGCGAGGGAAAGAGAGAGGCGAGATAAACCAGGGGAAAGAGACTGGCGAGGGGGGAAGAGGGAACAGAGAGGGTTGATTGGAAATAGGGAAAAGAGAGATTTCATAGAAAAGAGGAAAGCCAGGGAACAGAGAGAGGCGAGAGAAACCAGGGGAAAGAGACTGGCGAGGGGGGAAGAGCGAACAGAGAGAGTTGACTGGAAATAGGGAAAAGAGAGATTTCATAGAAAAGAGGAAAGCCAGGGAACAGAGAGAGGCGAGAGAAACCAGGGGAAAGAGACTGGCGAGGGGGGAAGAGGGAACAGAGAGAGTTGATTGGAAATAGGGAAAAGAGAGATTTCATAGAAAAGAGGAAAGCCAGGGAACAGAGAGAGGCGAGAGAAACCAGGGGAAAGAGACTGGCGAGGGAAAAGAGGGATAACAGAGTTGACGAATAACAGGGGAAAGAGAGAGGCGAGGGAAAGTGGAAAAATTAGACCTAGAGGGAAGAGAGGTAAAAGAGAGAGGGGAGGGCAACGAGGGACAACAGAGAATTGAGGAATGAGAGGGGAAAGAGGGAGTCGGGTGAAAGTGGGAAGAATTGGACACCGAGGGAAGAGAGGTAACAGAGACTGGCGAGGAAAAGGAGGGAAAGGTGACTGGCGAGGGAAAAGTTGGAAAAGAGAGAGTCATGGCAAAGCAGGGGAAAAGAGACAGGCGAGGGAAAACAAGGACAAGAGAGTTAATGGAAAAGAAGGAGGTGAGTGAAAGTGGGAAGAATTAGACACCGAGGGAAGAGAGGTAACAGAGACTGGCGAGGGAAAGAGAGAGGCAAGACAAACCAGGGGAAAGAGACTGGCGAGGGGGGAAGAGGGAACAGAGAGAGTTGATTGGAAATAGGGAAAAGAGAGATTTCATAGAAAAGAGGAAAGCCAGGGAACAGAGAGAGGCGAGAGAAACCAGGGGAAAGAGACTGGCGAGGGAAAAGAGGGATAACAGAGTTGACGAATAACAGGGAAAAGAGAGAGGCGAGGGAAAGTGGAAAAATTAGACCTAGAGGGAAGAGAGGTAAAAGAGAGAGGGGAGGGCAACGAGGGACAACAGAGAATTGAGGAATGAGAGGGGAAAGAGGGAGTCGGGTGAAAGTGGGAAGAATTGGACACCGAGGGAAGAGAGGTAACAGAGACTGGCGAGGGAAAGAGAGAGGCGAGATAAACCAGGGGAAAGAGACTGGCGAGGGGGGAAGAGGGAACAGAGAGAGTTGATTGGAAATAGGGAAAAGAGAGATTTCATAGAAAAGAGGAAAGCCAGGGAACAGAGAGAGGCGAGAGAAACCAGGGGAAAGAGACTGGCGAGGGAAAAGAGGGATAACAGAGTTGACGAATAACAGGGGAAAGAGAGAGGCGAGGGAAAGTGGAAAAATTAGACCTAGAGGGAAGAGAGGTAAAAGAGAGAGGGGAGGGCAACGAGGGACAACAGAGAATTGAGGAATGAGAGGGGAAAGAGGGAGTCGGGTGAAAGTGGGAAGAATTGGACACCGAGGGAAGAGAGGTAACAGAGACTGGCGAGGGAAAGAGAGAGGCGAGATAAACCAGGGGAAAGAGACTGGCGAGGGGGGAAGAGGGAAAAGAGAGGGTTGATTGGAAATAGGGAAAAGAGAGATTTCATAGAAAAGAGGAAAGCCAGGGAACAGAGAGAGGCGAGAGAAACCAGGGGAAAGAGACTGGCGAGGGGGGAAGAGGGAACAGAGAGAGTTGATTGGAAATAGGGAAAAGAGAGATTTCATAGAAAAGAGGAAAGCCAGGGAACAGAGAGAGGCGAGAGAAACCAGGGGAAAGAGACTGGCGAGGGAAAAGAGGGATAACAGAGTTGACGAATAACAGGGAAAAGAGAGAGGCGAGGGAAAGTGGAAAAATTAGACCTAGAGGGAAGAGAGGTAAAAGAGAGAGGGGAGGGCAACGAGGGACAACAGAGAATTGAGGAATGAGAGGGGAAAGAGGGAGTCGGGTGAAAGTGGGAAGAATTGGACACCGAGGGAAGAGAGGTAACAGAGACTGGCGAGGGAAAGAGAGAGGCGAGATAAACCAGGGGAAAGAGACTGGCGAGGGGGGAAGAGGGAAAAGAGAGGGTTGATTGGAAATAGGGAAAAGAGAGATTTCATAGAAAAGAGGAAAGCCAGGGAACAGAGAGAGGCGAGAGAAACCAGGGGAAAGAGACTGGCGAGGGGGGAAGAGGGAACAGAGAGAGTTGATTGGAAATAGGGAAAAGAGAGATTTCATAGAAAAGAGGAAAGCCAGGGAACAGAGAGAGGCGAGAGAAACCAGGGGAAAGAGACTGGCGAGGGGGGAAGAGGGAACAGAGAGAGTTGATTGGAAATAGGGAAAAGAGAGATTTCATAGAAAAGAGGAAAGCCAGGGAACAGAGAGAGGCGAGAGAAACCAGGGGAAAGAGACTGGCGAGGGAAAAGAGGGATAACAGAGTTGACGAATAACAGGGGAAAGAGAGAGGCGAGGGAAAGTGGAAAAATTAGACCTAGAGGGAAGAGAGGTAAAAGAGAGAGGGGAGGGCAACGAGGGACAACAGAGAATTGAGGAATGAGAGGGGAAAGAGGGAGTCGGGTGAAAGTGGGAAGAATTGGACACCGAGGGAAGAGAGGTAACGGAGACTGGCGAGGAAAAGGAGGGAAAGGTGACTGGCGAGGGAAAAGTTGGAAAAGAGAGAGTCATGGCAAAGCAGGGGGAAAGAGACAGGCGAGGGAAAACAAGGACAAGAGAGAGTTCATGGAAAAGAGAGGGGCGAGGGAAAGTGGGAAGTATTAGACACCGAGGGAAGAGAGGTAACAGAGACTGGCGAGGGAAAGAGAGAGGCGAGATAAACCAGGGGAAAGAGACTGGCGAGGGGGGAAGAGGGAAAAGAGAGAGTTGACTGGAAATAGGGGAACGAGAGAGTTCATGGAAAAGAGGGAGTGGAGTGTAAGTGGGAAAATTAGGCACGGAGGGAATAGAGGTTAAAAGAGACTGGCGAGGGAAAGGAAGGAAAAGTGACTGGCGAGGGGAAAGAGGGAAAAGAGAGGGCTGACTGGAAATAGGGAAAAGAGAGATTTCATAGAAAAGAGGAAAGCCAGGGAACAGAGAGAGGCGAGAGAAACCAGGGGAAAGAGACTGGCGAGGGAAAAGAGGGATAACAGAGTTGACGAATAACAGGGAAAAGAGAGAGGCGAGGGAAAGTGGAAAAATTAGACCTAGAGGGAAGAGAGGTAAAAGAGAGAGGGGAGGGCAACGAGGGACAACAGAGAATTGAGGAATGAGAGGGGAAAGAGGGAGTCGGGTGAAAGTGGGAAGAATTGGACACCGAGGGAAGAGAGGTAACAGAGACTGGCGAGGGAAAGAGAGAGGCGAGATAAACCAGGGGAAAGAGACTGGCGAGGGGGGAAGAGGGAAAAGAGAGAGTTGACTGGAAATAGGGGAACGAGAGAGTTCATGGAAAAGAGGGAGTGGAGTGTAAGAAGGAAGAATTAGACACGGAGGGAAGAGACGTAAAAGAGACTGGCGAGGGAAAGGAAGGAAAAGTGACTGGCGAGGGGAAAGAGGGAACAGAGAGGGCTGACTGGAAATAGGGAAAAGAGAGATTTCATAGAAAAGAGGAAAGCCAGGGAACAGAGAGAGGCGAGAGAAACCAGGGGAAAGAGACTGGCGAGGGAAAAGAGGGATAACAGAGTTGACGAATAACAGGGAAAAGAGAGCGGCGAGGGAAAGTGGAAAAATTAGACCTAGAGGGAAGAGAGGTAACAGAGACTGGCGAGGAAAAGGAGGGAAAGGTGACTGGCGAGGGAAAAGTTGGAAAAGAGAGAGTCATGGCAAAGCAGGGGGAAAGAGACAGGCGAGGGAAAACAAGGACAAGAGAGTTAGTGGAAAAGAAATAGGTGAGTGAAATTGGGAAGAATTAGACACCGAGGGAAGAGAGGTGACAGAGACTGGCGAGGGAAAGAGAGAGGCGAGATAAACCAGGGGAAAGAGACTGGCGAGGGGGGAAGAGGGAACAGAGAGGGTTGATTGGAAATAGGGAAAAGAGAGATTTCATAGAAAAGAGGAAAGCCAGGGAACAGAGAGAGGCGAGAGAAACCAGGGGAAAGAGACTGGCGAGGGGGGAAGAGGGAACAGAGAGAGTTGATTGGAAATAGGGAAAAGAGAGATTTCATAGAAAAGAGGAAAGCCAGGGAACAGAGAGAGGCGAGAGAAACCAGGGGAAAGAGACTGGCGAGGGGGGGAGAGGGAACAGAGAGAGTTGATTGGAAATAGGGAAAAGAGAGATTTCATAGAAAAGAGGAAAGCCAGGGAACAGAGAGAGGCGAGAGAAACCAGGGGAAAGAGACTGGCGAGGGAAAAGAGGGATAACAGAGTTGACGAATAACAGGGAAAAGAGAGCGGCGAGGGAAAGTGGAAAAATTAGACCTAGATGGAAGAGAGGTAAAAGAGAGAGGGGAGGGCAACGAGGGACAACAGAGAATTGAGGAATGAGAGGGGACAGAGGGAGTCGGGTGAAAGTGGGAAGAATTTGACACCGAGGGAAGAGAGGTAACAGAGACTGGCGAGGGAAAGAGAGAGGCGAGATAAACCAGGGGAAAGAGACTGGCGAGGGGGGAAGAGGGAAAAGAGAGAGTTGACTGGAAATAGGGGAACGAGAGAGTTCATGGAAAAGAGGGAGTGGAGTGTAAGAAGGAAGAATTAGACACGGAGGGAAGAGACGTAAAAGAGACTGGCGAGGGAAAGGAAGGAAAAGTGACTGGCGAGGGGAAAGAGGGAACAGAGAGGGCTGACTGGAAATAGGGAAAAGAGAGATTTCATAGAAAAGAGGAAAGCCAGGGAACAGAGAGAGGCGAGAGAAACCAGGGGAAAGAGACTGGCGAGGGAAAAGAGGGATAACAGAGTTGACGAATAACAGGGAAAAGAGAGAGGCGAGGGAAAGTGGAAAAATTAGACCTAGAGGGAAGAGAGGTAAAAGAGAGAGGGGAGGGCAACGAGGGACAACAGAGAATTGAGGAATGAGAGGGGAAAGAGGGAGTCGGGTGAAAGTGGGAAGAATTGGACACCGAGGGAAGAGAGGTAACAGAGACTGGCGAGGGAAAGAGAGAGGCGAGATAAACCAGGGGAAAGAGACTGGCGAGGGGGGAAGAGGGAACAGAGAGAGTTGATTGGAAATAGGGAAAAGAGAGATTTCATAGAAAAGAGGAAAGCCAGGGAACAGAGAGAGGCGAGAGAAACCAGGGGAAAGAGACTGGCGAGGGAAAAGAGGGATAACAGAGTTGACGAATAACAGGGGAAAGAGAGAGGCGAGGGAAAGTGGAAAAATTAGACCTAGAGGGAAGAGAGGTAAAAGAGAGAGGGGAGGGCAACGAGGGACAACAGAGAATTGAGGAATGAGAGGGGAAAGAGGGAGTCGGGTGAAAGTGGGAAGAATTGGACACCGAGGGAAGAGAGGTAACAGAGACTGGCGAGGGAAAGAGAGAGGCGAGATAAACCAGGGGAAAGAGACTGGCGAGGGGGGAAGAGGGAAAAGAGAGGGTTGATTGGAAATAGGGAAAAGAGAGATTTCATAGAAAAGAGGAAAGCCAGGGAACAGAGAGAGGCGAGAGAAACCAGGGGAAAGAGACTGGCGAGGGGGGAAGAGGGAACAGAGAGAGTTGATTGGAAATAGGGAAAAGAGAGATTTCATAGAAAAGAGGAAAGCCAGGGAACAGAGAGAGGCGAGAGAAACCAGGGGAAAGAGACTGGCGAGGGAAAAGAGGGATAACAGAGTTGACGAATAACAGGGAAAAGAGAGAGGCGAGGGAAAGTGGAAAAATTAGACCTAGAGGGAAGAGAGGTAAAAGAGAGAGGGGAGGGCAACGAGGGACAACAGAGAATTGAGGAATGAGAGGGGAAAGAGGGAGTCGGGTGAAAGTGGGAAGAATTGGACACCGAGGGAAGAGAGGTAACAGAGACTGGCGAGGGAAAGAGAGAGGCGAGATAAACCAGGGGAAAGAGACTGGCGAGGGGGGAAGAGGGAAAAGAGAGGGTTGATTGGAAATAGGGAAAAGAGAGATTTCATAGAAAAGAGGAAAGCCAGGGAACAGAGAGAGGCGAGAGAAACCAGGGGAAAGAGACTGGCGAGGGGGGAAGAGGGAACAGAGAGAGTTGATTGGAAATAGGGAAAAGAGAGATTTCATAGAAAAGAGGAAAGCCAGGGAACAGAGAGAGGCGAGAGAAACCAGGGGAAAGAGACTGGCGAGGGGGGAAGAGGGAACAGAGAGAGTTGATTGGAAATAGGGAAAAGAGAGATTTCATAGAAAAGAGGAAAGCCAGGGAACAGAGAGAGGCGAGAGAAACCAGGGGAAAGAGACTGGCGAGGGAAAAGAGGGATAACAGAGTTGACGAATAACAGGGGAAAGAGAGAGGCGAGGGAAAGTGGAAAAATTAGACCTAGAGGGAAGAGAGGTAAAAGAGAGAGGGGAGGGCAACGAGGGACAACAGAGAATTGAGGAATGAGAGGGGAAAGAGGGAGTCGGGTGAAAGTGGGAAGAATTGGACACCGAGGGAAGAGAGGTAACGGAGACTGGCGAGGAAAAGGAGGGAAAGGTGACTGGCGAGGGAAAAGTTGGAAAAGAGAGAGTCATGGCAAAGCAGGGGGAAAGAGACAGGCGAGGGAAAACAAGGACAAGAGAGAGTTCATGGAAAAGAGAGGGGCGAGGGAAAGTGGGAAGTATTAGACACCGAGGGAAGAGAGGTAACAGAGACTGGCGAGGGAAAGAGAGAGGCGAGATAAACCAGGGGAAAGAGACTGGCGAGGGGGGAAGAGGGAAAAGAGAGAGTTGACTGGAAATAGGGGAACGAGAGAGTTCATGGAAAAGAGGGAGTGGAGTGTAAGTGGGAAAATTAGGCACGGAGGGAATAGAGGTTAAAAGAGACTGGCGAGGGAAAGGAAGGAAAAGTGACTGGCGAGGGGAAAGAGGGAAAAGAGAGGGCTGACTGGAAATAGGGAAAAGAGAGATTTCATAGAAAAGAGGAAAGCCAGGGAACAGAGAGAGGCGAGAGAAACCAGGGGAAAGAGACTGGCGAGGGAAAAGAGGGATAACAGAGTTGACGAATAACAGGGAAAAGAGAGAGGCGAGGGAAAGTGGAAAAATTAGACCTAGAGGGAAGAGAGGTAAAAGAGAGAGGGGAGGGCAACGAGGGACAACAGAGAATTGAGGAATGAGAGGGGAAAGAGGGAGTCGGGTGAAAGTGGGAAGAATTGGACACCGAGGGAAGAGAGGTAACAGAGACTGGCGAGGGAAAGAGAGAGGCGAGATAAACCAGGGGAAAGAGACTGGCGAGGGGGGAAGAGGGAAAAGAGAGAGTTGACTGGAAATAGGGGAACGAGAGAGTTCATGGAAAAGAGGGAGTGGAGTGTAAGAAGGAAGAATTAGACACGGAGGGAAGAGACGTAAAAGAGACTGGCGAGGGAAAGGAAGGAAAAGTGACTGGCGAGGGGAAAGAGGGAACAGAGAGGGCTGACTGGAAATAGGGAAAAGAGAGATTTCATAGAAAAGAGGAAAGCCAGGGAACAGAGAGAGGCGAGAGAAACCAGGGGAAAGAGACTGGCGAGGGAAAAGAGGGATAACAGAGTTGACGAATAACAGGGAAAAGAGAGCGGCGAGGGAAAGTGGAAAAATTAGACCTAGAGGGAAGAGAGGTAACAGAGACTGGCGAGGAAAAGGAGGGAAAGGTGACTGGCGAGGGAAAAGTTGGAAAAGAGAGAGTCATGGCAAAGCAGGGGGAAAGAGACAGGCGAGGGAAAACAAGGACAAGAGAGTTAGTGGAAAAGAAATAGGTGAGTGAAATTGGGAAGAATTAGACACCGAGGGAAGAGAGGTGACAGAGACTGGCGAGGGAAAGAGAGAGGCGAGATAAACCAGGGGAAAGAGACTGGCGAGGGGGGAAGAGGGAACAGAGAGGGTTGATTGGAAATAGGGAAAAGAGAGATTTCATAGAAAAGAGGAAAGCCAGGGAACAGAGAGAGGCGAGAGAAACCAGGGGAAAGAGACTGGCGAGGGGGGAAGAGGGAACAGAGAGAGTTGATTGGAAATAGGGAAAAGAGAGATTTCATAGAAAAGAGGAAAGCCAGGGAACAGAGAGAGGCGAGAGAAACCAGGGGAAAGAGACTGGCGAGGGGGGAAGAGGGAACAGAGAGAGTTGATTGGAAATAGGGAAAAGAGAGATTTCATAGAAAAGAGGAAAGCCAGGGAACAGAGAGAGGCGAGAGAAACCAGGGGAAAGAGACTGGCGAGGGGGGAAGAGGGAACAGAGAGAGTTGATTGGAAATAGGGAAAAGAGAGATTTCATAGAAAAGAGGAAAGCCAGGGAACAGAGAGAGGCGAGAGAAACCAGGGGAAAGAGACTGGCGAGGGAAAAGAGGGATAACAGAGTTGACGAATAACAGGGGAAAGAGAGAGGCGAGGGAAAGTGGAAAAATTAGACCTAGAGGGAAGAGAGGTAAAAGAGAGAGGGGAGGGCAACGAGGGACAACAGAGAATTGAGGAATGAGAGGGGAAAGAGGGAGTCGGGTGAAAGTGGGAAGAATTGGACACCGAGGGAAGAGAGGTAACAGAGACTGGCGAGGAAAAGGAGGGAAAGGTGACAGGCGAGGGAAAAGTTGGAAAAGAGAGAGTCATGGCAAAGCAGGGGAAAAGAGACAGGCGAGGGAAAACAAGGACAAGAGAGTTAATGGAAAAGAAGGAGGTGAGTGAAAGTGGGAAGAATTAGACACCGAGGGAAGAGAGGTAACAGAGACTGGCGAGGGAAAGAGAGAGGCAAGACAAACCAGGGGAAAGAGACTGGCGAGGGGGGAAGAGGGAAAAGAGAGGGTTGATTGGAAATAGGGAAAAGAGAGATTTCATAGAAAAGAGGAAAGCCAGGGAACAGAGAGAGGCGAGAGAAACCAGGGGAAAGAGACTGGCGAGGGGGGAAGAGGGAACAGAGAGAGTTGATTGGAAATAGGGAAAAGAGAGATTTCATAGAAAAGAGGAAAGCCAGGGAACAGAGAGAGGCGAGAGAAACCAGGGGAAAGAGACTGGCGAGGGAAAAGAGGGATAACAGAGTTGACGAATAACAGGGAAAAGAGAGAGGCGAGGGAAAGTGGAAAAATTAGACCTAGAGGGAAGAGAGGTAAAAGAGAGAGGGGAGGGCAACGAGGGACAACAGAGAATTGAGGAATGAGAGGGGACAGAGGGAGTCGGGTGAAAGTGGGAAGAATTGGACACCGAGGGAAGAGAGGTAACAGAGACTGGCGAGGGAAAGAGAGAGGCGAGATAAACCAGGGGAAAGAGACTGGCGAGGGGGGAAGAGGGAAAAGAGAGAGTTGACTGGAAATAGGGGAACGAGAGAGTTCATGGAAAAGAGGGAGTGGAGTGTAAGAAGGAAGAATTAGACACGGAGGGAAGAGACGTAAAAGAGACTGGCGAGGGAAAGGAAGGAAAAGTGACTGGCGAGGGGAAAGAGGGAACAGAGAGGGCTGACTGGAAATAGGGAAAAGAGAGATTTCATAGAAAAGAGGAAAGCCAGGGAACAGAGAGAGGCGAGAGAAACCAGGGGAAAGAGACTGGCGAGGGAAAAGAGGGATAACAGAGTTGACGAATAACAGGGAAAAGAGAGCGGCGAGGGAAAGTGGAAAAATTAGACCTAGAGGGAAGAGAGGTAACAGAGACTGGCGAGGAAAAGGAGGGAAAGGTGACTGGCGAGGGAAAAGTTGGAAAAGAGAGAGTCATGGCAAAGCAGGGGGAAAGAGACAGGCGAGGGAAAACAAGGACAAGAGAGTTAGTGGAAAAGAAATAGGTGAGTGAAATTGGGAAGAATTAGACACCGAGGGAAGAGAGGTGACAGAGACTGGCGAGGGAAAGAGAGAGGCGAGATAAACCAGGGGAAAGAGACTGGCGAGGGGGGAAGAGGGAACAGAGAGGGTTGATTGGAAATAGGGAAAAGAGAGATTTCATAGAAAAGAGGAAAGCCAGGGAACAGAGAGAGGCGAGAGAAACCAGGGGAAAGAGACTGGCGAGGGGGGAAGAGGGAACAGAGAGAGTTGATTGGAAATAGGGAAAAGAGAGATTTCATAGAAAAGAGGAAAGCCAGGGAACAGAGAGAGGCGAGAGAAACCAGGGGAAAGAGACTGGCGAGGGGGGAAGAGGGAACAGAGAGAGTTGATTGGAAATAGGGAAAAGAGAGATTTCATAGAAAAGAGGAAAGCCAGGGAACAGAGAGAGGCGAGAGAAACCAGGGGAAAGAGACTGGCGAGGGGGGAAGAGGGAACAGAGAGAGTTGATTGGAAATAGGGAAAAGAGAGATTTCATAGAAAAGAGGAAAGCCAGGGAACAGAGAGAGGCGAGAGAAACCAGGGGAAAGAGACTGGCGAGGGAAAAGAGGGATAACAGAGTTGACGAATAACAGGGGAAAGAGAGAGGCGAGGGAAAGTGGAAAAATTAGACCTAGAGGGAAGAGAGGTAAAAGAGAGAGGGGAGGGCAACGAGGGACAACAGAGAATTGAGGAATGAGAGGGGAAAGAGGGAGTCGGGTGAAAGTGGGAAGAATTGGACACCGAGGGAAGAGAGGTAACAGAGACTGGCGAGGAAAAGGAGGGAAAGGTGACAGGCGAGGGAAAAGTTGGAAAAGAGAGAGTCATGGCAAAGCAGGGGAAAAGAGACAGGCGAGGGAAAACAAGGACAAGAGAGTTAATGGAAAAGAAGGAGGTGAGTGAAAGTGGGAAGAATTAGACACCGAGGGAAGAGAGGTAACAGAGACTGGCGAGGGAAAGAGAGAGGCAAGACAAACCAGGGGAAAGAGACTGGCGAGGGGGGAAGAGGGAAAAGAGAGGGTTGATTGGAAATAGGGAAAAGAGAGATTTCATAGAAAAGAGGAAAGCCAGGGAACAGAGAGAGGCGAGAGAAACCAGGGGAAAGAGACTGGCGAGGGGGGAAGAGGGAACAGAGAGAGTTGATTGGAAATAGGGAAAAGAGAGATTTCATAGAAAAGAGGAAAGCCAGGGAACAGAGAGAGGCGAGAGAAACCAGGGGAAAGAGACTGGCGAGGGAAAAGAGGGATAACAGAGTTGACGAATAACAGGGAAAAGAGAGCGGCGAGGGAAAGTGGAAAAATTAGACCTAGATGGAAGAGAGGTAAAAGAGAGAGGGGAGGGCAACGAGGGACAACAGAGAATTGAGGAATGAGAGGGGACAGAGGGAGTCGGGTGAAAGTGGGAAGAATTTGACACCGAGGGAAGAGAGGTAACAGAGACTGGCGAGGGAAAGAGAGAGGCGAGATAAACCAGGGGAAAGAGACTGGCGAGGGGGGAAGAGGGAAAAGAGAGAGTTGACTGGAAATAGGGGAACGAGAGAGTTCATGGAAAAGAGGGAGTGGAGTGTAAGAAGGAAGAATTAGACACGGAGGGAAGAGACGTAAAAGAGACTGGCGAGGGAAAGGAAGGAAAAGTGACTGGCGAGGGGAAAGAGGGAACAGAGAGGGCTGACTGGAAATAGGGAAAAGAGAGATTGCATAGAAAAGAGGAAAGCCAGGGAACAGAGAGAGGCGAGAGAAACCAGGGGAAAGAGACTGGCGAGGGAAAAGAGGGATAACAGAGTTGACGAATAACAGGGAAAAGAGAGCGGCGAGGGAAAGTGGAAAAATTAGACCTAGAGGGAAGAGAGGTAACAGAGACTGGCGAGGAAAAGGAGGGAAAGGTGACTGGCGAGGGAAAAGTTGGAAAAGAGAGAGTCATGGCAAAGCAGGGGGAAAGAGACAGGCGAGGGAAAACAAGGACAAGAGAGTTAGTGGAAAAGAAATAGGTGAGTGAAAGTGGGAAGAATTAGACACCGAGGGAAGAGAGGTGACAGAGACTGGCGAGGGAAAGAGAGAGGCGAGATAAACCAGGGGAAAGAGACTGGCGAGGGGGGAAGAGGGAACAGAGAGGGTTGATTGGAAATAGGGAAAAGAGAGATTTCATAGAAAAGAGGAAAGCCAGGGAACAGAGAGAGGCGAGATAAACCAGGGGAAAGAGACTGGCGAGGGGGGAAGAGGGAACAGAGAGTTGACGAATAACAGGGGAAAGAGAGAGGCAAGGGAAAGTGGAAAAATTAGACCTAGAGGGAAGAGAGGTAAAAGAGAGAGGGGAGGGCAACGAGGGACAACAGAGAATTGAGGAATGAGAGGGGAAAGAGGGAGTCGGGTGAAAGTGGGAAGAATTGGACACCGAGGGAAGAGAGGTAACAGAGACTGGCGAGGAAAAGGAGGGAAAGGTGACTGGCGAGGGAAAAGTTGGAAAAGAGAGAGTCATGTCAAAGCAGGGGGAAAGAGACAGGCGAGGGAAAACAAGGACAAGAGAGTTAATGGAAAAGAAGGAGGTGAGTTAAAGTGGGAAGAATTAGACACCGAGGGAAGAGAGGTAACAGAGACTGGCGAGGGAAAGAGAGAGGCGAGATAAACCAGGGGAAAGAGACTGGCGAGGGGGCAAGAGGGAAAAGAGAGAGTTGACTGGAAATAGGGGAACGAGAGAGTTCATGGAAAAGAGGGAGTGGAGTGTAAGAAGGAAGAATTAGACACGGAGGGAAGAGACGTAAAAGAGACTGGCGAGGGAAAGGAAGGAAAAGTGACTGGCGAGGGGAAAGAGGGAACAGAGAGGGCTGACTGGAAATAGGGAAAAGAGAGATTTCATAGAAAAGAGGAAAGCCAGGGAACAGAGAGAGGCGAGAGAAACCAGGGGAAAGAGACTGGCGAGGGAAAAGAGGGATAACAGAGTTGACGAATAACAGGGGAAAGAGAGAGGCGAGGGAAAGTGGAAAAATTAGACCTAGAGGGAAGAGAGGTAAAAGAGAGAGGGGAGGGCAACGAGGGACAACAGAGAATTGAGGAATGAGAGGGGAAAGAGGGAGTCGGGTGAAAGTGGGAAGAATTGGACACCGAGGGAAGAGAGGTAACGGAGACTGGCGAGGAAAAGGAGGGAAAGGTGACTGGCGAGGGAAAAGTTGGAAAAGAGAGAGTCATGGCAAAGCAGGGGGAAAGAGACAGGCGAGGGAAAACAAGGACAAGAGAGAGTTCATGGAAAAGAGAGGGGCGAGGGAAAGTGGGAAGTATTAGACACCGAGGGAAGAGAGGTAACAGAGACTGGCGAGGGAAAGAGAGAGGCGAGATAAACCAGGGGAAAGAGACTGGCGAGGGGGGAAGAGGGAAAAGAGAGAGTTGACTGGAAATAGGGGAACGAGAGAGTTCATGGAAAAGAGGGAGTGGAGTGTAAGTGGGAAAATTAGGCACGGAGGGAATAGAGGTTAAAAGAGACTGGCGAGGGAAAGGAAGGAAAAGTGACTGGCGAGGGGAAAGAGGGAAAAGAGAGGGCTGACTGGAAATAGGGAAAAGAGAGATTTCATAGAAAAGAGGAAAGCCAGGGAACAGAGAGAGGCGAGAGAAACCAGGGGAAAGAGACTGGCGAGGGAAAAGAGGGATAACAGAGTTGACGAATAACAGGGAAAAGAGAGAGGCGAGGGAAAGTGGAAAAATTAGACCTAGAGGGAAGAGAGGTAAAAGAGAGAGGGGAGGGCAACGAGGGACAACAGAGAATTGAGGAATGAGAGGGGACAGAGGGAGTCGGGTGAAAGTGGGAAGAATTGGACACCGAGGGAAGAGAGGTAACAGAGACTGGCGAGGAAAAGGAGGGAAAGGTGACTGGCGAGGGAAAAGTTGGAAAAGAGAGAGTCATGGCAAAGCAGGGGGAAAGAGACAGGCGAGGGAAAACAAGGACAAGAGAGTTAATGGAAAAGAAGGAGGTGAGTGAAAGTGGGAAGAATTAGACACCGAGGGAAGAGAGGTAACAGAGACTGGCGAGGAAAAGGAGGGAAAGGTGACTGGCGAGGGAAAAGTTGGAAAAGAGAGAGTCATGGCAAAGCAGGGGGAAAGAGACAGGCGAGGGAAAACAAGGACAAGAGAGTTAATGGAAAAGAAGGAGGTGAGTGAAAGTGGGAAGAATTAGACACCGAGGGAAGAGAGGTAACAGAGACTGGCGAGGGAAAGAGAGAGGCGAGAGAAACCAGGGGAAAGAGACTGGCGAGGGAAAAGAGGGATAACAGAGTTGACGAATAACAGGGAAAAGAGAGAGGCGAGGGAAAGTGGAAAAATTAGACCTAGAGGGAAGAGAGGTAAAAGAGAGAGGGGAGGGCAACGAGGGACAACAGAGAATTGAGGAATGAGAGGGGAAAGAGGGAGTCGGGTGAAAGTGGGAAGAATTGGACACCGAGGGAAGAGAGGTAACAGAGACTGGCGAGGAAAAGGAGGGAAAGGTGACTGGCGAGGGAAAAGTTGGAAAAGAGAGAGTCATGTCAAAGCAGGGGGAAAGAGACAGGCGAGGGAAAACAAGGACAAGAGAGTTAATGGAAAAGAAGGAGGTGAGTTAAAGTGGGAAGAATTAGACACCGAGGGAAGAGAGGTAACAGAGACTGGCGAGGGAAAGAGAGAGGCGAGATAAACCAGGGGAAAGAGACTGGCGAGGGGGGAAGAGGGAAAAGAGAGGGTTGATTGGAAATAGGGAAAAGAGAGATTTCATAGAAAAGAGGAAAGCCAGGGAACAGAGAGAGGCGAGAGAAACCAGGGGAAAGAGACTGGCGAGGGGGGAAGAGGGAACAGAGAGAGTTGATTGGAAATAGGGAAAAGAGAGATTTCATAGAAAAGAGGAAAGCCAGGGAACAGAGAGAGGCGAGAGAAACCAGGGGAAAGAGACTGGCGAGGGGGGAAGAGGGAACAGAGAGAGTTGATTGGAAATAGGGAAAAGAGAGATTTCATAGAAAAGAGGAAAGCCAGGGAACAGAGAGAGGCGAGAGAAACCAGGGGAAAGAGACTGGCGAGGGAAAAGAGGGATAACAGAGTTGACGAATAACAGGGAAAAGAGAGCGGCGAGGGAAAGTGGAAAAATTAGACCTAGAGGGAAGAGAGGTAACAGAGACTGGCGAGGAAAAGGAGGGAAAGGTGACAGGCGAGGGAAAAGTTGGAAAAGAGAGAGTCATGGCAAAGCAGGGGGAAAGAGACAGGCGAGGGAAAACAAGGACAAGAGAGTTAATGGAAAAGAAGGAGGTGAGTGAAAGTGGGAAGAATTAGACACCGAGGGAAGAGAGGTAACAGAGACTGGCGAGGGAAAGAGAGAGGCAAGACAAACCAGGGGAAAGAGACTGGCGAGGGGGGAAGAGGGAAAAGAGAGGGTTGATTGGAAATAGGGAAAAGAGAGATTTCATAGAAAAGAGGAAAGCCAGGGAACAGAGAGAGGCGAGAGAAACCAGGGGAAAGAGACTGGCGAGGGGGGAAGAGGGAACAGAGAGAGTTGATTGGAAATAGGGAAAAGAGAGATTTCATAGAAAAGAGGAAAGCCAGGGAACAGAGAGAGGCGAGAGAAACCAGGGGAAAGAGACTGGCGAGGGAAAAGAGGGATAACAGAGTTGACGAATAACAGGGAAAAGAGAGCGGCGAGGGAAAGTGGAAAAATTAGACCTAGATGGAAGAGAGGTAAAAGAGAGAGGGGAGGGCAACGAGGGACAACAGAGAATTGAGGAATGAGAGGGGACAGAGGGAGTCGGGTGAAAGTGGGAAGAATTTGACACCGAGGGAAGAGAGGTAACAGAGACTGGCGAGGGAAAGAGAGAGGCGAGATAAACCAGGGGAAAGAGACTGGCGAGGGGGGAAGAGGGAAAAGAGAGAGTTGACTGGAAATAGGGGAACGAGAGAGTTCATGGAAAAGAGGGAGTGGAGTGTAAGAAGGAAGAATTAGACACGGAGGGAAGAGACGTAAAAGAGACTGGCGAGGGAAAGGAAGGAAAAGTGACTGGCGAGGGGAAAGAGGGAACAGAGAGGGCTGACTGGAAATAGGGAAAAGAGAGATTTCATAGAAAAGAGGAAAGCCAGGGAACAGAGAGAGGCGAGAGAAACCAGGGGAAAGAGACTGGCGAGGGAAAAGAGGGATAACAGAGTTGACGAATAACAGGGAAAAGAGAGCGGCGAGGGAAAGTGGAAAAATTAGACCTAGAGGGAAGAGAGGTAAAAGAGAGAGGGGAGGGCAACGAGGGACAACAGAGAATTGAGGAATGAGAGGGGAAAGAGGGAGTCGGGTGAAAGTGGGAAGAATTGGACACCGAGGGAAGAGAGGTAACAGAGACTGGCGAGGAAAAGGAGGGAAAGGTGACTGGCGAGGGAAAAGTTGGAAAAGAGAGAGTCATGGCAAAGCAGGGGGAAAGAGACAGGCGAGGGAAAACAAGGACAAGAGAGTTAGTGGAAAAGAAATAGGTGAGTGAAAGTGGGAAGAATTAGACACCGAGGGAAGAGAGGTGACAGAGACTGGCGAGGGAAAGAGAGAGGCGAGATAAACCAGGGGAAAGAGACTGGCGAGGGGGGAAGAGGGAACAGAGAGGGTTGATTGGAAATAGGGAAAAGAGAGATTTCATAGAAAAGAGGAAAGCCAGGGAACAGAGAGAGGCGAGAGAAACCAGGGGAAAGAGACTGGCGAGGGGGGAAGAGGGAACAGAGAGAGTTGATTGGAAATAGGGAAAAGAGAGATTTCATAGAAAAGAGGAAAGCCAGGGAACAGAGAGAGGCGAGAGAAACCAGGGGAAAGAGACTGGCGAGGGGGGAAGAGGGAACAGAGAGAGTTGATTGGAAATAGGGAAAAGAGAGATTTCATAGAAAAGAGGAAAGCCAGGGAACAGAGAGAGGCGAGAGAAACCAGGGGAAAGAGACTGGCGAGGGAAAAGAGGGATAACAGAGTTGACGAATAACAGGGGAAAGAGAGAGGCGAGGGAAAGTGGAAAAATTAGACCTAGAGGGAAGAGAGGTAAAAGAGAGAGGGGAGGGCAACGAGGGACAACAGAGAATTGAGGAATGAGAGGGGAAAGAGGGAGTCGGGTGAAAGTGGGAAGAATTGGACACCGAGGGAAGAGAGGTAACGGAGACTGGCGAGGAAAAGGAGGGAAAGGTGACTGGCGAGGGAAAAGTTGGAAAAGAGAGAGTCATGGCAAAGCAGGGGGAAAGAGACAGGCGAGGGAAAACAAGGACAAGAGAGAGTTCATGGAAAAGAGAGGGGCGAGGGAAAGTGGGAAGTATTAGACACCGAGGGAAGAGAGGTAACAGAGACTGGCGAGGGAAAGAGAGAGGCGAGATAAACCAGGGGAAAGAGACTGGCGAGGGGGGAAGAGGGAAAAGAGAGAGTTGACTGGAAATAGGGGAACGAGAGAGTTCATGGAAAAGAGGGAGTGGAGTGTAAGTGGGAAAATTAGGCACGGAGGGAATAGAGGTTAAAAGAGACTGGCGAGGGAAAGGAAGGAAAAGTGACTGGCGAGGGGAAAGAGGGAAAAGAGAGGGCTGACTGGAAATAGGGAAAAGAGAGATTTCATAGAAAAGAGGAAAGCCAGGGAACAGAGAGAGGCGAGAGAAACCAGGGGAAAGAGACTGGCGAGGGAAAAGAGGGATAACAGAGTTGACGAATAACAGGGGAAAGAGAGAGGCGAGGGAAAGTGGAAAAATTAGACCTAGAGGGAAGAGAGGTAAAAGAGAGAGGGGAGGGCAACGAGGGACAACAGAGAATTGAGGAATGAGAGGGGAAAGAGGGAGTCGGGTGAAAGTGGGAAGAATTGGACACCGAGGGAAGAGAGGTAACGGAGACTGGCGAGGAAAAGGAGGGAAAGGTGACTGGCGAGGGAAAAGTTGGAAAAGAGAGAGTCATGGCAAAGCAGGGGGAAAGAGACAGGCGAGGGAAAACAAGGACAAGAGAGAGTTCATGGAAAAGAGAGGGGCGAGGGAAAGTGGGAAGTATTAGACACCGAGGGAAGAGAGGTAACAGAGACTGGCGAGGGAAAGAGAGAGGCGAGATAAACCAGGGGAAAGAGACTGGCGAGGGGGGAAGAGGGAAAAGAGAGAGTTGACTGGAAATAGGGGAACGAGAGAGTTCATGGAAAAGAGGGAGTGGAGTGTAAGTGGGAAAATTAGGCACGGAGGGAATAGAGGTTAAAAGAGACTGGCGAGGGAAAGGAAGGAAAAGTGACTGGCGAGGGGAAAGAGGGAAAAGAGAGGGCTGACTGGAAATAGGGAAAAGAGAGATTTCATAGAAAAGAGGAAAGCCAGGGAACAGAGAGAGGCGAGAGAAACCAGGGGAAAGAGACTGGCGAGGGAAAATTTGGAAAAGAGAGAGTCATGGCAAAGCAGGGGGAAAGAGACAGGCGAGGGAAAACAAGGACAAGGGAGTTAATGGAAAAGAAGGAGGTGAGTTAAAGTGGGAAGAATTAGACACCGAGGGAAGAGAGGTAACAGAGACTGGCGAGGGAAAGAGAGAGGCGAGATAAACCAGGGGAAAGAGACTGGCGAGGGGGGAAGAGGGAAAAGAGAGGGTTGATTGGAAATAGGGAAAAGAGAGATTTCATAGAAAAGAGGAAAGCCAGGGAACAGAGAGAGGCGAGAGAAACCAGGGGAAAGAGACTGGCGAGGGGGGAAGAGGGAACAGAGAGAGTTGATTGGAAATAGGGAAAAGAGAGATTTCATAGAAAAGAGGAAAGCCAGGGAACAGAGAGAGGCGAGAGAAACCAGGGGAAAGAGACTGGCGAGGGGGGAAGAGGGAACAGAGAGAGTTGATTGGAAATAGGGAAAAGAGAGATTTCATAGAAAAGAGGAAAGCCAGGGAACAGAGAGAGGCGAGAGAAACCAGGGGAAAGAGACTGGCGAGGGAAAAGAGGGATAACAGAGTTGACGAATAACAGGGGAAAGAGAGAGGCGAGGGAAAGTGGAAAAATTAGACCTAGAGGGAAGAGAGGTAAAAGAGAGAGGGGAGGGCAACGAGGGACAACAGAGAATTGAGGAATGAGAGGGGAAAGAGGGAGTCGGGTGAAAGTGGGAAGAATTGGACACCGAGGGAAGAGAGGTAACAGAGACTGGCGAGGAAAAGGAGGGAAAGGTGACTGGCGAGGGAAAAGTTGGAAAAGAGAGAGTCATGGCAAAGCAGGGGAAAAGAGACAGGCGAGGGAAAACAAGGACAAGAGAGTTAATGGAAAAGAAGGAGGTGAGTGAAAGTGGGAAGAATTAGACACCGAGGGAAGAGAGGTAACAGAGACTGGCGAGGGAAAGAGAGAGGCAAGACAAACCAGGGGAAAGAGACTGGCGAGGGGGGAAGAGGGAAAAGAGAGGGTTGATTGGAAATAGGGAAAAGAGAGATTTCATAGAAAAGAGGAAAGCCAGGGAACAGAGAGAGGCGAGAGAAACCAGGGGAAAGAGACTGGCGAGGGGGGAAGAGGGAACAGAGAGAGTTGATTGGAAATAGGGAAAAGAGAGATTTCATAGAAAAGAGGAAAGCCAGGGAACAGAGAGAGGCGAGAGAAACCAGGGGAAAGAGACTGGCGAGGGAAAAGAGGGATAACAGAGTTGACGAATAACAGGGAAAAGAGAGCGGCGAGGGAAAGTGGAAAAATTAGACCTAGAGGGAAGAGAGGTAACAGAGACTGGCGAGGAAAAGGAGGGAAAGGTGACTGGCGAGGGAAAAGTTGGAAAAGAGAGAGTCATGGCAAAGCAGGGGGAAAGAGACAGGCGAGGGAAAACAAGGACAAGAGAGTTAATGGAAAAGAAGGAGGTGAGTGAAAGTGGGAAGAATTAGACACCGAGGGAAGAGAGGTAACAGAGACTGGCGAGGGAAAGAGAGAGGCAAGACAAACCAGGGGAAAGAGACTGGCGAGGGGGGAAGAGGGAAAAGAGAGGGTTGATTGGAAATAGGGAAAAGAGAGATTTCATAGAAAAGAGGAAAGCCAGGGAACAGAGAGAGGCGAGAGAAACCAGGGGAAAGAGACTGGCGAGGGGGGAAGAGGGAACAGAGAGAGTTGATTGGAAATAGGGAAAAGAGAGATTTCATAGAAAAGAGGAAAGCCAGGGAACAGAGAGAGGCGAGAGAAACCAGGGGAAAGAGACTGGCGAGGGAAAAGAGGGATAACAGAGTTGACGAATAACAGGGAAAAGAGAGCGGCGAGGGAAAGTGGAAAAATTAGACCTAGATGGAAGAGAGGTAAAAGAGAGAGGGGAGGGCAACGAGGGACAACAGAGAATTGAGGAATGAGAGGGGACAGAGGGAGTCGGGTGAAAGTGGGAAGAATTTGACACCGAGGGAAGAGAGGTAACAGAGACTGGCGAGGGAAAGAGAGAGGCGAGATAAACCAGGGGAAAGAGACTGGCGAGGGGGGAAGAGGGAAAAGAGAGAGTTGACTGGAAATAGGGGAACGAGAGAGTTCATGGAAAAGAGGGAGTGGAGTGTAAGAAGGAAGAATTAGACACGGAGGGAAGAGACGTAAAAGAGACTGGCGAGGGAAAGGAAGGAAAAGTGACTGGCGAGGGGAAAGAGGGAACAGAGAGGGCTGACTGGAAATAGGGAAAAGAGAGATTTCATGGAAAAGAGAGATTTCATAGAAAAGAGGAAAGCCAGGGAACAGAGAGAGGCGAGAGAAACCAGGGGAAAGAGACTGGCGAGGGAAAAGAGGGATAACAGAGTTGACGAATAACAGGGAAAAGAGAGCGGCGAGGGAAAGTGGAAAAATTAGACCTAGAGGGAAGAGAGGTAACAGAGACTGGCGAGGAAAAGGAGGGAAAGGTGACTGGCGAGGGAAAAGTTGGAAAAGAGAGAGTCATGGCAAAGCAGGGGGAAAGAGACAGGCGAGGGAAAACAAGGACAAGAGAGTTAGTGGAAAAGAAATAGGTGAGTGAAAGTGGGAAGAATTAGACACCGAGGGAAGAGAGCTGACAGAGACTGGCGAGGGAAAGAGAGAGGCGAGAAAAACCAGGGGAAAGAGACTGGCGAGGGGGGAAGAGGGAACAGAGAGGGTTGATTGGAAATAGGGAAAAGAGAGATTTCATAGAAAAGAGGAAAGCCAGGGAACAGAGAGAGGCGAGAGAAACCAGGGGAAAGAGACTGGCGAGGGGGGAAGAGGGAACAGAGAGAGTTGATTGGAAATAGGGAAAAGAGAGATTTCATAGAAAAGAGGAAAGCCAGGGAACAGAGAGAGGCGAGAGAAACCAGGGGAAAGAGACTGGCGAGGGGGGAAGAGGGAACAGAGAGAGTTGATTGGAAATAGGGAAAAGAGAGATTTCATAGAAAAGAGGAAAGCCAGGGAACAGAGAGAGGCGAGAGAAACCAGGGGAAAGAGACTGGCGAGGGAAAAGAGGGATAACAGAGTTGACGAATAACAGGGGAAAGAGAGAGGCGAGGGAAAGTGGAAAAATTAGACCTAGAGGGAAGAGAGGTAAAAGAGAGAGGGGAGGGCAACGAGGGACAACAGAGAATTGAGGAATGAGAGGGGAAAGAGGGAGTCGGGTGAAAGTGGGAAGAATTGGACACCGAGGGAAGAGAGGTAACGGAGACTGGCGAGGAAAAGGAGGGAAAGGTGACTGGCGAGGGAAAAGTTGGAAAAGAGAGAGTCATGGCAAAGCAGGGGAAAGAGACAGGCGAGGGAAAACAAGGACAAGAGAGAGTTCATGGAAAAGAGAGGGGCGAGGGAAAGTGGGAAGTATTAGACACCGAGGGAAGAGAGGTAACAGAGACTGGCGAGGGAAAGAGAGAGGCGAGATAAACCAGGGGAAAGAGACTGGCGAGGGGGGAAGAGGGAAAAGAGAGAGTTGACTGGAAATAGGGGAACGAGAGAGTTCATGGAAAAGAGGGAGTGGAGTGTAAGTGGGAAAATTAGGCACGGAGGGAATAGAGGTTAAAAGAGACTGGCGAGGGAAAGGAAGGAAAAGTGACTGGCGAGGGGAAAGAGGGAAAAGAGAGGGCTGACTGGAAATAGGGAAAAGAGAGATTTCATAGAAAAGAGGAAAGCCAGGGAACAGAGAGAGGCGAGAGAAACCAGGGGAAAGAGACTGGCGAGGGAAAAGAGGGATAACAGAGTTGACGAATAACAGGGAAAAGAGAGAGGCGAGGGAAAGTGGAAAAATTAGACCTAGAGGGAAGAGAGGTAAAAGAGAGAGGGGAGGGCAACGAGGGACAACAGAGAATTGAGGAATGAGAGGGGAAAGAGAGAGTCGGGTGAAAGTGGGAAGAATTGGACACCGAGGGAAGAGAGGTAACAGAGACTGGCGAGGAAAAGGAGGGAAAGGTGACTGGCGAGGGAAAAGTTGGAAAAGAGAGAGTCATGGCAAAGCAGGGGGAAAGAGACAGGCGAGGGAAAACAAGGACAAGAGAGTTAATGGAAAAGAAGGAGGTGAGTGAAAGTGGGAATAGTTAGACACCGAGGGAAGAGAGGTAACAGAGACTGGCGAGGAAAAGGAGGGAAAGGTGACTGGCGAGGGAAAAGTTGGAAAAGAGAGAGTCATGTCAAAGCAGGGGGAAAGAGACAGGCGAGGGAAAACAAGGACAAGAGAGTTAATGGAAAAGAAGGAGGTGAGTTAAAGTGGGAAGAATTAGACACCGAGGGAAGAGAGGTAACAGAGACTGGCGAGGGAAAGAGAGAGGCGAGATAAACCAGGGGAAAGAGACTGGCGAGGGGGGAAGAGGGAAAAGAGAGGGTTGATTGGAAATAGGGAAAAGAGAGATTTCATAGAAAAGAGGAAAGCCAGGGAACAGAGAGAGGCGAGAGAAACCAGGGGAAAGAGACTGGCGAGGGGGGAAGAGGGAACAGAGAGAGTTGATTGGAAATAGGGAAAAGAGAGATTTCATAGAAAAGAGGAAAGCCAGGGAACAGAGAGAGGCGAGAGAAACCAGGGGAAAGAGACTGGCGAGGGGGGAAGAGGGAACAGAGAGAGTTGATTGGAAATAGGGAAAAGAGATATTTCATAGAAAAGAGGAAAGCCAGGGAACAGAGAGAGGCGAGAGAAACCAGGGGAAAGAGACTGGCGAGGGAAAAGAGGGATAACAGAGTTGACGAATAACAGGGGAAAGAGAGAGGCGAGGGAAAGTGGAAAAATTAGACCTAGAGGGAAGAGAGGTAAAAGAGAGAGGGGAGGGCAACGAGGGACAACAGAGAATTGAGGAATGAGAGGGGAAAGAGGGAGTCGGGTGAAAGTGGGAAGAATTGGACACCGAGGGAAGAGAGGTAACAGAGACTGGCGAGGAAAAGGAGGGAAAGGTGACTGGCGAGGGAAAAGTTGAAAAAGAGAGAGTCATGGCAAAGCAGGGGAAAAGAGACAGGCGAGGGAAAACAAGGACAAGAGAGTTAATGGAAAAGAAGGAGGTGAGTGAAAGTGGGAAGAATTAGACACCGAGGGAAGAGAGGTAACAGAGACTGGCGAGGGAAAGAGAGAGGCGAGATAAACCAGGGGAAAGAGACTGGCGAGGGGGGAAGAGGGAAAAGAGAGGGTTGATTGGAAATAGGGAAAAGAGAGATTTCATAGAAAAGAGGAAAGCCAGGGAACAGAGAGAGGCGAGAGAAACCAGGGGAAAGAGACTGGCGAGGGAAAAGAGGGATAACAGAGTTGACGAATAACAGGGAAAAGAGAGAGGCGAGGGAAAGTGGAAAAATTAGACCTAGAGGGAAGAGAGGTAAAAGAGAGAGGGGAGGGCAACGATGGACAACAGAGAATTGAGGAATGAGAGGGGAAAGAGGGAGTCGGGTGAAAGTGGGAAGAATTGGACACCGAGGGAAGAGAGGTAACAGAGACTGGCGAGGAAAAGGAGGGAAAGGTGACTGGCGAGGGAAAAGTTGGAAAAGAGAGAGTCATGTCAAAGCAGGGGGAAAGAGACAGGCGAGGGAAAACAAGGACAAGAGAGTTAATGGAAAAGAAGGAGGTGAGTGAAAGTGGGAAGAATTAGACACCGAGGGAAGAGAGGTAACAGAGACTGGCGAGGGAAAGAGAGAGGCGAGATAAACCAGGGGAAAGAGACTGGCGAGGGGGGAAGAGGGAAAAGAGAGGGTTGATTGGAAATAGGGAAAAGAGAGATTTCATAGAAAAGAGGAAAGCCAGGGAACAGAGAGAGGCGAGAGAAACCAGGGGAAAGAGACTGGCGAGGGGGGAAGAGGGAACAGAGAGAGTTGATTGGAAATAGGGAAAAGAGAGATTTCATAGAAAAGAGGAAAGCCAGGGAACAGAGAGAGGCGAGAGAAACCAGGGGAAAGAGACTGGCGAGGGAAAAGAGGGATAACAGAGTTGACGAATAACAGGGGAAAGAGAGAGGCGAGGGAAAGTGGAAAAATTAGACCTAGAGGGAAGAGAGGTAAAAGAGAGAGGGGAGGGCAACGAGGGACAACAGAGAATTGAGGAATGAGAGGGGAAAGAGGGAGTCGGGTGAAAGTGGGAAGAATTGGACACCGAGGGAAGAGAGGTAACAGAGACTGGCGAGGAAAAGGAGGGAAAGGTGACTGGCGAGGGAAAAGTTGGAAAAGAGAGAGTCATGGCAAAGCAGGGGAAAAGAGACAGGCGAGGGAAAACAAGGACAAGAGAGTTAATGGAAAAGAAGGAGGTGAGTGAAAGTGGGAAGAATTAGACACCGAGGGAAGAGAGGTAACAGAGACTGGCGAGGAAAAGAGAGAGGCGAGATAAACCAGGGGAAAGAGACTGGCGAGGGGGGAAGAGGGAAAAGAGAGGGTTGATTGGAAATAGGGAAAAGAGAGATTTCATAGAAAAGAGGAAAGCCAGGGAACAGAGAGAGGCGAGAGAAACCAGGGGAAAGAGACTGGCGAGGGAAAAGAGGGATAACAGAGTTGACGAATAACAGGGAAAAGAGAGCGGCGAGGGAAAGTGGAAAAATTAGACCTAGAGGGAAGAGAGGTAACAGAGACTGGCGAGGAAAAGGAGGGAAAGGTGACTGGCGAGGGAAAAGTTGGAAAAGAGAGAGTCATGGCAAAGCAGGGGGGAAGAGACAGGCGAGGGAAAACAAGGACAAGAGAGAGTTAGTGGAAAAGAGAGGGGCGAGGGAAAGTGGGAAGAATTAGACACCGAGGGAAGAGAGGTAACAGAGACTGGCGAGGGAAAGAGAGAGGCGAGATAAACCAGGGGAAAGAGACTGGCGAGGGGGGAAGAGGGAAAAGAGAGAGTTGACTGGAAATAGGGGAACGAGAGAGTTCATGGAAAAGAGGGAGTGGAGTGTAAGTGGGAAAATTAGGCACGGAGGGAATAGAGGTTAAAAGAGACTGGCGAGGGAAAGGAAGGAAAAGTGACTGGCGAGGGGAAAGAGGGAAAAGAGAGGGCTGACTGGAAATAGGGAAAAGAGAGATTTCATAGAAAAGAGGAAAGCCAGGGAACAGAGAGAGGCGAGAGAAACCAGGGGAAAGAGACTGGCGAGGGGGGAAGAGGGAACAGAGAGAGTTGATTGGAAATAGGGAAAAGAGAGATTTCATAGAAAAGAGGAAAGCCAGGGAACAGAGAGAGGCGAGAGAAACCAGGGGAAAGAGACTGGCGAGGGGGGAAGAGGGAACAGAGAGAGTTGATTGGAAATAGGGAAAAGAGAGATTTCATAGAAAAGAGGAAAGCCAGGGAACAGAGAGAGGCGAGAGAAACCAGGGGAAAGAGACTGGCGAGGGAAAAGAGGGATAACAGAGTTGACGAATAACAGGGGAAAGAGAGAGGCGAGGGAAAGTGGAAAAATTAGACCTAGAGGGAAGAGAGGTAAAAGAGAGAGGGGAGGGCAACGAGGGACAACAGAGAATTGAGGAATGAGAGGGGAAAGAGGGAGTCGGGTGAAAGTGGGAAGAATTGGACACCGAGGGAAGAGAGGTAACGGAGACTGGCGAGGAAAAGGAGGGAAAGGTGACTGGCGAGGGAAAAGTTGGAAAAGAGAGAGTCATGGCAAAGCAGGGGAAAGAGACAGGCGAGGGAAAACAAGGACAAGAGAGAGTTCATGGAAAAGAGAGGGGCGAGGGAAAGTGGGAAGTATTAGACACCGAGGGAAGAGAGGTAACAGAGACTGGCGAGGGAAAGAGAGAGGCGAGATAAACCAGGGGAAAGAGACTGGCGAGGGGGGAAGAGGGAAAAGAGAGGGTTGAGGGAAAGCAGGGGAAAGAGACTATGGAGGGAAAGCAGAGGGAAAGAGACAGGCGAGGGAAAACAAGGACAAGAGAGAGTTAATGGAAAAGAGGGAGGCGAGTGAAATTGGGAAGAATTAGACACCAAGGGAAGAGACGTAAAAGAGACTGGCGAGGGAAAGAGAGAGGCGAGATAAACCAGGGGAAAGAGACTGGCGAGGGGGGAAGAGGGAAAAGAGACAGTTGACTGGAAATAGGGGAACGAGAGAGTTCATGGAAAAGAGGGAGTGGAGTGTAAGTGGGAAAATTAGGCACGGAGGGAATAGAGGTTAAAAGAGACTGGCGAGGGAAAGGAAGGAAAAGTGACTGGCGAGGGGAAAGAGGGAAAAGAGAGGGCTGACTGGAAATAGGGAAAAGAGAGATTTCATAGAAAAGAGGAAAGTCAGGGAACAGAGAGAGGCGAGATAAACCAGGGGAAAGAGACTGGCGAGGGGGGAAGAGGGAACAGAGAGAGTTGATTGGAAATAGGGAAAAGAGAGATTTCATAGAAAAGAGGAAAGCCAGGGAACAGAGAGAGGCGAGAGAAACCAGGGGAAAGAGACTGGCGAGGGAAAAGAGGGATAACAGAGTTGACGAATAACAGGGGAAAGAGAGAGGCGAGGGAAAGTGGAAAAATTAGACCTAGAGGGAAGAGAGGTAAAAGAGAGAGGGGAGGGCAACGAGGGACAACAGAGAATTGAGGAATGAGAGGGGAAAGAGGGAGTCGGGTGAAAGTGGGAAGAATTGGACACCGAGGGAAGAGAGGTAACGGAGACTGGCGAGGGAAAGAGAGAGGCGAGATAAACCAGGGGAAAGAGACTGGCGAGGGGGGAAGAGGGAAAAGAGAGGGTTGAGGGAAAGCAGGGGAAAGAGACTATGGAGGGAAAGCAGAGGGAAAGAGACAGGCGAGGGAAAACAAGGACAAGAGAGTGTTAATGGAAAAGAGGGAGGCGAGTGAAAGTGGGAAGAATTAGACACCAAGGGAAGAGACGTAAAAGAGACTGGCGAGGGAAAGAGAGAGGCGAGATAAACCAGGGGAAAGAGACTGGCGAGGGGGGAAGAGGGAAAAGAGAGAGTTGACTGGAAATAGGGGAACGAGAGAGTTCATGGAAAAGAGGGAGTGGAGTGTAAGTGGGAAAATTAGGCACGGAGGGAATAGAGGTTAAAAGAGACTGGCGAGGGAAAGGAAGGAAAAGTGACTGGCGAGGGGAAAGAGGGAAAAGAGAGGGCTGACTGGAAATAGGGAAAAGAGAGATTTCATAGAAAAGAGGAAAGCCAGGGAACAGAGAGAGGCGAGAGAAACCAGGGGAAAGGTGACTGGCGAGGGAAAAGTTGGAAAAGAGAGAGTCATGGCAAAGCAGGGGAAAAGAGACAGGCGAGGGAAAACAAGGACAAGAGAGTTAATGGAAAAGAAGGAGGTGAGTGAAAGTGGGAAGAATTAGACACCGAGGGAAGAGAGGTAACAGAGACTGGCGAGGAAAAGGAGGGAAAGGTGACTGGCGAGGGAAAAGTTGGAAAAGAGAGAGTCATGGCAAAGCAGGGGGAAAGAGACAGGCGAGGGAAAACAAGGACAAGAGAGAGTTCATGGAAAAGAGAGGGGCGAGGGAAAGTGGGAAGTATTAGACACCGAGGGAAGAGAGGTAACAGAGACTGGCGAGGGAAAGAGAGAGGCGAGATAAACCAGGGGAAAGAGACTGGCGAGGGGGGAAGAGGGAAAAGAGAGAGTTGACTGGAAATAGGGGAACGAGAGAGTTCATGGAAAAGAGGGAGTGGAGTGTAAGTGGGAAAATTAGGCACGGAGGGAATAGAGGTTAAAAGAGACTGGCGAGGGAAAGGAAGGAAAAGTGACTGGCGAGGGGAAAGAGGGAAAAGAGAGGGCTGACTGGAAATAGGGAAAAGAGAGATTTCATAGAAAAGAGGAAAGCCAGGGAACAGAGAGAGGCGAGAGAAACCAGGGGAAAGAGACTGGCGAGGGAAAAGAGGGATAACAGAGTTGACGAATAACAGGGAAAAGAGAGAGGCGAGGGAAAGTGGAAAAATTAGACCTAGAGGGAAGAGAGGTAAAAGAGAGAGGGGAGGGCAACGAGGGACAACAGAGAATTGAGGAATGAGAGGGGAAAGAGGGAGTCGGGTGAAAGTGGGAAGAATTGGACACCGAGGGAAGAGAGGTAACAGAGACTGGCGAGGAAAAGGAGGGAAAGGTGACTGGCGAGGGAAAAGTTGGAAAAGAGAGAGTCATGTCAAAGCAGGGGGAAAGAGACAGGCGAGGGAAAACAAGGACAAGAGAGTTAATGGAAAAGAAGGAGGTGAGTGAAAGTGGGAAGAATTAGACACCGAGGGAAGAGAGGTAACAGAGACTGGCGAGGGAAAGAGAGAGGCGAGATAAACCAGGGGAAAGAGACTGGCGAGGGGGGAAGAGGGAAAAGAGAGGGTTGATTGGAAATAGGGAAAAGAGAGATTTCATAGAAAAGAGGAAAGCCAGGGAACAGAGAGAGGCGAGAGAAACCAGGGGAAAGAGACTGGCGAGGGGGGAAGCGGGAACAGAGAGAGTTGATTGGAAATAGGGAAAAGAGAGATTTCATAGAAAAGAGGAAAGCCAGGGAACAGAGAGAGGCGAGAGAAACCAGGGGAAAGAGACTGGCGAGGGAAAAGAGGGATAACAGAGTTGACGAATAACAGGGGAAAGAGAGAGGCGAGGGAAAGTGGAAAAATTAGACCTAGAGGGAAGAGAGGTAAAAGAGAGAGGGGAGGGCAACGAGGGACAACAGAGAATTGAGGAATGAGAGGGGAAAGAGGGAGTCGGGTGAAAGTGGGAAGAATTGGACACCGAGGGAAGAGAGGTAACAGAGACTGGCGAGGAAAAGGAGGGAAAGGTGACTGGCGAGGGAAAAGTTGGAAAAGAGAGAGTCATGGCAAAGCAGGGGGAAAGAGACAGGCGAGGGAAAACAAGGACAAGAGAGAGTTCATGGAAAAGAGAGGGGCGAGGGAAAGTGGGAAGTATTAGACACCGAGGGAAGAGAGGTAACAGAGACTGGCGAGGGAAAGAGAGAGGCGAGATAAACCAGGGGAAAGAGACTGGCGAGGGAAAAGAGGGATAACAGAGTTGACGAATAACAGGGAAAAGAGAGAGGCGAGGGAAAGTGGAAAAATTAGACCTAGAGGGAAGAGAGGTAAAAGAGAGAGGGGAGGGCAACGAGGGACAACAGAGAATTGAGGAATGAGAGGGGAAAGAGGGAGTCGGGTGAAAGTGGGAAGAATTGGACACCGAGGGAAGAGAGGTAACAGAGACTGGCGAGGAAAAGGAGGGAAAGGTGACTGGCGAGGGAAAAGTTGGAAAAGAGAGAGTCATGGCAAAGCAGGGGGAAAGAGACAGGCGAGGGAAAACAAGGACAAGAGAGTTAATGGAAAAGAAGGAGGTGAGTGAAAGTGGGAAGAATTAGACACCGAGGGAAGAGAGGTAACAGAGACTGGCGAGGGAAAGAGAGAGGCGAGATAAACCAGGGGAAAGAGACTGGCGAGGGGGGAAGAGGGAAAAGAGAGAGTTGACTGGAAATAGGGGAACGAGAGAGTTCATGGAAAAGAGGGAGTGGAGTGTAAGAAGGAAGAATTAGACACGGAGGGAAGAGACGTAAAAGAGACTGGCGAGGGAAAGGAAGGAAAAGTGACTGGCGAGGGGAAAGAGGGAACAGAGAGGGCTGACTGGAAATAGGGAAAAGAGAGATTTCATAGAAAAGAGGAAAGCCAGGGAACAGAGAGAGGCGAGAGAAACCAGGGGAAAGAGACTGGCGAGGGAAAAGAGGGATAACAGAGTTGACGAATAACAGGGAAAAGAGAGCGGCGAGGGAAAGTGGAAAAATTAGACCTAGAGGGAAGAGAGGTAACAGAGACTGGCGAGGAAAAGGAGGGAAAGGTGACTGGCGAGGGAAAAGTTGGAAAAGAGAGAGTCATGGCAAAGCAGGGGGGAAGAGACAGGCGAGGGAAAACAAGGACAAGAGAGTTAGTGGAAAAGAAGGAGGTGAGTGAAAGTGGGAAGAATTAGACACCGAGGGAAGAGAGGTAACAGAGACTGGCGAGGGAAAGAGAGAGGCGAGATAAACCAGGGGAAAGAGACTGGCGAGGGGGGAAGAGGGAAAAGAGAGAGTTGACTGGAAATAGGGGAACGAGAGAGTTCATGGAAAAGAGGGAGTGGAGTGTAAGAAGGAAGAATTAGACACGGAGGGAAGAGACGTAAAAGAGACTGGCGAGGGAAAGGAAGGAAAAGTGACTGGCGAGGGGAAAGAGGGAACAGAGAGGGCTGACTGGAAATAGGGAAAAGAGAGATTTCATAGAAAAGAGGAAAGCCAGGGAACAGAGAGAGGCGAGAGAAACCAGGGGAAAGAGACTGGCGAGGGAAAAGAGGGATAACAGAGTTGACGAATAACAGGGAAAAGAGAGCGGCGAGGGAAAGTGGAAAAATTAGACCTAGAGGGAAGAGAGGTAACAGAGACTGGCGAGGAAAAGGAGGGAAAGGTGACTGGCGAGGGAAAAGTTGGAAAAGAGAGAGTCATGGCAAAGCAGGGGGGAAGAGACAGGCGAGGGAAAACAAGGACAAGAGAGTTAGTGGAAAAGAAGGAGGTGAGTGAAAGTGGGAAGAATTAGACACCGAGGGAAGAGAGGTAACAGAGACTGGCGAGGGAAAGAGAGAGGCGAGATAAACCAGGGGAAAGAGACTGGCGAGGGGGAAAGAGGGAACAGAGAGAGTTGATTGGAAATAGGGAAAAGAGAGATTTCATAGAAAAGAGGAAAGCCAGGGAACAGAGAGAGGCGAGAGAAACCAGGGGAAAGAGACTGGCGAGGGAAAAGAGGGATAACAGAGTTGACGAATAACAGGGAAAAGAGAGAGGCGAGGGAAAGTGGAAAAATTAGACCTAGAGGGAAGAGAGGTAAAAGAGAGAGGGGAGGGCAACGAGGGACAACAGAGAATTGAGGAATGAGAGGGGAAAGAGGGAGTCGGGTGAAAGTGGGAAGAATTGGACACCGAGGGAAGAGAGGTAACAGAGACTGGCGAGGAAAAGGAGGGAAAGGTGATTGGCGAGGGAAAAGTTGGAAAAGAGAGAGTCATGGCAAAGCAGGGGAAAAGAGACAGGCGAGGGAAAACAAGGACAAGAGAGTTAGTGGAAAAGAAATAGGTGAGTGAAAGTGGGAAGAATTAGACACCGAGGGAAGAGAGGTAACAGAGACTGGCGAGGGAAAGAGAGAGGCGAGATAAACCAGGGGAAAGAGACTGGCGAGGGGGGAAGAGGGAAAAGAGAGGGTTGATTGGAAATAGGGAAAAGAGAGATTTCATAGAAAAGAGGAAAGCCAGGGAACAGAGAGAGGCGAGAGAAACCAGGGGAAAGAGACTGGCGAGGGGGGAAGAGGGAACAGAGAGAGTTGATTGGAAATAGGGAAAAGAGAGATTTCATAGAAAAGAGGAAAGCCAGGGAACAGAGAGAGGCGAGAGAAACCAGGGGAAAGAGACTGGCGAGGGAAAAGAGGGATAACAGAGTTGACGAATAACAGGGAAAAGAGAGAGGCGAGGGAAAGTGGAAAAATTAGACCTAGAGGGAAGAGAGGTAAAAGAGAGAGGGGAGGGCAACGAGGGACAACAGAGAATTGAGGAATGAGAGGGGAAAGAGGGAGTCGGGTGAAAGTGGGAAGAATTGGACACCGAGGGAAGAGAGGTAACAGAGACTGGCGAGGAAAAGGAGGGAAAGGTGACTGGCGAGGGAAAAGTTGGAAAAGAGAGAGTCATGGCAAAGCAGGGGAAAAGAGACAGGCGAGGGAAAACAAGGACAAGAGAGTTAATGGAAAAGAAGGAGGTGAGTGAAAGTGGGAAGAATTAGACACCGAGGGAAGAGAGGTAACAGAGACTGGCGAGGGAAAGAGAGAGGCGAGATAAACCAGGGGAAAGAGACTGGCGAGGGAAAAGAGGGATAACAGAGTTGACGAATAACAGGGAAAAGAGAGAGGCGAGGGAAAGTGGAAAAATTAGACCTAGAGGGAAGAGAGGTAAAAGAGAGAGGGGAGGGCAACGAGGGACAACAGAGAATTGAGGAATGAGAGGGGAAAGAGGGAGTCGGCTGAAAGTGGGAAGAATTGGACACCGAGGGAAGAGAGGTAACAGAGACTGGCGAGGAAAAGGAGGGAAAGGTGACTGGCGAGGGAAAAGTTGGAAAAGAGAGAGTCATGTCAAAGCAGGGGGAAAGAGACAGGCGAGGGAAAACAAGGACAAGAGAGTTAATGGAAAAGAAGGAGGTGAGTGAAAGTGGGAAGAATTAGACACCGAGGGAAGAGAGGTAACAGAGACTGGCGAGGGAAAGAGAGAGGCGAGATAAACCAGGGGAAAGAGACTGGCGAGGGGGGAAGAGGGAAAAGAGAGGGTTGATTGGAAATAGGGAAAAGAGAGATTTCATAGAAAAGAGGAAAGCCAGGGAACAGAGAGAGGCGAGAGAAACCAGGGGAAAGAGACTGGCGAGGGGGGAAGAGGGAACAGAGAGAGTTGATTGGAAATAGGGAAAAGAGAGATTTCATAGAAAAGAGGAAAGCCAGGGAACAGAGAGAGGCGAGAGAAACCAGGGGAAAGAGACTGGCGAGGGAAAAGAGGGATAACAGAGTTGACGAATAACAGAGGAAAGAGAGAGGCAAGGGAAAGTGGAAAAAATAGACCTAGAGGGAAGAGAGGTAAAAGAGAGAGGGGAGGGCAACGAGGGACAACAGAGAATTGAGGAATGAGAGGGGAAAGAGGGAGTCGGGTGAAAGTGGGAAGAATTGGACACCGAGGGAAGAGAGGTAACAGAGACTGGCGAGGAAAAGGAGGGAAAGGTGACTGGCGAGGGAAAAGTTGGAAAAGAGAGAGTCATGGCAAAGCAGGGGGAAAGAGACAGGCGAGGGAAAACAAGGACAAGAGAGTTAATGGAAAAGAAGGAGGTGAGTGAAAGTGGGAAGAATTAGACACCGAGGGAAGAGAGGTAACAGAGACTGGCGAGGGAAAGAGAGAGGCGAGATAAACCAGGGGAAAGAGACTGGCGAGGGGGGAAGAGGGAAAAGAGAGAGTTGACTGGAAATAGGGGAACGAGAGAGTTCATGGAAAAGAGGGAGTGGAGTGTAAGAAGGAAGAATTAGACACGGAGGGAAGAGACGTAAAAGAGACTGGCGAGGGAAAGGAAGGAAAAGTGACTGGCGAGGGGAAAGAGGGAACAGAGAGGGCTGACTGGAAATAGGGAAAAGAGAGATTTCATAGAAAAGAGGAAAGCCAGGGAACAGAGAGAGGCGAGAGAAACCAGGGGAAAGAGACTGGCGAGGGAAAAGAGGGATAACAGAGTTGACGAATAACAGGGAAAAGAGAGCGGCGAGGGAAAGTGGAAAAATTAGACCTAGAGGGAAGAGAGGTAACAGAGACTGGCGAGGAAAAGGAGGGAAAGGTGACTGGCGAGGGAAAAGTTGGAAAAGAGAGAGTCATGGCAAAGCAGGGGGGAAGAGACAGGCGAGGGAAAACAAGGACAAGAGAGTTAGTGGAAAAGAAGGAGGTGAGTGAAAGTGGGAAGAATTAGACACCGAGGGAAGAGAGGTAACAGAGACTGGCGAGGGAAAGAGAGAGGCGAGATAAACCAGGGGAAAGAGACTGGCGAGGGGGAAAGAGGGAACAGAGAGAGTTGATTGGAAATAGGGAAAAGAGAGATTTCATAGAAAAGAGGAAAGCCAGGGAACAGAGAGAGGCGAGAGAAACCAGGGGAAAGAGACTGGCGAGGGAAAAGAGGGATAACAGAGTTGACGAATAACAGGGAAAAGAGAGAGGCGAGGGAAAGTGGAAAAATTAGACCTAGAGGGAAGAGAGGTAAAAGAGAGAGGGGAGGGCAACGAGGGACAACAGAGAATTGAGGAATGAGAGGGGAAAGAGGGAGTCGGGTGAAAGTGGGAAGAATTGGACACCGAGGGAAGAGAGGTAACAGAGACTGGCGAGGAAAAGGAGGGAAAGGTGACTGGCGAGGGAAAAGTTGGAAAAGAGAGAGTCATGGCAAAGCAGGGGGAAAGAGACAGGCGAGGGAAAACAAGGACAAGAGAGTTAATGGAAAAGAAGGAGGTGAGTGAAAGTGGGAAGAATTAGACACCGAGGGTAGAGAGGTAACAGAGACTGGCGAGGGAAAGAGAGAGGCGAGATAAACCAGGGGAAAGAGACTGGCGAGGGGGGAAGAGGGAAAAGAGAGAGTTGACTGGAAATAGGGGAACGAGAGAGTTCATGGAAAAGAGGGAGTGGAGTGTAAGAAGGAAGAATTAGACACGGAGGGAAGAGACGTAAAAGAGACTGGCGAGGGAAAGGAAGGAAAAGTGACTGGCGAGGGGAAAGAGGGAACAGAGAGGGCTGACTGGAAATAGGGAAAAGAGAGATTTCATAGAAAAGAGGAAAGCCAGGGAACAGAGAGAGGCGAGAGAAACCAGGGGAAAGAGACTGGCGAGGGAAAAGAGGGATAACAGAGTTGACGAATAACAGGGAAAAGAGAGCGGCGAGGGAAAGTGGAAAAATTAGACCTAGAGGGAAGAGAGGTAACAGAGACTGGCGAGGAAAAGGAGGGAAAGGTGACTGGCGAGGGAAAAGTTGGAAAAGAGAGAGTCATGGCAAAGCAGGGGGGAAGAGACAGGCGAGGGAAAACAAGGACAAGAGAGTTAGTGGAAAAGAAGGAGGTGAGTGAAAGTGGGAAGAATTAGACACCGAGGGAAGAGAGGTAACAGAGACTGGCGAGGGAAAGAGAGAGGCGAGATAAACCAGGGGAAAGAGACTGGCGAGGGGGAAAGAGGGAACAGAGAGAGTTGATTGGAAATAGGGAAAAGAGAGATTTCATAGAAAAGAGGAAAGCCAGGGAACAGAGAGAGGCGAGAGAAACCAGGGGAAAGAGACTGGCGAGGGAAAAGAGGGATAACAGAGTTGACGAATAACAGGGAAAAGAGAGAGGCGAGGGAAAGTGGAAAAATTAGACCTAGAGGGAAGAGAGGTAAAAGAGAGAGGGGAGGGCAACGAGGGACAACAGAGAATTGAGGAATGAGAGGGGAAAGAGGGAGTCGGGTGAAAGTGGGAAGAATTGGACACCGAGGGAAGAGAGGTAACAGAGACTGGCGAGGAAAAGGAGGGAAAGGTGACTGGCGAGGGAAAAGTTGGAAAAGAGAGAGTCATGTCAAAGCAGGGGGAAAGAGACAGGCGAGGGAAAACAAGGACAAGAGAGTTAATGGAAAAGAAGGAGGTGAGTTAAAGTGGGAAGAATTAGACACCGAGGGAAGAGAGGTAACAGAGACTGGCGAGGGAAAGAGAGAGGCGAGATAAACCAGGGGAAAGAGACTGGCGAGGGGGGAAGAGGGAACAGAGAGAGTTGATTGGAAATAGGGAAAAGAGAGATTTCATAGAAAAGAGGAAAGCCAGGGAACAGAGAGAGGCGAGAGAAACCAGGGGAAAGAGACTGGCGAGGGAAAAGAGGGATAACAGAGTTGACGAATAACAGGGAAAAGAGAGAGGCGAGGGAAAGTGGAAAAATTAGACCTAGAGGGAAGAGAGGTAACAGAGACTGGCGAGGAAAAGGAGGGAAAGGTGACTGGCGAGGGAAAAGTTGGAAAAGAGAGAGTCATGGCAAAGCAGGGGAAAAGAGACAGGCGAGGGAAAACAAGGACAAGAGAGAGTTCATGGAAAAGAGAGGGGCGAGGGAAAGTGGGAAGTATTAGACACCGAGGGAAGAGAGGTAACAGAGACTGGCGAGGGAAAGAGAGAGGCGAGATAAACCAGGGGAAAGAGACTGGCGAGGGGGGAAGAGGGAAAAGAGAGGGTTGAGGGAAAGCAGGGGAAAGAGACTATGGAGGGAAAGCAGAGGGAAAGAGACAGGCGAGGGAAAACAAGGACAAGAGAGAGTTAATGGAAAAGAGGGAGGCGAGTGAAAGTGGGAAGAATTAGACACCAAGGGAAGAGACGTAAAAGAGACTGGCGAGGGAAAGAGAGAGGCGAGATAAACCAGGGGAAAGAGACTGGCGAGGGGGGAAGAGGGAAAAGAGAGAGTTGACTGGAAATAGGGGAACGAGAGAGTTCATGGAAAAGAGGGAGTGGAGTGTAAGTGGGAAAATTAGGCACGGAGGGAATAGAGGTTAAAAGAGACTGGCGAGGGAAAGGAAGGAAAAGTGACTGGCGAGGGGAAAGAGGGAAAAGAGAGGGTTGATTGGAAATAGGGAAAAGAGAGATTTCATAGAAAAGAGGAAAGCCAGGGAACAGAGAGAGGCGAGAGAAACCAGGGGAAAGAGACTGGCGAGGGGGGAAGAGGGAACAGAGAGAGTTGATTGGAAATAGGGAAAAGAGAGATTTCATAGAAAAGAGGAAAGCCAGGGAACAGAGAGAGGCGAGAGAAACCAGGGGAAAGAGACTGGCGAGGGAAAAGAGGGATAACAGAGTTGACGAATAACAGGGGAAAGAGAGAGGCGTGTGAAAGTGGAAAAATTAGACCTAGAGGGAAGAGAGGTAAAAGAGAGAGGGGAGGGCAAGGAGGGACAACAGACAATTGAGGAATGAGAGGGGAAAGAGGGAGTCGGGTGAAAGTGGGAAGAATTGGACACCGAGGGAAGAGAGGTAACAGAGACTGGCGAGGAAAAGGAGGGAAAGGTGACTGGCGAGGGAAAAGTTGGAAAAGAGAGAGTCATGGCAAAGCAGGGGGAAAGAGACAGGCGAGGGAAAACAAGGACAAGAGAGAGTTCATGGAAAAGAGAGGGGCGAGGGAAAGTGGGAAGTATTAGACACCGAGGGAAGAGAGGTAACAGAGACTGGCGAGGGAAAGAGAGAGGCGAGATAAACCAGGGGAAAGAGACTGGCGAGGGAAAAGAGGGATAACAGAGTTGACGAATAACAGGGAAAAGAGAGAGGCGAGGGAAAGTGGAAAAATTAGACCTAGAGGGAAGAGAGGTAAAAGAGAGAGGGGAGGGCAACGAGGGACAACAGAGAATTGAGGAATGAGAGGGGAAAGAGGGAGTCGGGTGAAAGTGGGAAGAATTGGACACCGAGGGAAGAGAGGTAACAGAGACTGGCGAGGAAAAGGAGGGAAAGGTGACTGGCGAGGGAAAAGTTGGAAAAGAGAGAGTCATGGCAAAGCAGGGGGGAAGAGACAGGCGAGGGAAAACAAGGACAAGAGAGTTAGTGGAAAAGAAGGAGGTGAGTGAAAGTGGGAAGAATTAGACACCGAGGGAAGAGAGGTAACAGAGACTGGCGAGGGAAAGAGAGAGGCGAGATAAACCAGGGGAAAGAGACTGGCGAGGGGGAAAGAGGGAACAGAGAGAGTTGATTGGAAATAGGGAAAAGAGAGATTTCATAGAAAAGAGGAAAGCCAGGGAACAGAGAGAGGCGAGAGAAACCAGGGGAAAGAGACTGGCGAGGGAAAAGAGGGATAACAGAGTTGACGAATAACAGGGAAAAGAGAGAGGCGAGGGAAAGTGGAAAAATTAGACCTAGAGGGAAGAGAGGTAAAAGAGAGAGGGGAGGGCAACGAGGGACAACAGAGAATTGAGGAATGAGAGGGGAAAGAGGGAGTCGGGTGAAAGTGGGAAGAATTGGACACCGAGGGAAGAGAGGTAACAGAGACTGGCGAGGAAAAGGAGGGAAAGGTGACTGGCGAGGGAAAAGTTGGAAAAGAGAGAGTCATGTCAAAGCAGGGGGAAAGAGACAGGCGAGGGAAAACAAGGACAAGAGAGTTAATGGAAAAGAAGGAGGTGAGTTAAAGTGGGAAGAATTGGACACCGAGGGAAGAGAGGTAACAGAGACTGGCGAGGGAAAGAGAGAGGCGAGATAAACCAGGGGAAAGAGACTGGCGAGGGGGGAAGAGGGAACAGAGAGAGTTGATTGGAAATAGGGAAAAGAGAGATTTCATAGAAAAGAGGAAAGCCAGGGAACAGAGAGAGGCGAGAGAAACCAGGGGAAAGAGACTGGCGAGGGAAAAGAGGGATAACAGAGTTGACGAATAACAGGGAAAAGAGAGAGGCGAGGGAAAGTGGAAAAATTAGACCTAGAGGGAAGAGAGGTAACAGAGACTGGCGAGGGAAAGAGAGAGGCGAGATAAACCAGGGGAAAGAGACTGGCGAGGGGGGAAGAGGGAAAAGAGAGGGTTGAGGGAAAGCAGGGGAAAGAGACTATGGAGGGAAAGCAGAGGGAAAGAGACAGGCGAGGGAAAACAAGGACAAGAGAGAGTTAATGGAAAAGAGGGAGGCGAGTGAAAGTGGGAAGAATTAGACACAAAGGGAAGAGACGTAAAAGAGACTGGCGAGGGAAAGAGAGAGGCGAGATAAACCAGGGGAAAGAGACTGGCGAGGGGGGAAGAGGGAAAAGAGAGAGTTGACTGGAAATAGGGGAACGAGAGAGTTCATGGAAAAGAGGGAGTGGAGTGTAAGTGGGAAAATTAGGCACGGAGGGAATAGAGGTTAAAAGAGACTGGCGAGGGAAAGGAAGGAAAAGTGACTGGCGAGGGGAAAGAGGGAAAAGAGAGGGTTGATTGGAAATAGGGAAAAGAGAGATTTCATAGAAAAGAGGAAAGCCAGGGAACAGAGAGAGGCGAGAGAAACCAGGGGAAAGAGACTGGCGAGGGGGGAAGAGGGAACAGAGAGAGTTGATTGGAAATAGGGAAAAGAGAGATTTCATAGAAAAGAGGAAAGCCAGGGAACAGAGAGAGGCGAGAGAAACCAGGGGAAAGAGACTGGCGAGGGAAAAGAGGGATAACAGAGTTGACGAATAACAGAGGAAAGAGAGAGGCGAGGGAAAGTGGAAAAATTAGACCTAGAGGGAAGAGAGGTAAAAGAGAGAGGGGAGGGCAACGAGGGACAACAGAGAATTGAGGAATGAGAGGGGAAAGAGGGAGTCGGGTGAAAGTGGGAAGAATTGGACACCGAGGGAAGAGAGGTAACAGAGACTGGCGAGGAAAAGGAGGGAAAGGTGACTGGCGAGGGAAAAGTTGGAAAAGAGAGAGTCATGGCAAAGCAGGGGGAAAGAGACAGGCGAGGGAAAACAAGGACAAGAGAGAGTTCATGGAAAAGAGAGGGGCGAGGGAAAGTGGGAAGTATTAGACACCGAGGGAAGAGAGGTAACAGAGACTGGCGAGGGAAAGAGAGAGGCGAGATAAACCAGGGGAAAGAGACTGGCGAGGGAAAAGAGGGATAACAGAGTTGACGAATAACAGGGAAAAGAGAGAGGCGAGGGAAAGTGGAAAAATTAGACCTAGAGGGAAGAGAGGTAAAAGAGAGAGGGGAGGGCAACGAGGGACAACAGAGAATTGAGGAATGAGAGGGGAAAGAGGGAGTCGGGTGAAAGTGGGAAGAATTGGACACCGAGGGAAGAGAGGTAACAGAGACTGGCGAGGAAAAGGAGGGAAAGGTGACTGGCGAGGGAAAAGTTGGAAAAGAGAGAGTCATGGCAAAGCAGGGGGAAAGAGACAGGCGAGGGAAAACAAGGACAAGAGAGTTAATGGAAAAGAAGGAGGTGAGTGAAAGTGGGAAGAATTAGACACCGAGGGAAGAGAGGTAACAGAGACTGGCGAGGGAAAGAGAGAGGCGAGATAAACCAGGGGAAAGAGACTGGCGAGGGGGGAAGAGGGAAAAGAGAGAGTTGACTGGAAATAGGGGAACGAGAGAGTTCATGGAAAAGAGGGAGTGGAGTGTAAGAAGGAAGAATTAGACACGGAGGGAAGAGACGTAAAAGAGACTGGCGAGGGAAAGGAAGGAAAAGTGACTGGCGAGGGGAAAGAGGGAACAGAGAGGGCTGACTGGAAATAGGGAAAAGAGAGATTTCATAGAAAAGAGGAAAGCCAGGGAACAGAGAGAGGCGAGAGAAACCAGGGGAAAGAGACTGGCGAGGGAAAAGAGGGATAACAGAGTTGACGAATAACAGGGAAAAGAGAGCGGCGAGGGAAAGTGGAAAAATTAGACCTAGAGGGAAGAGAGGTAACAGAGACTGGCGAGGAAAAGGAGGGAAAGGTGACTGGCGAGGGAAAAGTTGGAAAAGAGAGAGTCATGGCAAAGCAGGGGGGAAGAGACAGGCGAGGGAAAACAAGGACAAGAGAGTTAGTGGAAAAGAAGGAGGTGAGTGAAAGTGGGAAGAATTAGACACCGAGGGAAGAGAGGTAACAGAGACTGGCGAGGGAAAGAGAGAGGCGAGATAAACCAGGGGAAAGAGACTGGCGAGGGGGAAAGAGGGAACAGAGAGAGTTGATTGGAAATAGGGAAAAGAGAGATTTCATAGAAAAGAGGAAAGCCAGGGAACAGAGAGAGGCGAGAGAAACCAGGGGAAAGAGACTGGCGAGGGAAAAGAGGGATAACAGAGTTGACGAATAACAGGGAAAAGAGAGAGGCGAGGGAAAGTGGAAAAATTAGACCTAGAGGGAAGAGAGGTAAAAGAGAGAGGGGAGGGCAACGAGGGACAACAGAGAATTGAGGAATGAGAGGGGAAAGAGGGAGTCGGGTGAAAGTGGGAAGAATTGGACACCGAGGGAAGAGAGGTAACAGAGACTGGCGAGGAAAAGGAGGGAAAGGTGACTGGCGAGGGAAAAGTTGGAAAAGAGAGAGTCATGTCAAAGCAGGGGGAAAGAGACAGGCGAGGGAAAACAAGGACAAGAGAGTTAATGGAAAAGAAGGAGGTGAGTGAAAGTGGGAAGAATTAGACACCGAGGGAAGAGAGGTAACAGAGACTGGCGAGGGAAAGAGAGAGGCGAGATAAACCAGGGGAAAGAGACTGGCGAGGGGGGAAGAGGGAACAGAGAGAGTTGATTGGAAATAGGGAAAAGAGAGATTTCATAGAAAAGAGGAAAGCCAGGGAACAGAGAGAGGCGAGAGAAACCAGGGGAAAGAGACTGGCGAGGGAAAAGAGGGATAACAGAGTTGACGAATAACAGGGGAAAGAGAGCGGCGAGGGAAAGTGGAAAAATTAGACCTAGAGGGAAGAGAGGTAACAGAGACTGGCGAGGAAAAGGAGGGAAAGGTGACTGGCGAGGGAAAAGTTGGAAAAGAGAGAGTCATGGCAAAGCAGGGGGAAAGAGACAGGCGAGGGAAAACAAGGACAAGAGAGAGTTCATGGAAAAGAGAGGGGCGAGGGAAAGTGGGAAGTATTAGACACCGAGGGAAGAGAGGTAACAGAGACTGGCGAGGGAAAGAGAGAGGCGAGATAAACCAGGGGAAAGAGACTGGCGAGGGGGGAAGAGGGAAAAGAGAGAGTTGACTGGAAATAGGGGAACGAGAGAGTTCATGGAAAAGAGGGAGTGGAGTGTAAGTGGGAAAATTAGGCACGGAGGGAATAGAGGTTAAAAGAGACTGGCGAGGGAAAGCAAGGAAAAGTGACTGGCGAGGGGAAAGAGGGAAAAGAGAGGGCTGACTGCAAATAGGGAAAAGAGAGATTTCATAGAAAAGAGGAAAGCCAGGGAACAGAGAGAGGCGAGAGAAACCAGGGGAAAGAGACTGGCGAGGGAAAAGAGGGATAACAGAGTTGACGAATAACAGGGAAAAGAGAGAGGCGAGGGAAAGTGGAAAAATTAGACCTAGAGGGAAGAGAGGTAAAAGAGAGAGGGGAGGGCAACGAGGGACAACAGAGAATTGAGGAATGAGAGGGGAAAGAGGGAGTCGGGTGAAAGTGGGAAGAATTGGACACCGAGGGAAGAGAGGTAACAGAGACTGGCGAGGAAAAGGAGGGAAAGGTGACTGGCGAGGGAAAAGTTGGAAAAGAGAGAGTCATGTCAAAGCAGGGGGAAAGAGACAGGCGAGGGAAAACAAGGACAAGAGAGTTAATGGAAAAGAAGGAGGTGAGTGAAAGTGGGAAGAATTAGACACCGAGGGAAGAGAGGTAACAGAGACTGGCGAGGGAAAGAGAGAGGCGAGATAAACCAGGGGAAAGAGACTGGCGAGGGAAAAGAGGGATAACAGAGTTGACGAATAACAGGGGAAAGAGAGAGGCAAGGGAAAGTGGAAAAATTAGACCTAGAGGGAAGAGAGGTAAAAGAGAGAGGGGAGGGCAACGAGGGACAACAGAGAATTGAGGAATGAGAGGGGAAAGAGGGAGTCGGGTGAAAGTGGGAAGAATTGGACACCGAGGGAAGAGAGGTAACAGAGACTGGCGAGGAAAAGGAGGGAAAGGTGACTGGCGAGGGAAAAGTTGGAAAAGAGAGAGTCATGGCAAAGCAGGGGGAAAGAGACAGGCGAGGGAAAACAAGGACAAGAGAGTTAATGGAAAAGAAGGAGGTGAGTGAAAGTGGGAAGAATTAGACACCGAGGGAAGAGAGGTAACAGAGACTGGCGAGGAAAAGGAGGGAAAGGTGACTGGCGAGGGAAAAGTTGGAAAAGAGAGAGTCATGGCAAAGCAGGGGGAAAGAGACAGGCGAGGGAAAACAAGGACAAGAGAGAGTTCATGGAAAAGAGAGGGGCGAGGGAAAGTGGGAAGTATTAGACACCGAGGGAAGAGAGGTAACAGAGACTGGCGAGGGAAAGAGAGAGGCGAGATAAACCAGGGGAAAGAGACTGGCGAGGGGGGAAGAGGGAAAAGAGAGAGTTGACTGGAAATAGGGGAACGAGAGAGTTCATGGAAAAGAGGGAGTGGAGTGTAAGTGGGAAAATTAGGCACGGAGGGAATAGAGGTTAAAAGAGACTGGCGAGGGAAAGGAAGGAAAAGTGACTGGCGAGGGGAAAGAGGGAAAAGAGAGGGCTGACTGGAAATAGGGAAAAGAGAGATTTCATAGAAAAGAGGAAAGCCAGGGAACAGAGAGAGGCGAGAGAAACCAGGGGAAAGAGACTGGCGAGGGAAAAGAGGGATAACAGAGTTGACGAATAACAGGGAAAAGAGAGCGGCGAGGGAAAGTGGAAAAATTAGACCTAGAGGGAAGAGAGGTAACAGAGACTGGCGAGGAAAAGGAGGGAAAGGTGACTGGCGAGGGAAAAGTTGGAAAAGAGAGAGTCATGTCAAAGCAGGGGGAAAGAGACAGGCGAGGGAAAACAAGGACAAGAGAGTTAATGGAAAAGAAGGAGGTGAGTGAAAGTGGGAAGAATTAGACACCGAGGGAAGAGAGGTAACAGAGACTGGCGAGGGAAAGAGAGAGGCGAGATAAACCAGGGGAAAGAGACTGGCGAGGGGGGAAGAGGGAAAAGAGAGGGTTGATTGGAAATAGGGAAAAGAGAGATTTCATAGAAAAGAGGAAAGCCAGGGAACAGAGAGAGGCGAGAGAAACCAGGGGAAAGAGACTGGCGAGGGGGGAAGAGGGAACAGAGAGAGTTGATTGGAAATAGGGAAAAGAGAGATTTCATAGAAAAGAGGAAAGCCAGGGAACAGAGAGAGGCGAGAGAAACCAGGGGAAAGAGACTGGCGAGGGAAAAGAGGGATAACAGAGTTGACGAATAACAGAGGAAAGAGAGAGGCAAGGGAAAGTGGAAAAATTAGACCTAGAGGGAAGAGAGGTAAAAGAGAGAGGGGAGGGCAACGAGGGACAACAGAGAATTGAGGAATGAGAGGGGAAAGAGGGAGTCGGGTGAAAGTGGGAAGAATTGGACACCGAGGGAAGAGAGGTAACAGAGACTGGCGAGGAAAAGGAGGGAAAGGTGACTGGCGAGGGAAAAGTTGGAAAAGAGAGAGTCATGGCAAAGCAGGGGGAAAGAGACAGGCGAGGGAAAACAAGGACAAGAGAGAGTTCATGGAAAAGAGAGGGGCGAGGGAAAGTGGGAAGTATTAGACACCGAGGGAAGAGAGGTAACAGAGACTGGCGAGGGAAAGAGAGAGGCGAGATAAACCAGGGGAAAGAGACTGGCGAGGGAAAAGAGGGATAACAGAGTTGACGAATAACAGGGAAAAGAGAGAGGCGAGGGAAAGTGGAAAAATTAGACCTAGAGGGAAGAGAGGTAAAAGAGAGAGGGGAGGGCAACGAGGGACAACAGAGAATTGAGGAATGAGAGGGGAAAGAGGGAGTCGGGTGAAAGTGGGAAGAATTGGACACCGAGGGAAGAGAGGTAACAGAGACTGGCGAGGAAAAGGAGGGAAAGGTGACTGGCGAGGGAAAAGTTGGAAAAGAGAGAGTCATGGCAAAGCAGGGGGAAAGAGACAGGCGAGGGAAAACAAGGACAAGAGAGTTAATGGAAAAGAAGGAGGTGAGTGAAAGTGGGAAGAATTAGACACCGAGGGAAGAGAGGTAACAGAGACTGGCGAGGGAAAGAGAGAGGCGAGATAAACCAGGGGAAAGAGACTGGCGAGGGGGGAAGAGGGAAAAGAGAGAGTTGACTGGAAATAGGGGAACGAGAGAGTTCATGGAAAAGAGGGAGTGGAGTGTAAGAAGGAAGAATTAGACACGGAGGGAAGAGACGTAAAAGAGACTGGCGAGGGAAAGGAAGGAAAAGTGACTGGCGAGGGGAAAGAGGGAACAGAGAGGGCTGACTGGAAATAGGGAAAAGAGAGATTTCATAGAAAAGAGGAAAGCCAGGGAACAGAGAGAGGCGAGAGAAACCAGGGGAAAGAGACTGGCGAGGGAAAAGAGGGATAACAGAGTTGACGAATAACAGGGAAAAGAGAGCGGCGAGGGAAAGTGGAAAAATTAGACCTAGAGGGAAGAGAGGTAACAGAGAGAGGGGAGGGCAACGAGGGACAACAGAGAATTGAGGAATGAGAGGGGAAAGAGGGAGTCGGGTGAAAGTGGGAAGAATTGGACACCGAGGGAAGAGAGGTAACAGAGACTGGCGAGGAAAAGGAGGGAAAGGTGACTGGCGAGGGAAAAGTTGGAAAAGAGAGAGTCATGTCAAAGCAGGGGGAAAGAGACAGGCGAGGGAAAACAAGGACAAGAGAGTTAGTGGAAAAGACGGAGGTGAGTTAAAGTGGGAAGAATTAGACACCGAGGGAAGAGAGGTAACAGAGACTGGCGAGGGAAAGAGAGAGGCGAGATAAACCAGGGGAAAGAGACTGGCGAGGGGGAAAGAGGGAACAGAGAGAGTTGATTGGAAATAGGGAAAAGAGAGATTTCATAGAAAAGAGGAAAGCCAGGGAACAGAGAGAGGCGAGAGAAACCAGGGGAAAGAGACTGGCGAGGGAAAAGAGGGATAACAGAGTTGACGAATAACAGGGAAAAGAGAGAGGCGAGGGAAAGTGGAAAAATTAGACCTAGAGGGAAGAGAGGTAAAAGAGAGAGGGGAGGGCAACGAGGGACAACAGAGAATTGAGGAATGAGAGGGGAAAGAGGGAGTCGGGTGAAAGTGGGAAGAATTGGACACCGAGGGAAGAGAGGTAACAGAGACTGGCGAGGAAAAGGAGGGAAAGGTGACTGGCGAGGGAAAAGTTGGAAAAGAGAGAGTCATGTCAAAGCAGGGGGAAAGAGACAGGCGAGGGAAAACAAGGACAAGAGAGTTAATGGAAAAGAAGGAGGTGAGTGAAAGTGGGAAGAATTAGACACCGAGGGAAGAGAGGTAACAGAGACTGGCGAGGGAAAGAGAGAGGCGAGATAAACCAGGGGAAAGAGACTGGCGAGGGAAAAGAGGGATAACAGAGTTGACGAATAACAGGGGAAAGAGAGAGGCAAGGGAAAGTGGAAAAATTAGACCTAGAGGGAAGAGAGGTAAAAGAGAGAGGGGAGGGCAACGAGGGACAACAGAGAATTGAGGAATGAGAGGGGAAAGAGGGAGTCGGGTGAAAGTGGGAAGAATTGGACACCGAGGGAAGAGAGGTAACAGAGACTGGCGAGGAAAAGGAGGGAAAGGTGACTGGCGAGGGAAAAGTTGGAAAAGAGAGAGTCATGGCAAAGCAGGGGGAAAGAGACAGGCGAGGGAAAACAAGGACAAGAGAGTTAATGGAAAAGAAGGAGGTGAGTGAAAGTGGGAAGAATTAGACACCGAGGGAAGAGAGGTAACAGAGACTGGCGAGGGAAAGAGAGAGGCGAGATAAACCAGGGGAAAGAGACTGGCGAGGGGGGAAGAGGGAAAAGAGAGAGTTGACTGGAAATAGGGGAACGAGAGAGTTCATGGAAAAGAGGGAGTGGAGTGTAAGAAGGAAGAATTAGACACGGAGGGAAGAGACGTAAAAGAGACTGGCGAGGGAAAGGAAGGAAAAGTGACTGGCGAGGGGAAAGAGGGAACAGAGAGGGCTGACTGGAAATAGGGAAAAGAGAGATTTCATAGAAAAGAGGACAGCCAGGGAACAGAGAGAGGCGAGAGAAACCAGGGGAAAGAGACTGGCGAGGGAAAAGAGGGATAACAGAGTTGACGAATAACAGGGAAAAGAGAGAGGCGAGGGAAAGTGGAAAAATTAGACCTAGAGGGAAGAGAGGTAAAAGAGAGAGGGGAGGGCAACGAGGGACAACAGAGAATTGAGGAATGAGAGGGGAAAGAGGGAGTCGGGTGAAAGTGGGAAGAATTGGACACCGAGGGAAGAGAGGTAACAGAGACTGGCGAGGAAAAGGAGGGAAAGGTGACTGGCGAGGGAAAAGTTGGAAAAGAGAGAGTCATGTCAAAGCAGGGGGAAAGAGACAGGCGAGGGAAAACAAGGACAAGAGAGTTAATGGAAAAGAAGGAGGTGAGTTAAAGTGGGAAGAATTAGACACCGAGGGAAGAGAGGTAACAGAGACTGGCGAGGGAAAGAGAGAGGCGAGATAAACCAGGGGAAAGAGACTGGCGAGGGGGGAAGAGGGAACAGAGAGAGTTGATTGGAAATAGGGAAAAGAGAGATTTCATAGAAAAGAGGAAAGCCAGGGAACAGAGAGAGGCGAGAGAAACCAGGGGAAAGAGACTGGCGAGGGAAAAGAGGGATAACAGAGTTGACGAATAACAGGGAAAAGAGAGAGGCGAGGGAAAGTGGAAAAATTAGACCTAGAGGGAAGAGAGGTAACAGAGACTGGCGAGGAAAAGGAGGGAAAGGTGACTGGCGAGGGAAAAGTTGGAAAAGAGAGAGTCATGGCAAAGCAGGGGAAAAGAGACAGGCGAGGGAAAACAAGGACAAGAGAGAGTTCATGGAAAAGAGAGGGGCGAGGGAAAGTGGGAAGTATTAGACACCGAGGGAAGAGAGGTAACAGAGACTGGCGAGGGAAAGAGAGAGGCGAGATAAACCAGGGGAAAGAGACTGGCGAGGGGGGAAGAGGGAAAAGAGAGGGTTGAGGGAAAGCAGGGGAAAGAGACTATGGAGGGAAAGCAGAGGGAAAGAGACAGGCGAGGGAAAACAAGGACAAGAGAGAGTTAATGGAAAAGAGGGAGGCGAGTGAAAGTGGGAAGAATTAGACACCAAGGGAAGAGACGTAAAAGAGACTGGCGAGGGAAAGAGAGAGGCGAGATAAACCAGGGGAAAGAGACTGGCGAGGGGGGAAGAGGGAAAAGAGAGAGTTGACTGGAAATAGGGGAACGAGAGAGTTCATGGAAAAGAGGGAGTGGAGTGTAAGTGGGAAAATTAGGCACGGAGGGAATAGAGGTTAAAAGAGACTGGCGAGGGAAAGGAAGGAAAAGTGACTGGCGAGGGGAAAGAGGGAAAAGAGAGGGCTGACTGGAAATAGGGAAAAGAGAGATTTCATAGAAAAGAGGAAAGTCAGGGAACAGAGAGAGGCGAGAGAAACCAGGGGAAAGAGACTGGCGAGGGAAAAGAGGGATAACAGAGTTGACGAATAACAGGGGAAAGAGAGCGGCGAGGGAAAGTGGAAAAATTAGACCTAGAGGGAAGAGAGGTAACAGAGACTGGCGAGGAAAAGGAGGGAAAGGTGACTGGCGAGGGAAAAGTTGGAAAAGAGAGAGTCATGTCAAAGCAGGGGGAAAGAGACAGGCGAGGGAAAACAAGGACAAGAGAGTTAATGGAAAAGAAGGAGGTGAGTTAAAGTGGGAAGAATTAGACACCGAGGGAAGAGAGGTAACAGAGACTGGCGAGGGAAAGAGAGAGGCGAGATAAACCAGGGGAAAGAGACTGGCGAGGGGGGAAGAGGGAAAAGAGAGAGTTGACTGGAAATAGGGGAACGAGAGAGTTCATGGAAAAGAGGGAGTGGAGTGTAAGTGGGAAAATTAGGCACGGAGGGAATAGAGGTTAAAAGAGACTGGCGAGGGAAAGGAAGGAAAAGTGACTGGCGAGGGGAAAGAGGGAAAAGAGAGGGCTGACTGGAAATAGGGAAAAGAGAGATTTCATAGAAAAGAGGAAAGCCAGGGAACAGAGAGAGGCGAGAGAAACCAGGGGAAAGAGACTGGCGAGGGAAAAGAGGGATAACAGAGTTGACGAATAACAGGGAAAAGAGAGAGGCGAGGGAAAGTGGAAAAATTAGACCTAGAGGGAAGAGAGGTAAAAGAGAGAGGGGAGGGCAACGAGGGACAACAGAGAATTGAGGAATGAGAGGGGAAAGAGGGAGTCGGGTGAAAGTGGGAAGAATTGGACACCGAGGGAAGAGAGGTAACAGAGACTGGCGAGGAAAAGGAGGGAAAGGTGACTGGCGAGGGAAAAGTTGGAAAAGAGAGAGTCATGTCAAAGCAGGGGGAAAGAGACAGGCGAGGGAAAACAAGGACAAGAGAGTTAATGGAAAAGAAGGAGGTGAGTGAAAGTGGGAAGAATTAGACACCGAGGGAAGAGAGGTAACAGAGACTGGCGAGGGAAAGAGAGAGGCGAGATAAACCAGGGGAAAGAGACTGGCGAGGGAAAAGAGGGATAACAGAGTTGACGAATAACAGGGGAAAGAGAGAGGCAAGGGAAAGTGGAAAAATTAGACCTAGAGGGAAGAGAGGTAAAAGAGAGAGGGGAGGGCAACGAGGGACAACAGAGAATTGAGGAATGAGAGGGGAAAGAGGGAGTCGGGTGAAAGTGGGAAGAATTGGACACCGAGGGAAGAGAGGTAACAGAGACTGGCGAGGAAAAGGAGGGAAAGGTGACTGGCGAGGGAAAAGTTGGAAAAGAGAGAGTCATGGCAAAGCAGGGGGAAAGAGACAGGCGAGGGAAAACAAGGACAAGAGAGTTAATGGAAAAGAAGGAGGTGAGTGAAAGTGGGAAGAATTAGACACCGAGGGAAGAGAGGTAACAGAGACTGGCGAGGAAAAGGAGGGAAAGGTGACTGGCGAGGGAAAAGTTGGAAAAGAGAGAGTCATGGCAAAGCAGGGGGAAAGAGACAGGCGAGGGAAAACAAGGACAAGAGAGAGTTCATGGAAAAGAGAGGGGCGAGGGAAAGTGGGAAGTATTAGACACCGAGGGAAGAGAGGTAACAGAGACTGGCGAGGGAAAGAGAGAGGCGAGATAAACCAGGGGAAAGAGACTGGCGAGGGGGGAAGAGGGAAAAGAGAGAGTTGACTGGAAATAGGGGAACGAGAGAGTTCATGGAAAAGAGGGAGTGGAGTGTAAGTGGGAAAATTAGGCACGGAGGGAATAGAGGTTAAAAGAGACTGGCGAGGGAAAGGAAGGAAAAGTGACTGGCGAGGGGAAAGAGGGAAAAGAGAGGGCTGACTGGAAATAGGGAAAAGAGAGATTTCATAGAAAAGAGGAAAGTCAGGGAACAGAGAGAGGCGAGAGAAACCAGGGGAAAGAGACTGGCGAGGGAAAAGAGGGATAACAGAGTTGACGAATAACAGGGAAAAGAGAGAGGCGAGGGAAAGTGGAAAAATTAGACCTAGAGGGAAGAGAGGTAAAAGAGAGAGGGGAGGGCAACGAGGGACAACAGAGAATTGAGGAATGAGAGGGGAAAGAGGGAGTCGGGTGAAAGTGGGAAGAATTGGACACCGAGGGAAGAGAGGTAACAGAGACTGGCGAGGAAAAGGAGGGAAAGGTGACTGGCGAGGGAAAAGTTGGAAAAGAGAGAGTCATGTCAAAGCAGGGGGAAAGAGACAGGCGAGGGAAAACAAGGACAAGAGAGTTAATGGAAAAGAAGGAGGTGAGTGAAAGTGGGAAGAATTAGACACCGAGGGAAGAGAGGTAACAGAGACTGGCGAGGGAAAGAGAGAGGCGAGATAAACCAGGGGAAAGAGACTGGCGAGGGAAAAGAGGGATAACAGAGTTGACGAATAACAGGGGAAAGAGAGAGGCAAGGGAAAGTGGAAAAATTAGACCTAGAGGGAAGAGAGGTAAAAGAGAGAGGGGAGGGCAACGAGGGACAACAGAGAATTGAGGAATGAGAGGGGAAAGAGGGAGTCGGGTGAAAGTGGGAAGAATTGGACACCGAGGGAAGAGAGGTAACAGAGACTGGCGAGGAAAAGGAGGGAAAGGTGACTGGCGAGGGAAAAGTTGGAAAAGAGAGAGTCATGGCAAAGCAGGGGGAAAGAGACAGGCGAGGGAAAACAAGGACAAGAGAGTTAATGGAAAAGAAGGAGGTGAGTGAAAGTGGGAAGAATTAGACACCGAGGGAAGAGAGGTAACAGAGACTGGCGAGGAAAAGGAGGGAAAGGTGACTGGCGAGGGAAAAGTTGGAAAAGAGAGAGTCATGGCAAAGCAGGGGGAAAGAGACAGGCGAGGGAAAACAAGGACAAGAGAGAGTTCATGGAAAAGAGAGGGGCGAGGGAAAGTGGGAAGTATTAGACACCGAGGGAAGAGAGGTAACAGAGACTGGCGAGGGAAAGAGAGAGGCGAGATAAACCAGGGGAAAGAGACTGGCGAGGGGGGAAGAGGGAAAAGAGAGAGTTGACTGGAAATAGGGGAACGAGAGAGTTCATGGAAAAGAGGGAGTGGAGTGTAAGTGGGAAAATTAGGCACGGAGGGAATAGAGGTTAAAAGAGACTGGCGAGGGAAAGGAAGGAAAAGTGACTGGCGAGGGGAAAGAGGGAAAAGAGAGGGCTGACTGGAAATAGGGAAAAGAGAGATTTCATAGAAAAGAGGAAAGTCAGGGAACAGAGAGAGGCGAGAGAAACCAGGGGAAAGAGACTGGCGAGGGAAAAGAGGGATAACAGAGTTGACGAATAACAGGGGAAAGAGAGCGGCGAGGGAAAGTGGAAAAATTAGACCTAGAGGGAAGAGAGGTAAAAGAGAGAGGGGAGGGCAACGAGGGACAACAGAGAATTGAGGAATGAGAGGGGAAAGAGGGAGTCGGGTGAAAGTGGGAAGAATTGGACACCGAGGGAAGAGAGGTAACAGAGACTGGCGAGGAAAAGGAGGGAAAGGTGACTGGCGAGGGAAAAGTTGGAAAAGAGAGAGTCATGTCAAAGCAGGGGGAAAGAGACAGGCGAGGGAAAACAAGGACAAGAGAGTTAATGGAAAAGAAGGAGGTGAGTGAAAGTGGGAAGAATTAGACACCGAGGGAAGAGAGGTAACAGAGACTGGCGAGGGAAAGAGAGAGGCGAGATAAACCAGGGGAAAGAGACTGGCGAGGGAAAAGAGGGATAACAGAGTTGACGAATAACAGGGGAAAGAGAGAGGCAAGGGAAAGTGGAAAAATTAGACCTAGAGGGAAGAGAGGTAAAAGAGAGAGGGGAGGGCAACGAGGGACAACAGAGAATTGAGGAATGAGAGGGGAAAGAGGGAGTCGGGTGAAAGTGGGAAGAATTGGACACCGAGGGAAGAGAGGTAACAGAGACTGGCGAGGAAAAGGAGGGAAAGGTGACTGGCGAGGGAAAAGTTGGAAAAGAGAGAGTCATGGCAAAGCAGGGGGAAAGAGACAGGCGAGGGAAAACAAGGACAAGAGAGTTAATGGAAAAGAAGGAGGTGAGTGAAAGTGGGAAGAATTAGACACCGAGGGAAGAGAGGTAACAGAGACTGGCGAGGAAAAGGAGGGAAAGGTGACTGGCGAGGGAAAAGTTGGAAAAGAGAGAGTCATGGCAAAGCAGGGGGAAAGAGACAGGCGAGGGAAAACAAGGACAAGAGAGAGTTCATGGAAAAGAGAGGGGCGAGGGAAAGTGGGAAGTATTAGACACCGAGGGAAGAGAGGTAACAGAGACTGGCGAGGGAAAGAGAGAGGCGAGATAAACCAGGGGAAAGAGACTGGCGAGGGGGGAAGAGGGAAAAGAGAGAGTTGACTGGAAATAGGGGAACGAGAGAGTTCATGGAAAAGAGGGAGTGGAGTGTAAGTGGGAAAATTAGGCACGGAGGGAATAGAGGTTAAAAGAGACTGGCGAGGGAAAGGAAGGAAAAGTGACTGGCGAGGGGAAAGAGGGAAAAGAGAGGGCTGACTGGAAATAGGGAAAAGAGAGATTTCATAGAAAAGAGGAAAGTCAGGGAACAGAGAGAGGCGAGAGAAACCAGGGGAAAGAGACTGGCGAGGGAAAAGAGGGATAACAGAGTTGACGAATAACAGGGAAAAGAGAGAGGCGAGGGAAAGTGGAAAAATTAGACCTAGAGGGAAGAGAGGTAAAAGAGAGAGGGGAGGGCAACGAGGGACAACAGAGAATTGAGGAATGAGAGGGGAAAGAGGGAGTCGGGTGAAAGTGGGAAGAATTGGACACCGAGGGAAGAGAGGTAACAGAGACTGGCGAGGAAAAGGAGGGAAAGGTGACTGGCGAGGGAAAAGTTGGAAAAGAGAGAGTCATGTCAAAGCAGGGGGAAAGAGACAGGCGAGGGAAAACAAGGACAAGAGAGTTAATGGAAAAGAAGGAGGTGAGTGAAAGTGGGAAGAATTAGACACCGAGGGAAGAGAGGTAACAGAGACTGGCGAGGGAAAGAGAGAGGCGAGATAAACCAGGGGAAAGAGACTGGCGAGGGAAAAGAGGGATAACAGAGTTGACGAATAACAGGGGAAAGAGAGAGGCAAGGGAAAGTGGAAAAATTAGACCTAGAGGGAAGAGAGGTAAAAGAGAGAGGGGAGGGCAACGAGGGACAACAGAGAATTGAGGAATGAGAGGGGAAAGAGGGAGTCGGGTGAAAGTGGGAAGAATTGGACACCGAGGGAAGAGAGGTAACAGAGACTGGCGAGGAAAAGGAGGGAAAGGTGACTGGCGAGGGAAAAGTTGGAAAAGAGAGAGTCATGGCAAAGCAGGGGGAAAGAGACAGGCGAGGGAAAACAAGGACAAGAGAGTTAATGGAAAAGAAGGAGGTGAGTGAAAGTGGGAAGAATTAGACACCGAGGGAAGAGAGGTAACAGAGACTGGCGAGGAAAAGGAGGGAAAGGTGACTGGCGAGGGAAAAGTTGGAAAAGAGAGAGTCATGGCAAAGCAGGGGGAAAGAGACAGGCGAGGGAAAACAAGGACAAGAGAGAGTTCATGGAAAAGAGAGGGGCGAGGGAAAGTGGGAAGTATTAGACACCGAGGGAAGAGAGGTAACAGAGACTGGCGAGGGAAAGAGAGAGGCGAGATAAACCAGGGGAAAGAGACTGGCGAGGGGGGAAGAGGGAAAAGAGAGAGTTGACTGGAAATAGGGGAACGAGAGAGTTCATGGAAAAGAGGGAGTGGAGTGTAAGTGGGAAAATTAGGCACGGAGGGAATAGAGGTTAAAAGAGACTGGCGAGGGAAAGGAAGGAAAAGTGACTGGCGAGGGGAAAGAGGGAAAAGAGAGGGCTGACTGGAAATAGGGAAAAGAGAGATTTCATAGAAAAGAGGAAAGTCAGGGAACAGAGAGAGGCGAGAGAAACCAGGGGAAAGAGACTGGCGAGGGAAAAGAGGGATAACAGAGTTGACGAATAACAGGGGAAAGAGAGAGGCGAGGGAAAGTGGAAAAATTAGACCTAGAGGGAAGAGAGGTAAAAGAGAGAGGGGAGGGCAACGAGGGACAACAGAGAATTGAGGAATGAGAGGGGAAAGAGGGAGTCGGGTGAAAGTGGGAAGAATTGGACACCGAGGGAAGAGAGGTAACAGAGACTGGCGAGGAAAAGGAGGGAAAGGTGACTGGCGAGGGAAAAGTTGGAAAAGAGAGAGTCATGTCAAAGCAGGGGGAAAGAGACAGGCGAGGGAAAACAAGGACAAGAGAGTTAATGGAAAAGAAGGAGGTGAGTTAAAGTGGGAAGAATTAGACACCGAGGGAAGAGAGGTAACAGAGACTGGCGAGGGAAAGAGAGAGGCGAGATAAACCAGGGGAAAGAGACTGGCGAGGGGGGAAGAGGGAAAAGAGAGAGTTGACTGGAAATAGGGGAACGAGAGAGTTCATGGAAAAGAGGGAGTGGAGTGTAAGAAGGAAGAATTAGACACGGAGGGAAGAGACGTAAAAGAGACTGGCGAGGGAAAGGAAGGAAAAGTGACTGGCGAGGGGAAAGAGGGAACAGAGAGGGCTGACTGGAAATAGGGAAAAGAGAGATTTCATAGAAAAGAGGAAAGCCAGGGAACAGAGAGAGGCGAGAGAAACCAGGGGAAAGAGACTGGCGAGGGAAAAGAGGGATAACAGAGTTGACGAATAACAGGGAAAAGAGAGCGGCGAGGGAAAGTGGAAAAATTAGACCTAGAGGGAAGAGAGGTAACAGAGACTGGCGAGGAAAAGGAGGGAAAGGTGACTGGCGAGGGAAAAGTTGGAAAAGAGAGAGTCATGTCAAAGCAGGGGGAAAGAGACAGGCGAGGGAAAACAAGGACAAGAGAGTTAATGGAAAAGAAGGAGGTGAGTGAAAGTGGGAAGAATTAGACACCGAGGGAAGAGAGGTAACAGAGACTGGCGAGGGAAAGAGAGAGGCGAGATAAACCAGGGGAAAGAGACTGGCGAGGGGGGAAGAGGGAAAAGAGAGGGTTGATTGGAAATAGGGAAAAGAGAGATTTCATAGAAAAGAGGAAAGCCAGGGAACAGAGAGAGGCGAGAGAAACCAGGGGAAAGAGACTGGCGAGGGGGGAAGCGGGAACAGAGAGAGTTGATTGGAAATAGGGAAAAGAGAGATTTCATAGAAAAGAGGAAAGCCAGGGAACAGAGAGAGGCGAGAGAAACCAGGGGAAAGAGACTGGCGAGGGAAAAGAGGGATAACAGAGTTGACGAATAACAGGGGAAAGAGAGAGGCAAGGGAAAGTGGAAAAATTAGACCTAGAGGGAAGAGAGGTAAAAGAGAGAGGGGAGGGCAACGAGGGACAACAGAGAATTGAGGAATGAGAGGGGAAAGAGGGAGTCGGGTGAAAGTGGGAAGAATTGGACACCGAGGGAAGAGAGGTAACAGAGACTGGCGAGGAAAAGGAGGGAAAGGTGACTGGCGAGGGAAAAGTTGGAAAAGAGAGAGTCATGGCAAAGCAGGGGGAAAGAGACAGGCGAGGGAAAACAAGGACAAGAGAGTTAATGGAAAAGAAGGAGGTGAGTGAAAGTGGGAAGAATTAGACACCGAGGGAAGAGAGGTAACAGAGACTGGCGAGGAAAAGGAGGGAAAGGTGACTGGCGAGGGAAAAGTTGGAAAAGAGAGAGTCATGGCAAAGCAGGGCGAAAGAGACAGGCGAGGGAAAACAAGGACAAGAGAGAGTTCATGGAAAAGAGAGGGGCGAGGGAAAGTGGGAAGTATTAGACACCGAGGGAAGAGAGGTAACAGAGACTGGCGAGGGAAAGAGAGAGGCGAGATAAACCAGCGGAAAGAGACTGGCGAGGGGGGAAGAGGGAAAAGAGAGAGTTGACTGGAAATAGGGGAACGAGAGAGTTCATGGAAAAGAGGGAGTGGAGTGTAAGTGGGAAAATTAGGCACGGAGGGAATAGAGGTTAAAAGAGACTGGCGAGGGAAAGGAAGGAAAAGTGACTGGCGAGGGGAAAGAGGGAAAAGAGAGGGCTGACTGGAAATAGGGAAAAGAGAGATTTCATAGAAAAGAGGAAAGTCAGGGAACAGAGAGAGGCGAGAGAAACCAGGGGAAAGAGACTGGCGAGGGAAAAGAGGGATAACAGAGTTGACGAATAACAGGGGAAAGAGAGCGGCGAGGGAAAGTGGAAAAATTAGACCTAGAGGGAAGAGAGGTAACAGAGACTGGCGAGGAAAAGGAGGGAAAGGTGACTGGCGAGGGAAAAGTTGGAAAAGAGAGAGTCATGTCAAAGCAGGGGGAAAGAGACAGGCGAGGGAAAACAAGGACAAGAGAGTTAATGGAAAAGAAGGAGGTGAGTTAAAGTGGGAAGAATTAGACACCGAGGGAAGAGAGGTAACAGAGACTGGCGAGGGAAAGAGAGAGGCGAGATAAACCAGGGGAAAGAGACTGGCGAGGGGGGAAGAGGGAAAAGAGAGAGTTGACTGGAAATAGGGGAACGAGAGAGTTCATGGAAAAGAGGGAGTGGAGTGTAAGTGGGAAAATTAGGCACGGAGGGAATAGAGGTTAAAAGAGACTGGCGAGGGAAAGGAAGGAAAAGTGACTGGCGAGGGGAAAGAGGGAAAAGAGAGGGCTGACTGGAAATAGGGAAAAGAGAGATTTCATAGAAAAGAGGAAAGCCAGGGAACAGAGAGAGGCGAGAGAAACCAGGGGAAAGAGACTGGCGAGGGAAAAGAGGGATAACAGAGTTGACGAATAACAGGGAAAAGAGAGAGGCGAGGGAAAGTGGAAAAATTAGACCTAGAGGGAAGAGAGGTAAAAGAGAGAGGGGAGGGCAACGAGGGACAACAGAGAATTGAGGAATGAGAGGGGAAAGAGGGAGTCGGGTGAAAGTGGGAAGAATTGGACACCGAGGGAAGAGAGGTAACAGAGACTGGCGAGGAAAAGGAGGGAAAGGTGACTGGCGAGGGAAAAGTTGGAAAAGAGAGAGTCATGTCAAAGCAGGGGGAAAGAGACAGGCGAGGGAAAACAAGGACAAGAGAGTTAATGGAAAAGAAGGAGGTGAGTGAAAGTGGGAAGAATTAGACACCGAGGGAAGAGAGGTAACAGAGACTGGCGAGGGAAAGAGAGAGGCGAGATAAACCAGGGGAAAGAGACTGGCGAGGGAAAAGAGGGATAACAGAGTTGACGAATAACAGGGGAAAGAGAGAGGCAAGGGAAAGTGGAAAAATTAGACCTAGAGGGAAGAGAGGTAAAAGAGAGAGGGGAGGGCAACGAGGGACAACAGAGAATTGAGGAATGAGAGGGGAAAGAGGGAGTCGGGTGAAAGTGGGAAGAATTGGACACCGAGGGAAGAGAGGTAACAGAGACTGGCGAGGAAAAGGAGGGAAAGGTGACTGGCGAGGGAAAAGTTGGAAAAGAGAGAGTCATGGCAAAGCAGGGGGAAAGAGACAGGCGAGGGAAAACAAGGACAAGAGAGTTAATGGAAAAGAAGGAGGTGAGTGAAAGTGGGAAGAATTAGACACCGAGGGAAGAGAGGTAACAGAGACTGGCGAGGAAAAGGAGGGAAAGGTGACTGGCGAGGGAAAAGTTGGAAAAGAGAGAGTCATGGCAAAGCAGGGGGAAAGAGACAGGCGAGGGAAAACAAGGACAAGAGAGAGTTCATGGAAAAGAGAGGGGCGAGGGAAAGTGGGAAGTATTAGACACCGAGGGAAGAGAGGTAACAGAGACTGGCGAGGGAAAGAGAGAGGCGAGATAAACCAGGGGAAAGAGACTGGCGAGGGGGGAAGAGGGAAAAGAGAGAGTTGACTGGAAATAGGGGAACGAGAGAGTTCATGGAAAAGAGGGAGTGGAGTGTAAGTGGGAAAATTAGGCACGGAGGGAATAGAGGTTAAAAGAGACTGGCGAGGGAAAGGAAGGAAAAGTGACTGGCGAGGGGAAAGAGGGAAAAGAGAGGGCTGACTGGAAATAGGGAAAAGAGAGATTTCATAGAAAAGAGGAAAGCCAGGGAACAGAGAGAGGCGAGAGAAACCAGGGGAAAGAGACTGGCGAGGGAAAAGAGGGATAACAGAGTTGACGAATAACAGGGAAAAGAGAGAGGCGAGGGAAAGTGGAAAAATTAGACCTAGAGGGAAGAGAGGTAAAAGAGAGAGGGGAGGGCAACGAGGGACAACAGAGAATTGAGGAATGAGAGGGGAAAGAGGGAGTCGGGTGAAAGTGGGAAGAATTGGACACCGAGGGAAGAGAGGTAACAGAGACTGGCGAGGAAAAGGAGGGAAAGGTGACTGGCGAGGGAAAAGTTGGAAAAGAGAGAGTCATGTCAAAGCAGGGGGAAAGAGACAGGCGAGGGAAAACAAGGACAAGAGAGTTAATGGAAAAGAAGGAGGTGAGTGAAAGTGGGAAGAATTAGACACCGAGGGAAGAGAGGTAACAGAGACTGGCGAGGGAAAGAGAGAGGCGAGATAAACCAGGGGAAAGAGACTGGCGAGGGAAAAGAGGGATAACAGAGTTGACGAATAACAGGGGAAAGAGAGAGGCAAGGGAAAGTGGAAAAATTAGACCTAGAGGGAAGAGAGGTAAAAGAGAGAGGGGAGGGCAACGAGGGACAACAGAGAATTGAGGAATGAGAGGGGAAAGAGGGAGTCGGGTGAAAGTGGGAAGAATTGGACACCGAGGGAAGAGAGGTAACAGAGACTGGCGAGGAAAAGGAGGGAAAGGTGACTGGCGAGGGAAAAGTTGGAAAAGAGAGAGTCATGGCAAAGCAGGGGGAAAGAGACAGGCGAGGGAAAACAAGGACAAGAGAGTTAATGGAAAAGAAGGAGGTGAGTGAAAGTGGGAAGAATTAGACACCGAGGGAAGAGAGGTAACAGAGACTGGCGAGGAAAAGGAGGGAAAGGTGACTGGCGAGGGAAAAGTTGGAAAAGAGAGAGTCATGGCAAAGCAGGGGGAAAGAGACAGGCGAGGGAAAACAAGGACAAGAGAGAGTTCATGGAAAAGAGAGGGGCGAGGGAAAGTGGGAAGTATTAGACACCGAGGGAAGAGAGGTAACAGAGACTGGCGAGGGAAAGAGAGAGGCGAGATAAACCAGGGGAAAGAGACTGGCGAGGGGGGAAGAGGGAAAAGAGAGAGTTGACTGGAAATAGGGGAACGAGAGAGTTCATGGAAAAGAGGGAGTGGAGTGTAAGTGGGAAAATTAGGCACGGAGGGAATAGAGGTTAAAAGAGACTGGCGAGGGAAAGGAAGGAAAAGTGACTGGCGAGGGGAAAGAGGGAAAAGAGAGGGCTGACTGGAAATAGGGAAAAGAGAGATTTCATAGAAAAGAGGAAAGCCAGGGAACAGAGAGAGGCGAGAGAAACCAGGGGAAAGAGACTGGCGAGGGAAAAGAGGGATAACAGAGTTGACGAATAACAGGGAAAAGAGAGAGGCGAGGGAAAGTGGAAAAATTAGACCTAGAGGGAAGAGAGGTAAAAGAGAGAGGGGAGGGCAACGAGGGACAACAGAGAATTGAGGAATGAGAGGGGAAAGAGGGAGTCGGGTGAAAGTGGGAAGAATTGGACACCGAGGGAAGAGAGGTAACAGAGACTGGCGAGGAAAAGGAGGGAAAGGTGACTGGCGAGGGAAAAGTTGGAAAAGAGAGAGTCATGTCAAAGCAGGGGGAAAGAGACAGGCGAGGGAAAACAAGGACAAGAGAGTTAATGGAAAAGAAGGAGGTGAGTGAAAGTGGGAAGAATTAGACACCGAGGGAAGAGAGGTAACAGAGACTGGCGAGGGAAAGAGAGAGGCGAGATAAACCAGGGGAAAGAGACTGGCGAGGGAAAAGAGGGATAACAGAGTTGACGAATAACAGGGGAAAGAGAGAGGCAAGGGAAAGTGGAAAAATTAGACCTAGAGGGAAGAGAGGTAAAAGAGAGAGGGGAGGGCAACGAGGGACAACAGAGAATTGAGGAATGAGAGGGGAAAGAGGGAGTCGGGTGAAAGTGGGAAGAATTGGACACCGAGGGAAGAGAGGTAACAGAGACTGGCGAGGAAAAGGAGGGAAAGGTGACTGGCGAGGGAAAAGTTGGAAAAGAGAGAGTCATGGCAAAGCAGGGGGAAAGAGACAGGCGAGGGAAAACAAGGACAAGAGAGTTAATGGAAAAGAAGGAGGTGAGTGAAAGTGGGAAGAATTAGACACCGAGGGAAGAGAGGTAACAGAGACTGGCGAGGAAAAGGAGGGAAAGGTGACTGGCGAGGGAAAAGTTGGAAAAGAGAGAGTCATGGCAAAGCAGGGGGAAAGAGACAGGCGAGGGAAAACAAGGACAAGAGAGAGTTCATGGAAAAGAGAGGGGCGAGGGAAAGTGGGAAGTATTAGACACCGAGGGAAGAGAGGTAACAGAGACTGGCGAGGGAAAGAGAGAGGCGAGATAAACCAGGGGAAAGAGACTGGCGAGGGGGGAAGAGGGAAAAGAGAGAGTTGACTGGAAATAGGGGAACGAGAGAGTTCATGGAAAAGAGGGAGTGGAGTGTAAGTGGGAAAATTAGGCACGGAGGGAATAGAGGTTAAAAGAGACTGGCGAGGGAAAGGAAGGAAAAGTGACTGGCGAGGGGAAAGAGGGAAAAGAGAGGGCTGACTGGAAATAGGGAAAAGAGAGATTTCATAGAAAAGAGGAAAGCCAGGGAACAGAGAGAGGCGAGAGAAACCAGGGGAAAGAGACTGGCGAGGGAAAAGAGGGATAACAGAGTTGACGAATAACAGGGAAAAGAGAGAGGCGAGGGAAAGTGGAAAAATTAGACCTAGAGGGAAGAGAGGTAAAAGAGAGAGGGGAGGGCAACGAGGGACAACAGAGAATTGAGGAATGAGAGGGGAAAGAGGGAGTCGGGTGAAAGTGGGAAGAATTGGACACCGAGGGAAGAGAGGTAACAGAGACTGGCGAGGAAAAGGAGGGAAAGGTGACTGGCGAGGGAAAAGTTGGAAAAGAGAGAGTCATGTCAAAGCACGGGGAAAGAGACAGGCGAGGGAAAACAAGGACAAGAGAGTTAATGGAAAAGAAGGAGGTGAGTGAAAGTGGGAAGAATTAGACACCGAGGGAAGAGAGGTAACAGAGACTGGCGAGGGAAAGAGAGAGGCGAGATAAACCAGGGGAAAGAGACTGGCGAGGGAAAAGAGGGATAACAGAGTTGACGAATAACAGGGGAAAGAGAGAGGCAAGGGAAAGTGGAAAAATTAGACCTAGAGGGAAGAGAGGTAAAAGAGAGAGGGGAGGGCAACGAGGGACAACAGAGAATTGAGGAATGAGAGGGGAAAGAGGGAGTCGGGTGAAAGTGGGAAGAATTGGACACCGAGGGAAGAGAGGTAACAGAGACTGGCGAGGAAAAGGAGGGAAAGGTGACTGGCGAGGGAAAAGTTGGAAAAGAGAGAGTCATGGCAAAGCAGGGGGAAAGAGACAGGCGAGGGAAAACAAGGACAAGAGAGTTAATGGAAAAGAAGGAGGTGAGTGAAAGTGGGAAGAATTAGACACCGAGGGAAGAGAGGTAACAGAGACTGGCGAGGAAAAGGAGGGAAAGGTGACTGGCGAGGGAAAAGTTGGAAAAGAGAGAGTCATGGCAAAGCAGGGGGAAAGAGACAGGCGAGGGAAAACAAGGACAAGAGAGAGTTCATGGAAAAGAGAGGGGCGAGGGAAAGTGGGAAGTATTAGACACCGAGGGAAGAGAGGTAACAGAGACTGGCGAGGGAAAGAGAGAGGCGAGATAAACCAGGGGAAAGAGACTGGCGAGGGGGGAAGAGGGAAAAGAGAGAGTTGACTGGAAATAGGGGAACGAGAGAGTTCATGGAAAAGAGGGAGTGGAGTGTAAGTGGGAAAATTAGGCACGGAGGGAATAGAGGTTAAAAGAGACTGGCGAGGGAAAGGAAGGAAAAGTGACTGGCGAGGGGAAAGAGGGAAAAGAGAGGGCTGACTGGAAATAGGGAAAAGAGAGATTTCATAGAAAAGAGGAAAGTCAGGGAACAGAGAGAGGCGAGAGAAACCAGGGGAAAGAGACTGGCGAGGGAAAAGAGGGATAACAGAGTTGACGAATAACAGGGGAAAGAGAGAGGCGAGGGAAAGTGGAAAAATTAGACCTAGAGGGAAGAGAGGTAAAAGAGAGAGGGGAGGGCAACGAGGGACAACAGAGAATTGAGGAATGAGAGGGGAAAGAGGGAGTCGGGTGAAAGTGGGAAGAATTGGACACCGAGGGAAGAGAGGTAACAGAGACTGGCGAGGAAAAGGAGGGAAAGGTGACTGGCGAGGGAAAAGTTGGAAAAGAGAGAGTCATGTCAAAGCAGGGGGAAAGAGACAGGCGAGGGAAAACAAGGACAAGAGAGTTAATGGAAAAGAAGGAGGTGAGTTAAAGTGGGAAGAATTAGACACCGAGGGAAGAGAGGTAACAGAGACTGGCGAGGGAAAGAGAGAGGCGAGATAAACCAGGGGAAAGAGACTGGCGAGGGGGGAAGAGGGAAAAGAGAGAGTTGACTGGAAATAGGGGAACGAGAGAGTTCATGGAAAAGAGGGAGTGGAGTGTAAGAAGGAAGAATTAGACACGGAGGGAAGAGACGTAAAAGAGACTGGCGAGGGAAAGGAAGGAAAAGTGACTGGCGAGGGGAAAGAGGGAACAGAGAGGGCTGACTGGAAATAGGGAAAAGAGAGATTTCATAGAAAAGAGGAAAGCCAGGGAACAGAGAGAGGCGAGAGAAACCAGGGGAAAGAGACTGGCGAGGGAAAAGAGGGATAACAGAGTTGACGAATAACAGGGAAAAGAGAGCGGCGAGGGAAAGTGGAAAAATTAGACCTAGAGGGAAGAGAGGTAACAGAGACTGGCGAGGAAAAGGAGGGAAAGGTGACTGGCGAGGGAAAAGTTGGAAAAGAGAGAGTCATGTCAAAGCAGGGGGAAAGAGACAGGCGAGGGAAAACAAGGACAAGAGAGTTAATGGAAAAGAAGGAGGTGAGTGAAAGTGGGAAGAATTAGACACCGAGGGAAGAGAGGTAACAGAGACTGGCGAGGGAAAGAGAGAGGCGAGATAAACCAGGGGAAAGAGACTGGCGAGGGGGGAAGAGGGAAAAGAGAGGGTTGATTGGAAATAGGGAAAAGAGAGATTTCATAGAAAAGAGGAAAGCCAGGGAACAGAGAGAGGCGAGAGAAACCAGGGGAAAGAGACTGGCGAGGGGGGAAGCGGGAACAGAGAGAGTTGATTGGAAATAGGGAAAAGAGAGATTTCATAGAAAAGAGGAAAGCCAGGGAACAGAGAGAGGCGAGAGAAACCAGGGGAAAGAGACTGGCGAGGGAAAAGAGGGATAACAGAGTTGACGAATAACAGGGGAAAGAGAGAGGCGAGGGAAAGTGGAAAAATTAGACCTAGAGGGAAGAGAGGTAAAAGAGAGAGGGGAGGGCAACGAGGGACAACAGAGAATTGAGGAATGAGAGGGGAAAGAGGGAGTCGGGTGAAAGTGGGAAGAATTGGACACCGAGGGAAGAGAGGTAACAGAGACTGGCGAGGAAAAGGAGGGAAAGGTGACTGGCGAGGGAAAAGTTGGAAAAGAGAGAGTCATGGCAAAGCAGGGGGAAAGAGACAGGCGAGGGAAAACAAGGACAAGAGAGTTAATGGAAAAGAAGGAGGTGAGTGAAAGTGGGAAGAATTAGACACCGAGGGAAGAGAGGTAACAGAGACTGGCGAGGAAAAGGAGGGAAAGGTGACTGGCGAGGGAAAAGTTGGAAAAGAGAGAGTCATGGCAAAGCAGGGCGAAAGAGACAGGCGAGGGAAAACAAGGACAAGAGAGAGTTCATGGAAAAGAGAGGGGCGAGGGAAAGTGGGAAGTATTAGACACCGAGGGAAGAGAGGTAACAGAGACTGGCGAGGGAAAGAGAGAGGCGAGATAAACCAGGGGAAAGAGACTGGCGAGGGGGGAAGAGGGAAAAGAGAGAGTTGACTGGAAATAGGGGAACGAGAGAGTTCATGGAAAAGAGGGAGTGGAGTGTAAGAAGGAAGAATTAGACACGGAGGGAAGAGACGTAAAAGAGACTGGCGAGGGAAAGGAAGGAAAAGTGACTGGCGAGGGGAAAGAGGGAACAGAGAGGGCTGACTGGAAATAGGGAAAAGAGAGATTTCATAGAAAAGAGGAAAGCCAGGGAACAGAGAGAGGCGAGAGAAACCAGGGGAAAGAGACTGGCGAGGGAAAAGAGGGATAACAGAGTTGACGAATAACAGGGGAAAGAGAGCGGCGAGGGAAAGTGGAAAAATTAGACCTAGAGGGAAGAGAGGTAACAGAGACTGGCGAGGAAAAGGAGGGAAAGGTGACTGGCGAGGGAAAAGTTGGAAAAGAGAGAGTCATGGCAAAGCAGGGGGAAAGAGACAGGCGAGGGAAAACAAGGACAAGAGAGAGTTCATGGAAAAGAGAGGGGCGAGGGAAAGTGGGAAGTATTAGACACCGAGGGAAGAGAGGTAACAGAGACTGGCGAGGGAAAGAGAGAGGCGAGATAAACCAGGGGAAAGAGACTGGCGAGGGGGGAAGAGGGAAAAGAGAGAGTTGACTGGAAATAGGGGAACGAGAGAGTTCATGGAAAAGAGGGAGTGGAGTGTAAGTGGGAAAATTAGGCACGGAGGGAATAGAGGTTAAAAGAGACTGGCGAGGGAAAGCAAGGAAAAGTGACTGGCGAGGGGAAAGAGGGAAAAGAGAGGGCTGACTGCAAATAGGGAAAAGAGAGATTTCATAGAAAAGAGGAAAGCCAGGGAACAGAGAGAGGCGAGAGAAACCAGGGGAAAGAGACTGGCGAGGGAAAAGAGGGATAACAGAGTTGACGAATAACAGGGAAAAGAGAGAGGCGAGGGAAAGTGGAAAAATTAGACCTAGAGGGAAGAGAGGTAAAAGAGAGAGGGGAGGGCAACGAGGGACAACAGAGAATTGAGGAATGAGAGGGGAAAGAGGGAGTCGGGTGAAAGTGGGAAGAATTGGACACCGAGGGAAGAGAGGTAACAGAGACTGGCGAGGAAAAGGAGGGAAAGGTGACTGGCGAGGGAAAAGTTGGAAAAGAGAGAGTCATGTCAAAGCAGGGGGAAAGAGACAGGCGAGGGAAAACAAGGACAAGAGAGTTAATGGAAAAGAAGGAGGTGAGTGAAAGTGGGAAGAATTAGACACCGAGGGAAGAGAGGTAACAGAGACTGGCGAGGGAAAGAGAGAGGCGAGATAAACCAGGGGAAAGAGACTGGCGAGGGAAAAGAGGGATAACAGAGTTGACGAATAACAGGGGAAAGAGAGAGGCAAGGGAAAGTGGAAAAATTAGACCTAGAGGGAAGAGAGGTAAAAGAGAGAGGGGAGGGCAACGAGGGACAACAGAGAATTGAGGAATGAGAGGGGAAAGAGGGAGTCGGGTGAAAGTGGGAAGAATTGGACACCGAGGGAAGAGAGGTAACAGAGACTGGCGAGGAAAAGGAGGGAAAGGTGACTGGCGAGGGAAAAGTTGGAAAAGAGAGAGTCATGGCAAAGCAGGGGGAAAGAGACAGGCGAGGGAAAACAAGGACAAGAGAGTTAATGGAAAAGAAGGAGGTGAGTGAAAGTGGGAAGAATTAGACACCGAGGGAAGAGAGGTAACAGAGACTGGCGAGGAAAAGGAGGGAAAGGTGACTGGCGAGGGAAAAGTTGGAAAAGAGAGAGTCATGGCAAAGCAGGGGGAAAGAGACAGGCGAGGGAAAACAAGGACAAGAGAGAGTTCATGGAAAAGAGAGGGGCGAGGGAAAGTGGGAAGTATTAGACACCGAGGGAAGAGAGGTAACAGAGACTGGCGAGGGAAAGAGAGAGGCGAGATAAACCAGGGGAAAGAGACTGGCGAGGGGGGAAGAGGGAAAAGAGAGAGTTGACTGGAAATAGGGGAACGAGAGAGTTCATGGAAAAGAGGGAGTGGAGTGTAAGTGGGAAAATTAGGCACGGAGGGAATAGAGGTTAAAAGAGACTGGCGAGGGAAAGGAAGGAAAAGTGACTGGCGAGGGGAAAGAGGGAAAAGAGAGGGCTGACTGGAAATAGGGAAAAGAGAGATTTCATAGAAAAGAGGAAAGCCAGGGAACAGAGAGAGGCGAGAGAAACCAGGGGAAAGAGACTGGCGAGGGAAAAGAGGGATAACAGAGTTGACGAATAACAGGGAAAAGAGAGCGGCGAGGGAAAGTGGAAAAATTAGACCTAGAGGGAAGAGAGGTAACAGAGACTGGCGAGGAAAAGGAGGGAAAGGTGACTGGCGAGGGAAAAGTTGGAAAAGAGAGAGTCATGTCAAAGCAGGGGGAAAGAGACAGGCGAGGGAAAACAAGGACAAGAGAGTTAATGGAAAAGAAGGAGGTGAGTGAAAGTGGGAAGAATTAGACACCGAGGGAAGAGAGGTAACAGAGACTGGCGAGGGAAAGAGAGAGGCGAGATAAACCAGGGGAAAGAGACTGGCGAGGGGGGAAGAGGGAAAAGAGAGGGTTGATTGGAAATAGGGAAAAGAGAGATTTCATAGAAAAGAGGAAAGCCAGGGAACAGAGAGAGGCGAGAGAAACCAGGGGAAAGAGACTGGCGAGGGGGGAAGAGGGAACAGAGAGAGTTGATTGGAAATAGGGAAAAGAGAGATTTCATAGAAAAGAGGAAAGCCAGGGAACAGAGAGAGGCGAGAGAAACCAGGGGAAAGAGACTGGCGAGGGAAAAGAGGGATAACAGAGTTGACGAATAACAGAGGAAAGAGAGAGGCAAGGGAAAGTGGAAAAATTAGACCTAGAGGGAAGAGAGGTAAAAGAGAGAGGGGAGGGCAACGAGGGACAACAGAGAATTGAGGAATGAGAGGGGAAAGAGGGAGTCGGGTGAAAGTGGGAAGAATTGGACACCGAGGGAAGAGAGGTAACAGAGACTGGCGAGGAAAAGGAGGGAAAGGTGACTGGCGAGGGAAAAGTTGGAAAAGAGAGAGTCATGTCAAAGCAGGGGGAAAGAGACAGGCGAGGGAAAACAAGGACAAGAGAGTTAATGGAAAAGAAGGAGGTGAGTGAAAGTGGGAAGAATTAGACACCGAGGGAAGAGAGGTAACAGAGACTGGCGAGGGAAAGAGAGAGGCGAGATAAACCAGGGGAAAGAGACTGGCGAGGGGGGAAGAGGGAAAAGAGAGAGTTGACTGGAAATAGGGGAACGAGAGAGTTCATGGAAAAGAGGGAGTGGAGTGTAAGAAGGAAGAATTAGACACGGAGGGAAGAGATGTAAAAGAGACTGGCGAGGGAAAGGAAGGAAAAGTGACTGGCGAGGGGAAAGAGGGAACAGAGAGGGCTGACTGGAAATAGGGAAAAGAGAGATTTCATAGAAAAGAGGAAAGCCAGGGAACAGAGAGAGGCGAGAGAAACCAGGGGAAAGAGACTGGCGAGGGAAAAGAGGGATAACAGAGTTGACGAATAACAGGGAAAAGAGAGCGGCGAGGGAAAGTGGAAAAATTAGACCTAGAGGGAAGAGAGGTAACAGAGAGAGGGGAGGGCAACGAGGGACAACAGAGAATTGAGGAATGAGAGGGGAAAGAGGGAGTCGGGTGAAAGTGGGAAGAATTGGACACCGAGGGAAGAGAGGTAACAGAGACTGGCGAGGAAAAGGAGGGAAAGGTGACTGGCGAGGGAAAAGTTGGAAAAGAGAGAGTCATGTCAAAGCAGGGGGAAAGAGACAGGCGAGGGAAAACAAGGACAAGAGAGTTAGTGGAAAAGAAGGAGGTGAGTTAAAGTGGGAAGAATTAGACACCGAGGGAAGAGAGGTAACAGAGACTGGCGAGGGAAAGAGAGAGGCGAGATAAACCAGGGGAAAGAGACTGGCGAGGGGGAAAGAGGGAACAGAGAGAGTTGATTGGAAATAGGGAAAAGAGAGATTTCATAGAAAAGAGGAAAGCCAGGGAACAGAGAGAGGCGAGAGAAACCAGGGGAAAGAGACTGGCGAGGGAAAAGAGGGATAACAGAGTTGACGAATAACAGGGAAAAGAGAGAGGCGAGGGAAAGTGGAAAAATTAGACCTAGAGGGAAGAGAGGTAAAAGAGAGAGGGGAGGGCAACGAGGGACAACAGAGAATTGAGGAATGAGAGGGGAAAGAGGGAGTCGGGTGAAAGTGGGAAGAATTGGACACCGAGGGAAGAGAGGTAACAGAGACTGGCGAGGAAAAGGAGGGAAAGGTGACTGGCGAGGGAAAAGTTGGAAAAGAGAGAGTCATGTCAAAGCAGGGGGAAAGAGACAGGCGAGGGAAAACAAGGACAAGAGAGTTAATGGAAAAGAAGGAGGTGAGTGAAAGTGGGAAGAATTAGACACCGAGGGAAGAGAGGTAACAGAGACTGGCGAGGGAAAGAGAGAGGCGAGATAAACCAGGGGAAAGAGACTGGCGAGGGAAAAGAGGGATAACAGAGTTGACGAATAACAGGGGAAAGAGAGAGGCAAGGGAAAGTGGAAAAATTAGACCTAGAGGGAAGAGAGGTAAAAGAGAGAGGGGAGGGCAACGAGGGACAACAGAGAATTGAGGAATGAGAGGGGAAAGAGGGAGTCGGGTGAAAGTGGGAAGAATTGGACACCGAGGGAAGAGAGGTAACAGAGACTGGCGAGGAAAAGGAGGGAAAGGTGACTGGCGAGGGAAAAGTTGGAAAAGAGAGAGTCATGGCAAAGCAGGGGGAAAGAGACAGGCGAGGGAAAACAAGGACAAGAGAGTTAATGGAAAAGAAGGAGGTGAGTGAAAGTGGGAAGAATTAGACACCGAGGGAAGAGAGGTAACAGAGACTGGCGAGGGAAAGAGAGAGGCGAGATAAACCAGGGGAAAGAGACTGGCGAGGGGGGAAGAGGGAAAAGAGAGAGTTGACTGGAAATAGGGGAACGAGAGAGTTCATGGAAAAGAGGGAGTGGAGTGTAAGAAGGAAGAATTAGACACGGAGGGAAGAGACGTAAAAGAGACTGGCGAGGGAAAGGAAGGAAAAGTGACTGGCGAGGGGAAAGAGGGAACAGAGAGGGCTGACTGGAAATAGGGAAAAGAGAGATTTCATAGAAAAGAGGACAGCCAGGGAACAGAGAGAGGCGAGAGAAACCAGGGGAAAGAGACTGGCGAGGGAAAAGAGGGATAACAGAGTTGACGAATAACAGGGAAAAGAGAGAGGCGAGGGAAAGTGGAAAAATTAGACCTAGAGGGAAGAGAGGTAAAAGAGAGAGGGGAGGGCAACGAGGGACAACAGAGAATTGAGGAATGAGAGGGGAAAGAGGGAGTCGGGTGAAAGTGGGAAGAATTGGACACCGAGGGAAGAGAGGTAACAGAGACTGGCGAGGAAAAGGAGGGAAAGGTGACTGGCGAGGGAAAAGTTGGAAAAGAGAGAGTCATGTCAAAGCAGGGGGAAAGAGACAGGCGAGGGAAAACAAGGACAAGAGAGTTAATGGAAAAGAAGGAGGTGAGTTAAAGTGGGAAGAATTAGACACCGAGGGAAGAGAGGTAACAGAGACTGGCGAGGGAAAGAGAGAGGCGAGATAAACCAGGGGAAAGAGACTGGCGAGGGGGGAAGAGGGAACAGAGAGAGTTGATTGGAAATAGGGAAAAGAGAGATTTCATAGAAAAGAGGAAAGCCAGGGAACAGAGAGAGGCGAGAGAAACCAGGGGAAAGAGACTGGCGAGGGAAAAGAGGGATAACAGAGTTGACGAATAACAGGGAAAAGAGAGAGGCGAGGGAAAGTGGAAAAATTAGACCTAGAGGGAAGAGAGGTAACAGAGACTGGCGAGGAAAAGGAGGGAAAGGTGACTGGCGAGGGAAAAGTTGGAAAAGAGAGAGTCATGGCAAAGCAGGGGAAAAGAGACAGGCGAGGGAAAACAAGGACAAGAGAGAGTTCATGGAAAAGAGAGGGGCGAGGGAAAGTGGGAAGTATTAGACACCGAGGGAAGAGAGGTAACAGAGACTGGCGAGGGAAAGAGAGAGGCGAGATAAACCAGGGGAAAGAGACTGGCGAGGGGGGAAGAGGGAAAAGAGAGGGTTGAGGGAAAGCAGGGGAAAGAGACTATGGAGGGAAAGCAGAGGGAAAGAGACAGGCGAGGGAAAACAAGGACAAGAGAGAGTTAATGGAAAAGAGGGAGGCGAGTGAAAGTGGGAAGAATTAGACACCAAGGGAAGAGACGTAAAAGAGACTGGCGAGGGAAAGAGAGAGGCGAGATAAACCAGGGGAAAGAGACTGGCGAGGGGGGAAGAGGGAAAAGAGAGAGTTGACTGGAAATAGGGGAACGAGAGAGTTCATGGAAAAGAGGGAGTGGAGTGTAAGTGGGAAAATTAGGCACGGAGGGAATAGAGGTTAAAAGAGACTGGCGAGGGAAAGGAAGGAAAAGTGACTGGCGAGGGGAAAGAGGGAAAAGAGAGGGCTGACTGGAAATAGGGAAAAGAGAGATTTCATAGAAAAGAGGAAAGTCAGGGAACAGAGAGAGGCGAGAGAAACCAGGGGAAAGAGACTGGCGAGGGAAAAGAGGGATAACAGAGTTGACGAATAACAGGGGAAAGAGAGCGGCGAGGGAAAGTGGAAAAATTAGACCTAGAGGGAAGAGAGGTAACAGAGACTGGCGAGGAAAAGGAGGGAAAGGTGACTGGCGAGGGAAAAGTTGGAAAAGAGAGAGTCATGTCAAAGCAGGGGGAAAGAGACAGGCGAGGGAAAACAAGGACAAGAGAGTTAATGGAAAAGAAGGAGGTGAGTTAAAGTGGGAAGAATTAGACACCGAGGGAAGAGAGGTAACAGAGACTGGCGAGGGAAAGAGAGAGGCGAGATAAACCAGGGGAAAGAGACTGGCGAGGGGGGAAGAGGGAAAAGAGAGAGTTGACTGGAAATAGGGGAACGAGAGAGTTCATGGAAAAGAGGGAGTGGAGTGTAAGTGGGAAAATTAGGCACGGAGGGAATAGAGGTTAAAAGAGACTGGCGAGGGAAAGGAAGGAAAAGTGACTGGCGAGGGGAAAGAGGGAAAAGAGAGGGCTGACTGGAAATAGGGAAAAGAGAGATTTCATAGAAAAGAGGAAAGCCAGGGAACAGAGAGAGGCGAGAGAAACCAGGGGAAAGAGACTGGCGAGGGAAAAGAGGGATAACAGAGTTGACGAATAACAGGGAAAAGAGAGAGGCGAGGGAAAGTGGAAAAATTAGACCTAGAGGGAAGAGAGGTAAAAGAGAGAGGGGAGGGCAACGAGGGACAACAGAGAATTGAGGAATGAGAGGGGAAAGAGGGAGTCGGGTGAAAGTGGGAAGAATTGGACACCGAGGGAAGAGAGGTAACAGAGACTGGCGAGGAAAAGGAGGGAAAGGTGACTGGCGAGGGAAAAGTTGGAAAAGAGAGAGTCATGTCAAAGCAGGGGGAAAGAGACAGGCGAGGGAAAACAAGGACAAGAGAGTTAATGGAAAAGAAGGAGGTGAGTGAAAGTGGGAAGAATTAGACACCGAGGGAAGAGAGGTAACAGAGACTGGCGAGGGAAAGAGAGAGGCGAGATAAACCAGGGGAAAGAGACTGGCGAGGGAAAAGAGGGATAACAGAGTTGACGAATAACAGGGGAAAGAGAGAGGCAAGGGAAAGTGGAAAAATTAGACCTAGAGGGAAGAGAGGTAAAAGAGAGAGGGGAGGGCAACGAGGGACAACAGAGAATTGAGGAATGAGAGGGGAAAGAGGGAGTCGGGTGAAAGTGGGAAGAATTGGACACCGAGGGAAGAGAGGTAACAGAGACTGGCGAGGAAAAGGAGGGAAAGGTGACTGGCGAGGGAAAAGTTGGAAAAGAGAGAGTCATGGCAAAGCAGGGGGAAAGAGACAGGCGAGGGAAAACAAGGACAAGAGAGTTAATGGAAAAGAAGGAGGTGAGTGAAAGTGGGAAGAATTAGACACCGAGGGAAGAGAGGTAACAGAGACTGGCGAGGAAAAGGAGGGAAAGGTGACTGGCGAGGGAAAAGTTGGAAAAGAGAGAGTCATGGCAAAGCAGGGGGAAAGAGACAGGCGAGGGAAAACAAGGACAAGAGAGAGTTCATGGAAAAGAGAGGGGCGAGGGAAAGTGGGAAGTATTAGACACCGAGGGAAGAGAGGTAACAGAGACTGGCGAGGGAAAGAGAGAGGCGAGATAAACCAGGGGAAAGAGACTGGCGAGGGGGGAAGAGGGAAAAGAGAGAGTTGACTGGAAATAGGGGAACGAGAGAGTTCATGGAAAAGAGGGAGTGGAGTGTAAGTGGGAAAATTAGGCACGGAGGGAATAGAGGTTAAAAGAGACTGGCGAGGGAAAGGAAGGAAAAGTGACTGGCGAGGGGAAAGAGGGAAAAGAGAGGGCTGACTGGAAATAGGGAAAAGAGAGATTTCATAGAAAAGAGGAAAGTCAGGGAACAGAGAGAGGCGAGAGAAACCAGGGGAAAGAGACTGGCGAGGGAAAAGAGGGATAACAGAGTTGACGAATAACAGGGAAAAGAGAGAGGCGAGGGAAAGTGGAAAAATTAGACCTAGAGGGAAGAGAGGTAAAAGAGAGAGGGGAGGGCAACGAGGGACAACAGAGAATTGAGGAATGAGAGGGGAAAGAGGGAGTCGGGTGAAAGTGGGAAGAATTGGACACCGAGGGAAGAGAGGTAACAGAGACTGGCGAGGAAAAGGAGGGAAAGGTGACTGGCGAGGGAAAAGTTGGAAAAGAGAGAGTCATGTCAAAGCAGGGGGAAAGAGACAGGCGAGGGAAAACAAGGACAAGAGAGTTAATGGAAAAGAAGGAGGTGAGTGAAAGTGGGAAGAATTAGACACCGAGGGAAGAGAGGTAACAGAGACTGGCGAGGGAAAGAGAGAGGCGAGATAAACCAGGGGAAAGAGACTGGCGAGGGAAAAGAGGGATAACAGAGTTGACGAATAACAGGGGAAAGAGAGAGGCAAGGGAAAGTGGAAAAATTAGACCTAGAGGGAAGAGAGGTAAAAGAGAGAGGGGAGGGCAACGAGGGACAACAGAGAATTGAGGAATGAGAGGGGAAAGAGGGAGTCGGGTGAAAGTGGGAAGAATTGGACACCGAGGGAAGAGAGGTAACAGAGACTGGCGAGGAAAAGGAGGGAAAGGTGACTGGCGAGGGAAAAGTTGGAAAAGAGAGAGTCATGGCAAAGCAGGGGGAAAGAGACAGGCGAGGGAAAACAAGGACAAGAGAGTTAATGGAAAAGAAGGAGGTGAGTGAAAGTGGGAAGAATTAGACACCGAGGGAAGAGAGGTAACAGAGACTGGCGAGGAAAAGGAGGGAAAGGTGACTGGCGAGGGAAAAGTTGGAAAAGAGAGAGTCATGGCAAAGCAGGGGGAAAGAGACAGGCGAGGGAAAACAAGGACAAGAGAGAGTTCATGGAAAAGAGAGGGGCGAGGGAAAGTGGGAAGTATTAGACACCGAGGGAAGAGAGGTAACAGAGACTGGCGAGGGAAAGAGAGAGGCGAGATAAACCAGGGGAAAGAGACTGGCGAGGGGGGAAGAGGGAAAAGAGAGAGTTGACTGGAAATAGGGGAACGAGAGAGTTCATGGAAAAGAGGGAGTGGAGTGTAAGTGGGAAAATTAGGCACGGAGGGAATAGAGGTTAAAAGAGACTGGCGAGGGAAAGGAAGGAAAAGTGACTGGCGAGGGGAAAGAGGGAAAAGAGAGGGCTGACTGGAAATAGGGAAAAGAGAGATTTCATAGAAAAGAGGAAAGTCAGGGAACAGAGAGAGGCGAGAGAAACCAGGGGAAAGAGACTGGCGAGGGAAAAGAGGGATAACAGAGTTGACGAATAACAGGGGAAAGAGAGAGGCGAGGGAAAGTGGAAAAATTAGACCTAGAGGGAAGAGAGGTAAAAGAGAGAGGGGAGGGCAACGAGGGACAACAGAGAATTGAGGAATGAGAGGGGAAAGAGGGAGTCGGGTGAAAGTGGGAAGAATTGGACACCGAGGGAAGAGAGGTAACAGAGACTGGCGAGGAAAAGGAGGGAAAGGTGACTGGCGAGGGAAAAGTTGGAAAAGAGAGAGTCATGTCAAAGCAGGGGGAAAGAGACAGGCGAGGGAAAACAAGGACAAGAGAGTTAATGGAAAAGAAGGAGGTGAGTTAAAGTGGGAAGAATTAGACACCGAGGGAAGAGAGGTAACAGAGACTGGCGAGGGAAAGAGAGAGGCGAGATAAACCAGGGGAAAGAGACTGGCGAGGGGGGAAGAGGGAAAAGAGAGAGTTGACTGGAAATAGGGGAACGAGAGAGTTCATGGAAAAGAGGGAGTGGAGTGTAAGAAGGAAGAATTAGACACGGAGGGAAGAGACGTAAAAGAGACTGGCGAGGGAAAGGAAGGAAAAGTGACTGGCGAGGGGAAAGAGGGAACAGAGAGGGCTGACTGGAAATAGGGAAAAGAGAGATTTCATAGAAAAGAGGAAAGCCAGGGAACAGAGAGAGGCGAGAGAAACCAGGGGAAAGAGACTGGCGAGGGAAAAGAGGGATAACAGAGTTGACGAATAACAGGGAAAAGAGAGCGGCGAGGGAAAGTGGAAAAATTAGACCTAGAGGGAAGAGAGGTAACAGAGACTGGCGAGGAAAAGGAGGGAAAGGTGACTGGCGAGGGAAAAGTTGGAAAAGAGAGAGTCATGTCAAAGCAGGGGGAAAGAGACAGGCGAGGGAAAACAAGGACAAGAGAGTTAATGGAAAAGAAGGAGGTGAGTGAAAGTGGGAAGAATTAGACACCGAGGGAAGAGAGGTAACAGAGACTGGCGAGGGAAAGAGAGAGGCGAGATAAACCAGGGGAAAGAGACTGGCGAGGGGGGAAGAGGGAAAAGAGAGGGTTGATTGGAAATAGGGAAAAGAGAGATTTCATAGAAAAGAGGAAAGCCAGGGAACAGAGAGAGGCGAGAGAAACCAGGGGAAAGAGACTGGCGAGGGGGGAAGCGGGAACAGAGAGAGTTGATTGGAAATAGGGAAAAGAGAGATTTCATAGAAAAGAGGAAAGCCAGGGAACAGAGAGAGGCGAGAGAAACCAGGGGAAAGAGACTGGCGAGGGAAAAGAGGGATAACAGAGTTGACGAATAACAGGGGAAAGAGAGAGGCAAGGGAAAGTGGAAAAATTAGACCTAGAGGGAAGAGAGGTAAAAGAGAGAGGGGAGGGCAACGAGGGACAACAGAGAATTGAGGAATGAGAGGGGAAAGAGGGAGTCGGGTGAAAGTGGGAAGAATTGGACACCGAGGGAAGAGAGGTAACAGAGACTGGCGAGGAAAAGGAGGGAAAGGTGACTGGCGAGGGAAAAGTTGGAAAAGAGAGAGTCATGGCAAAGCAGGGGGAAAGAGACAGGCGAGGGAAAACAAGGACAAGAGAGTTAATGGAAAAGAAGGAGGTGAGTGAAAGTGGGAAGAATTAGACACCGAGGGAAGAGAGGTAACAGAGACTGGCGAGGAAAAGGAGGGAAAGGTGACTGGCGAGGGAAAAGTTGGAAAAGAGAGAGTCATGGCAAAGCAGGGCGAAAGAGACAGGCGAGGGAAAACAAGGACAAGAGAGAGTTCATGGAAAAGAGAGGGGCGAGGGAAAGTGGGAAGTATTAGACACCGAGGGAAGAGAGGTAACAGAGACTGGCGAGGGAAAGAGAGAGGCGAGATAAACCAGGGGAAAGAGACTGGCGAGGGGGGAAGAGGGAAAAGAGAGAGTTGACTGGAAATAGGGGAACGAGAGAGTTCATGGAAAAGAGGGAGTGGAGTGTAAGTGGGAAAATTAGGCACGGAGGGAATAGAGGTTAAAAGAGACTGGCGAGGGAAAGGAAGGAAAAGTGACTGGCGAGGGGAAAGAGGGAAAAGAGAGGGCTGACTGGAAATAGGGAAAAGAGAGATTTCATAGAAAAGAGGAAAGTCAGGGAACAGAGAGAGGCGAGAGAAACCAGGGGAAAGAGACTGGCGAGGGAAAAGAGGGATAACAGAGTTGACGAATAACAGGGGAAAGAGAGCGGCGAGGGAAAGTGGAAAAATTAGACCTAGAGGGAAGAGAGGTAAAAGAGAGAGGGGAGGGCAACGAGGGACAACAGAGAATTGAGGAATGAGAGGGGAAAGAGGGAGTCGGGTGAAAGTGGGAAGAATTGGACACCGAGGGAAGAGAGGTAACAGAGACTGGCGAGGAAAAGGAGGGAAAGGTGACTGGCGAGGGAAAAGTTGGAAAAGAGAGAGTCATGTCAAAGCAGGGGGAAAGAGACAGGCGAGGGAAAACAAGGACAAGAGAGTTAATGGAAAAGAAGGAGGTGAGTGAAAGTGGGAAGAATTAGACACCGAGGGAAGAGAGGTAACAGAGACTGGCGAGGGAAAGAGAGAGGCGAGATAAACCAGGGGAAAGAGACTGGCGAGGGAAAAGAGGGATAACAGAGTTGACGAATAACAGGGGAAAGAGAGAGGCAAGGGAAAGTGGAAAAATTAGACCTAGAGGGAAGAGAGGTAAAAGAGAGAGGGGAGGGCAACGAGGGACAACAGAGAATTGAGGAATGAGAGGGGAAAGAGGGAGTCGGGTGAAAGTGGGAAGAATTGGACACCGAGGGAAGAGAGGTAACAGAGACTGGCGAGGAAAAGGAGGGAAAGGTGACTGGCGAGGGAAAAGTTGGAAAAGAGAGAGTCATGGCAAAGCAGGGGGAAAGAGACAGGCGAGGGAAAACAAGGACAAGAGAGTTAATGGAAAAGAAGGAGGTGAGTGAAAGTGGGAAGAATTAGACACCGAGGGAAGAGAGGTAACAGAGACTGGCGAGGAAAAGGAGGGAAAGGTGACTGGCGAGGGAAAAGTTGGAAAAGAGAGAGTCATGGCAAAGCAGGGGGAAAGAGACAGGCGAGGGAAAACAAGGACAAGAGAGAGTTCATGGAAAAGAGAGGGGCGAGGGAAAGTGGGAAGTATTAGACACCGAGGGAAGAGAGGTAACAGAGACTGGCGAGGGAAAGAGAGAGGCGAGATAAACCAGGGGAAAGAGACTGGCGAGGGGGGAAGAGGGAAAAGAGAGAGTTGACTGGAAATAGGGGAACGAGAGAGTTCATGGAAAAGAGGGAGTGGAGTGTAAGTGGGAAAATTAGGCACGGAGGGAATAGAGGTTAAAAGAGACTGGCGAGGGAAAGGAAGGAAAAGTGACTGGCGAGGGGAAAGAGGGAAAAGAGAGGGCTGACTGGAAATAGGGAAAAGAGAGATTTCATAGAAAAGAGGAAAGTCAGGGAACAGAGAGAGGCGAGAGAAACCAGGGGAAAGAGACTGGCGAGGGAAAAGAGGGATAACAGAGTTGACGAATAACAGGGAAAAGAGAGAGGCGAGGGAAAGTGGAAAAATTAGACCTAGAGGGAAGAGAGGTAAAAGAGAGAGGGGAGGGCAACGAGGGACAACAGAGAATTGAGGAATGAGAGGGGAAAGAGGGAGTCGGGTGAAAGTGGGAAGAATTGGACACCGAGGGAAGAGAGGTAACAGAGACTGGCGAGGAAAAGGAGGGAAAGGTGACTGGCGAGGGAAAAGTTGGAAAAGAGAGAGTCATGTCAAAGCAGGGGGAAAGAGACAGGCGAGGGAAAACAAGGACAAGAGAGTTAATGGAAAAGAAGGAGGTGAGTGAAAGTGGGAAGAATTAGACACCGAGGGAAGAGAGGTAACAGAGACTGGCGAGGGAAAGAGAGAGGCGAGATAAACCAGGGGAAAGAGACTGGCGAGGGAAAAGAGGGATAACAGAGTTGACGAATAACAGGGGAAAGAGAGAGGCAAGGGAAAGTGGAAAAATTAGACCTAGAGGGAAGAGAGGTAAAAGAGAGAGGGGAGGGCAACGAGGGACAACAGAGAATTGAGGAATGAGAGGGGAAAGAGGGAGTCGGGTGAAAGTGGGAAGAATTGGACACCGAGGGAAGAGAGGTAACAGAGACTGGCGAGGAAAAGGAGGGAAAGGTGACTGGCGAGGGAAAAGTTGGAAAAGAGAGAGTCATGGCAAAGCAGGGGGAAAGAGACAGGCGAGGGAAAACAAGGACAAGAGAGTTAATGGAAAAGAAGGAGGTGAGTGAAAGTGGGAAGAATTAGACACCGAGGGAAGAGAGGTAACAGAGACTGGCGAGGAAAAGGAGGGAAAGGTGACTGGCGAGGGAAAAGTTGGAAAAGAGAGAGTCATGGCAAAGCAGGGGGAAAGAGACAGGCGAGGGAAAACAAGGACAAGAGAGAGTTCATGGAAAAGAGAGGGGCGAGGGAAAGTGGGAAGTATTAGACACCGAGGGAAGAGAGGTAACAGAGACTGGCGAGGGAAAGAGAGAGGCGAGATAAACCAGGGGAAAGAGACTGGCGAGGGGGGAAGAGGGAAAAGAGAGAGTTGACTGGAAATAGGGGAACGAGAGAGTTCATGGAAAAGAGGGAGTGGAGTGTAAGTGGGAAAATTAGGCACGGAGGGAATAGAGGTTAAAAGAGACTGGCGAGGGAAAGGAAGGAAAAGTGACTGGCGAGGGGAAAGAGGGAAAAGAGAGGGCTGACTGGAAATAGGGAAAAGAGAGATTTCATAGAAAAGAGGAAAGTCAGGGAACAGAGAGAGGCGAGAGAAACCAGGGGAAAGAGACTGGCGAGGGAAAAGAGGGATAACAGAGTTGACGAATAACAGGGGAAAGAGAGAGGCGAGGGAAAGTGGAAAAATTAGACCTAGAGGGAAGAGAGGTAAAAGAGAGAGGGGAGGGCAACGAGGGACAACAGAGAATTGAGGAATGAGAGGGGAAAGAGGGAGTCGGGTGAAAGTGGGAAGAATTGGACACCGAGGGAAGAGAGGTAACAGAGACTGGCGAGGAAAAGGAGGGAAAGGTGACTGGCGAGGGAAAAGTTGGAAAAGAGAGAGTCATGTCAAAGCAGGGGGAAAGAGACAGGCGAGGGAAAACAAGGACAAGAGAGTTAATGGAAAAGAAGGAGGTGAGTTAAAGTGGGAAGAATTAGACACCGAGGGAAGAGAGGTAACAGAGACTGGCGAGGGAAAGAGAGAGGCGAGATAAACCAGGGGAAAGAGACTGGCGAGGGGGGAAGAGGGAAAAGAGAGAGTTGACTGGAAATAGGGGAACGAGAGAGTTCATGGAAAAGAGGGAGTGGAGTGTAAGAAGGAAGAATTAGACACGGAGGGAAGAGACGTAAAAGAGACTGGCGAGGGAAAGGAAGGAAAAGTGACTGGCGAGGGGAAAGAGGGAACAGAGAGGGCTGACTGGAAATAGGGAAAAGAGAGATTTCATAGAAAAGAGGAAAGCCAGGGAACAGAGAGAGGCGAGAGAAACCAGGGGAAAGAGACTGGCGAGGGAAAAGAGGGATAACAGAGTTGACGAATAACAGGGAAAAGAGAGCGGCGAGGGAAAGTGGAAAAATTAGACCTAGAGGGAAGAGAGGTAACAGAGACTGGCGAGGAAAAGGAGGGAAAGGTGACTGGCGAGGGAAAAGTTGGAAAAGAGAGAGTCATGTCAAAGCAGGGGGAAAGAGACAGGCGAGGGAAAACAAGGACAAGAGAGTTAATGGAAAAGAAGGAGGTGAGTGAAAGTGGGAAGAATTAGACACCGAGGGAAGAGAGGTAACAGAGACTGGCGAGGGAAAGAGAGAGGCGAGATAAACCAGGGGAAAGAGACTGGCGAGGGGGGAAGAGGGAAAAGAGAGGGTTGATTGGAAATAGGGAAAAGAGAGATTTCATAGAAAAGAGGAAAGCCAGGGAACAGAGAGAGGCGAGAGAAACCAGGGGAAAGAGACTGGCGAGGGGGGAAGCGGGAACAGAGAGAGTTGATTGGAAATAGGGAAAAGAGAGATTTCATAGAAAAGAGGAAAGCCAGGGAACAGAGAGAGGCGAGAGAAACCAGGGGAAAGAGACTGGCGAGGGAAAAGAGGGATAACAGAGTTGACGAATAACAGGGGAAAGAGAGAGGCAAGGGAAAGTGGAAAAATTAGACCTAGAGGGAAGAGAGGTAAAAGAGAGAGGGGAGGGCAACGAGGGACAACAGAGAATTGAGGAATGAGAGGGGAAAGAGGGAGTCGGGTGAAAGTGGGAAGAATTGGACACCGAGGGAAGAGAGGTAACAGAGACTGGCGAGGAAAAGGAGGGAAAGGTGACTGGCGAGGGAAAAGTTGGAAAAGAGAGAGTCATGGCAAAGCAGGGGGAAAGAGACAGGCGAGGGAAAACAAGGACAAGAGAGTTAATGGAAAAGAAGGAGGTGAGTGAAAGTGGGAAGAATTAGACACCGAGGGAAGAGAGGTAACAGAGACTGGCGAGGAAAAGGAGGGAAAGGTGACTGGCGAGGGAAAAGTTGGAAAAGAGAGAGTCATGGCAAAGCAGGGCGAAAGAGACAGGCGAGGGAAAACAAGGACAAGAGAGAGTTCATGGAAAAGAGAGGGGCGAGGGAAAGTGGGAAGTATTAGACACCGAGGGAAGAGAGGTAACAGAGACTGGCGAGGGAAAGAGAGAGGCGAGATAAACCAGGGGAAAGAGACTGGCGAGGGGGGAAGAGGGAAAAGAGAGAGTTGACTGGAAATAGGGGAACGAGAGAGTTCATGGAAAAGAGGGAGTGGAGTGTAAGTGGGAAAATTAGGCACGGAGGGAATAGAGGTTAAAAGAGACTGGCGAGGGAAAGGAAGGAAAAGTGACTGGCGAGGGGAAAGAGGGAAAAGAGAGGGCTGACTGGAAATAGGGAAAAGAGAGATTTCATAGAAAAGAGGAAAGTCAGGGAACAGAGAGAGGCGAGAGAAAACAGGGGAAAGAGACTGGCGAGGGAAAAGAGGGATAACAGAGTTGACGAATAACAGGGGAAAGAGAGCGGCGAGGGAAAGTGGAAAAATTAGACCTAGAGGGAAGAGAGGTAACAGAGACTGGCGAGGAAAAGGAGGGAAAGGTGACTGGCGAGGGAAAAGTTGGAAAAGAGAGAGTCATGTCAAAGCAGGGGGAAAGAGACAGGCGAGGGAAAACAAGGACAAGAGAGTTAATGGAAAAGAAGGAGGTGAGTTAAAGTGGGAAGAATTAGACACCGAGGGAAGAGAGGTAACAGAGACTGGCGAGGGAAAGAGAGAGGCGAGATAAACCAGGGGAAAGAGACTGGCGAGGGGGGAAGAGGGAAAAGAGAGAGTTGACTGGAAATAGGGGAACGAGAGAGTTCATGGAAAAGAGGGAGTGGAGTGTAAGTGGGAAAATTAGGCACGGAGGGAATAGAGGTTAAAAGAGACTGGCGAGGGAAAGGAAGGAAAAGTGACTGGCGAGGGGAAAGAGGGAAAAGAGAGGGCTGACTGGAAATAGGGAAAAGAGAGATTTCATAGAAAAGAGGAAAGCCAGGGAACAGAGAGAGGCGAGAGAAACCAGGGGAAAGAGACTGGCGAGGGAAAAGAGGGATAACAGAGTTGACGAATAACAGGGAAAAGAGAGAGGCGAGGGAAAGTGGAAAAATTAGACCTAGAGGGAAGAGAGGTAAAAGAGAGAGGGGAGGGCAACGAGGGACAACAGAGAATTGAGGAATGAGAGGGGAAAGAGGGAGTCGGGTGAAAGTGGGAAGAATTGGACACCGAGGGAAGAGAGGTAACAGAGACTGGCGAGGAAAAGGAGGGAAAGGTGACTGGCGAGGGAAAAGTTGGAAAAGAGAGAGTCATGTCAAAGCAGGGGGAAAGAGACAGGCGAGGGAAAACAAGGACAAGAGAGTTAATGGAAAAGAAGGAGGTGAGTGAAAGTGGGAAGAATTAGACACCGAGGGAAGAGAGGTAACAGAGACTGGCGAGGGAAAGAGAGAGGCGAGATAAACCAGGGGAAAGAGACTGGCGAGGGAAAAGAGGGATAACAGAGTTGACGAATAACAGGGGAAAGAGAGAGGCAAGGGAAAGTGGAAAAATTAGACCTAGAGGGAAGAGAGGTAAAAGAGAGAGGGGAGGGCAACGAGGGACAACAGAGAATTGAGGAATGAGAGGGGAAAGAGGGAGTCGGGTGAAAGTGGGAAGAATTGGACACCGAGGGAAGAGAGGTAACAGAGACTGGCGAGGAAAAGGAGGGAAAGGTGACTGGCGAGGGAAAAGTTGGAAAAGAGAGAGTCATGGCAAAGCAGGGGGAAAGAGACAGGCGAGGGAAAACAAGGACAAGAGAGTTAATGGAAAAGAAGGAGGTGAGTGAAAGTGGGAAGAATTAGACACCGAGGGAAGAGAGGTAACAGAGACTGGCGAGGAAAAGGAGGGAAAGGTGACTGGCGAGGGAAAAGTTGGAAAAGAGAGAGTCATGGCAAAGCAGGGGGAAAGAGACAGGCGAGGGAAAACAAGGACAAGAGAGAGTTCATGGAAAAGAGAGGGGCGAGGGAAAGTGGGAAGTATTAGACACCGAGGGAAGAGAGGTAACAGAGACTGGCGAGGGAAAGAGAGAGGCGAGATAAACCAGGGGAAAGAGACTGGCGAGGGGGGAAGAGGGAAAAGAGAGAGTTGACTGGAAATAGGGGAACGAGAGAGTTCATGGAAAAGAGGGAGTGGAGTGTAAGTGGGAAAATTAGGCACGGAGGGAATAGAGGTTAAAAGAGACTGGCGAGGGAAAGGAAGGAAAAGTGACTGGCGAGGGGAAAGAGGGAAAAGAGAGGGCTGACTGGAAATAGGGAAAAGAGAGATTTCATAGAAAAGAGGAAAGCCAGGGAACAGAGAGAGGCGAGAGAAACCAGGGGAAAGAGACTGGCGAGGGAAAAGAGGGATAACAGAGTTGACGAATAACAGGGAAAAGAGAGAGGCGAGGGAAAGTGGAAAAATTAGACCTAGAGGGAAGAGAGGTAAAAGAGAGAGGGGAGGGCAACGAGGGACAACAGAGAATTGAGGAATGAGAGGGGAAAGAGGGAGTCGGGTGAAAGTGGGAAGAATTGGACACCGAGGGAAGAGAGGTAACAGAGACTGGCGAGGAAAAGGAGGGAAAGGTGACTGGCGAGGGAAAAGTTGGAAAAGAGAGAGTCATGTCAAAGCAGGGGGAAAGAGACAGGCGAGGGAAAACAAGGACAAGAGAGTTAATGGAAAAGAAGGAGGTGAGTGAAAGTGGGAAGAATTAGACACCGAGGGAAGAGAGGTAACAGAGACTGGCGAGGGAAAGAGAGAGGCGAGATAAACCAGGGGAAAGAGACTGGCGAGGGAAAAGAGGGATAACAGAGTTGACGAATAACAGGGGAAAGAGAGAGGCAAGGGAAAGTGGAAAAATTAGACCTAGAGGGAAGAGAGGTAAAAGAGAGAGGGGAGGGCAACGAGGGACAACAGAGAATTGAGGAATGAGAGGGGAAAGAGGGAGTCGGGTGAAAGTGGGAAGAATTGGACACCGAGGGAAGAGAGGTAACAGAGACTGGCGAGGAAAAGGAGGGAAAGGTGACTGGCGAGGGAAAAGTTGGAAAAGAGAGAGTCATGGCAAAGCAGGGGGAAAGAGACAGGCGAGGGAAAACAAGGACAAGAGAGTTAATGGAAAAGAAGGAGGTGAGTGAAAGTGGGAAGAATTAGACACCGAGGGAAGAGAGGTAACAGAGACTGGCGAGGAAAAGGAGGGAAAGGTGACTGGCGAGGGAAAAGTTGGAAAAGAGAGAGTCATGGCAAAGCAGGGGGAAAGAGACAGGCGAGGGAAAACAAGGACAAGAGAGAGTTCATGGAAAAGAGAGGGGCGAGGGAAAGTGGGAAGTATTAGACACCGAGGGAAGAGAGGTAACAGAGACTGGCGAGGGAAAGAGAGAGGCGAGATAAACCAGGGGAAAGAGACTGGCGAGGGGGGAAGAGGGAAAAGAGAGAGTTGACTGGAAATAGGGGAACGAGAGAGTTCATGGAAAAGAGGGAGTGGAGTGTAAGTGGGAAAATTAGGCACGGAGGGAATAGAGGTTAAAAGAGACTGGCGAGGGAAAGGAAGGAAAAGTGACTGGCGAGGGGAAAGAGGGAAAAGAGAGGGCTGACTGGAAATAGGGAAAAGAGAGATTTCATAGAAAAGAGGAAAGTCAGGGAACAGAGAGAGGCGAGAGAAACCAGGGGAAAGAGACTGGCGAGGGAAAAGAGGGATAACAGAGTTGACGAATAACAGGGAAAAGAGAGAGGCGAGGGAAAGTGGAAAAATTAGACCTAGAGGGAAGAGAGGTAAAAGAGAGAGGGGAGGGCAACGAGGGACAACAGAGAATTGAGGAATGAGAGGGGAAAGAGGGAGTCGGGTGAAAGTGGGAAGAATTGGACACCGAGGGAAGAGAGGTAACAGAGACTGGCGAGGAAAAGGAGGGAAAGGTGACTGGCGAGGGAAAAGTTGGAAAAGAGAGAGTCATGTCAAAGCAGGGGGAAAGAGACAGGCGAGGGAAAACAAGGACAAGAGAGTTAATGGAAAAGAAGGAGGTGAGTGAAAGTGGGAAGAATTAGACACCGAGGGAAGAGAGGTAACAGAGACTGGCGAGGGAAAGAGAGAGGCGAGATAAACCAGGGGAAAGAGACTGGCGAGGGAAAAGAGGGATAACAGAGTTGACGAATAACAGGGGAAAGAGAGAGGCAAGGGAAAGTGGAAAAATTAGACCTAGAGGGAAGAGAGGTAAAAGAGAGAGGGGAGGGCAACGAGGGACAACAGAGAATTGAGGAATGAGAGGGGAAAGAGGGAGTCGGGTGAAAGTGGGAAGAATTGGACACCGAGGGAAGAGAGGTAACAGAGACTGGCGAGGAAAAGGAGGGAAAGGTGACTGGCGAGGGAAAAGTTGGAAAAGAGAGAGTCATGGCAAAGCAGGGGGAAAGAGACAGGCGAGGGAAAACAAGGACAAGAGAGTTAATGGAAAAGAAGGAGGTGAGTGAAAGTGGGAAGAATTAGACACCGAGGGAAGAGAGGTAACAGAGACTGGCGAGGAAAAGGAGGGAAAGGTGACTGGCGAGGGAAAAGTTGGAAAAGAGAGAGTCATGGCAAAGCAGGGGGAAAGAGACAGGCGAGGGAAAACAAGGACAAGAGAGAGTTCATGGAAAAGAGAGGGGCGAGGGAAAGTGGGAAGTATTAGACACCGAGGGAAGAGAGGTAACAGAGACTGGCGAGGGAAAGAGAGAGGCGAGATAAACCAGGGGAAAGAGACTGGCGAGGGGGGAAGAGGGAAAAGAGAGAGTTGACTGGAAATAGGGGAACGAGAGAGTTCATGGAAAAGAGGGAGTGGAGTGTAAGTGGGAAAATTAGGCACGGAGGGAATAGAGGTTAAAAGAGACTGGCGAGGGAAAGGAAGGAAAAGTGACTGGCGAGGGGAAAGAGGGAAAAGAGAGGGCTGACTGGAAATAGGGAAAAGAGAGATTTCATAGAAAAGAGGAAAGTCAGGGAACAGAGAGAGGCGAGAGAAACCAGGGGAAAGAGACTGGCGAGGGAAAAGAGGGATAACAGAGTTGACGAATAACAGGGGAAAGAGAGAGGCGAGGGAAAGTGGAAAAATTAGACCTAGAGGGAAGAGAGGTAAAAGAGAGAGGGGAGGGCAACGAGGGACAACAGAGAATTGAGGAATGAGAGGGGAAAGAGGGAGTCGGGTGAAAGTGGGAAGAATTGGACACCGAGGGAAGAGAGGTAACAGAGACTGGCGAGGAAAAGGAGGGAAAGGTGACTGGCGAGGGAAAAGTTGGAAAAGAGAGAGTCATGTCAAAGCAGGGGGAAAGAGACAGGCGAGGGAAAACAAGGACAAGAGAGTTAATGGAAAAGAAGGAGGTGAGTTAAAGTGGGAAGAATTAGACACCGAGGGAAGAGAGGTAACAGAGACTGGCGAGGGAAAGAGAGAGGCGAGATAAACCAGGGGAAAGAGACTGGCGAGGGGGGAAGAGGGAAAAGAGAGAGTTGACTGGAAATAGGGGAACGAGAGAGTTCATGGAAAAGAGGGAGTGGAGTGTAAGAAGGAAGAATTAGACACGGAGGGAAGAGACGTAAAAGAGACTGGCGAGGGAAAGGAAGGAAAAGTGACTGGCGAGGGGAAAGAGGGAACAGAGAGGGCTGACTGGAAATAGGGAAAAGAGAGATTTCATAGAAAAGAGGAAAGCCAGGGAACAGAGAGAGGCGAGAGAAACCAGGGGAAAGAGACTGGCGAGGGAAAAGAGGGATAACAGAGTTGACGAATAACAGGGAAAAGAGAGCGGCGAGGGAAAGTGGAAAAATTAGACCTAGAGGGAAGAGAGGTAACAGAGACTGGCGAGGAAAAGGAGGGAAAGGTGACTGGCGAGGGAAAAGTTGGAAAAGAGAGAGTCATGTCAAAGCAGGGGGAAAGAGACAGGCGAGGGAAAACAAGGACAAGAGAGTTAATGGAAAAGAAGGAGGTGAGTGAAAGTGGGAAGAATTAGACACCGAGGGAAGAGAGGTAACAGAGACTGGCGAGGGAAAGAGAGAGGCGAGATAAACCAGGGGAAAGAGACTGGCGAGGGGGGAAGAGGGAAAAGAGAGGGTTGATTGGAAATAGGGAAAAGAGAGATTTCATAGAAAAGAGGAAAGCCAGGGAACAGAGAGAGGCGAGAGAAACCAGGGGAAAGAGACTGGCGAGGGGGGAAGCGGGAACAGAGAGAGTTGATTGGAAATAGGGAAAAGAGAGATTTCATAGAAAAGAGGAAAGCCAGGGAACAGAGAGAGGCGAGAGAAACCAGGGGAAAGAGACTGGCGAGGGAAAAGAGGGATAACAGAGTTGACGAATAACAGGGGAAAGAGAGAGGCAAGGGAAAGTGGAAAAATTAGACCTAGAGGGAAGAGAGGTAAAAGAGAGAGGGGAGGGCAACGAGGGACAACAGAGAATTGAGGAATGAGAGGGGAAAGAGGGAGTCGGGTGAAAGTGGGAAGAATTGGACACCGAGGGAAGAGAGGTAACAGAGACTGGCGAGGAAAAGGAGGGAAAGGTGACTGGCGAGGGAAAAGTTGGAAAAGAGAGAGTCATGGCAAAGCAGGGGGAAAGAGACAGGCGAGGGAAAACAAGGACAAGAGAGTTAATGGAAAAGAAGGAGGTGAGTGAAAGTGGGAAGAATTAGACACCGAGGGAAGAGAGGTAACAGAGACTGGCGAGGAAAAGGAGGGAAAGGTGACTGGCGAGGGAAAAGTTGGAAAAGAGAGAGTCATGGCAAAGCAGGGCGAAAGAGACAGGCGAGGGAAAACAAGGACAAGAGAGAGTTCATGGAAAAGAGAGGGGCGAGGGAAAGTGGGAAGTATTAGACACCGAGGGAAGAGAGGTAACAGAGACTGGCGAGGGAAAGAGAGAGGCGAGATAAACCAGGGGAAAGAGACTGGCGAGGGGGGAAGAGGGAAAAGAGAGAGTTGACTGGAAATAGGGGAACGAGAGAGTTCATGGAAAAGAGGGAGTGGAGTGTAAGAAGGAAGAATTAGACACGGAGGGAAGAGACGTAAAAGAGACTGGCGAGGGAAAGGAAGGAAAAGTGACTGGCGAGGGGAAAGAGGGAACAGAGAGGGCTGACTGGAAATAGGGAAAAGAGAGATTTCATAGAAAAGAGGAAAGCCAGGGAACAGAGAGAGGCGAGAGAAACCAGGGGAAAGAGACTGGCGAGGGAAAAGAGGGATAACAGAGTTGACGAATAACAGGGGAAAGAGAGCGGCGAGGGAAAGTGGAAAAATTAGACCTAGAGGGAAGAGAGGTAACAGAGACTGGCGAGGAAAAGGAGGGAACGGTGACTGGCGAGGGAAAAGTTGGAAAAGAGAGAGTCATGGCAAAGCAGGGGGAAAGAGACAGGCGAGGGAAAACAAGGACAAGAGAGTTAGTGGAAAAGAAATAGGTGAGTGAAAGTGGGAAGAATTAGACACCGAGGGAAGAGAGGTGACAGAGACTGGCGAGGGAAAGAGAGAGGCGAGATAAACCAGGGGAAAGAGACTGGCGAGGGGGGAAGAGGGAACAGAGAGGGTTGACTGGAAATAGGGGAACGAGAGAGTTCATGGAAAAGAGGGAGTGGAGTGTAAGTGGGAAAATTAGGCACGGAGGGAATAGAGGTTAAAAGAGACTGGCGAGGGAAAGGAAGGAAAAGTGACTGGCGAGGGGAAAGAGGGAAAAGAGAGGGCTGACTGGAAATAGGGAAAAGAGAGATTTCATAGAAAAGAGGAAAGTCAGGGAACAGAGAGAGGCGAGAGAAACCAGGGGAAAGAGACTGGCGAGGGGGGAAGAGGGAACAGAGAGAGTTGATTGGAAATAGGGAAAAGAGAGATTTCATAGAAAAGAGGAAAGCCAGGGAACAGAGAGAGGCGAGAGAAACCAGGGGAAAGAGACTGGCGAGGGAAAAGAGGGATAACAGAGTTGACGAATAACAGGGAAAAGAGAGCGGCGAGGGAAAGTGGAAAAATTAGACCTAGAGGGAAGAGAGGTAACAGAGACTGGCGAGGAAAAGGAGGGAAAGGTGACTGGCGAGGGAAAAGTTGGAAAAGAGAGAGTCATGTCAAAGCAGGGGGAAAGAGACAGGCGAGGGAAAACAAGGACAAGAGAGTTAATGGAAAAGAAGGAGGTGAGTTAAAGTGGGAAGAATTAGACACCGAGGGAAGAGAGGTAACAGAGACTGGCGAGGGAAAGAGAGAGGCGAGATAAACCAGGGGAAAGAGACTGGCGAGGGGGGAAGAGGGAAAAGAGAGAGTTGACTGGAAATAGGGGAACGAGAGAGTTCATGGAAAAGAGGGAGTGGAGTGTAAGAAGGAAGAATTAGACACGGAGGGAAGAGACGTAAAAGAGACTGGCGAGGGAAAGGAAGGAAAAGTGACTGGCGAGGGGAAAGAGGGAACAGAGAGGGCTGACTGGAAATAGGGAAAAGAGAGATTTCATAGAAAAGAGGAAAGCCAGGGAACAGAGAGAGGCGAGAGAAACCAGGGGAAAGAGACTGGCGAGGGAAAAGAGGGATAACAGAGTTGACGAATAACAGGGAAAAGAGAGCGGCGAGGGAAAGTGGAAAAATTAGACCTAGAGGGAAGAGAGGTAAAAGAGAGAGGGGAGGGCAACGAGGGACAACAGAGAATTGAGGAATGAGAGGGGAAAGAGGGAGTCGGGTGAAAGTGGGAAGAATTGGACACCGAGGGAAGAGAGGTAACAGAGACTGGCGAGGAAAAGGAGGGAAAGGTGACTGGCGAGGGAAAAGTTGGAAAAGAGAGAGTCATGTCAAAGCAGGGGGAAAGAGACAGGCGAGGGAAAACAAGGACAAGAGAGTTAATGGAAAAGAAGGAGGTGAGTGAAAGTGGGAAGAATTAGACACCGAGGGAAGAGAGGTAACAGAGACTGGCGAGGGAAAGAGAGAGGCGAGATAAACCAGGGGAAAGAGACTGGCGAGGGGGGAAGAGGGAAAAGAGAGAGTTGACTGGAAATAGGGGAACGAGAGAGTTCATGGAAAAGAGGGAGTGGAGTGTAAGAAGGAAGAATTAGACACGGAGGGAAGAGACGTAAAAGAGACTGGCGAGGGAAAGGAAGGAAAAGTGACTGGCGAGGGGAAAGAGGGAACAGAGAGGGCTGACTGGAAATAGGGAAAAGAGAGATTTCATAGAAAAGAGGAAAGCCAGGGAACAGAGAGAGGCGAGAGAAACCAGGGGAAAGAGACTGGCGAGGGAAAAGAGGGATAACAGAGTTGACGAATAACAGGGAAAAGAGAGCGGCGAGGGAAAGTGGAAAAATTAGACCTAGAGGGAAGAGAGGTAACAGAGACTGGCGAGGAAAAGGAGGGAAAGGTGACTGGCGAGGGAAAAGTTGGAAAAGAGAGAGTCATGGCAAAGCAGGGGGGAAGAGACAGGCGAGGGAAAACAAGGACAAGAGAGTTAGTGGAAAAGAAGGAGGTGAGTGAAAGTGGGAAGAATTAGACACCGAGGGAAGAGAGGTAACAGAGACTGGCGAGGGAAAGAGAGAGGCGAGATAAACCAGGGGAAAGAGACTGGCGAGGGGGAAAGAGGGAACAGAGAGAGTTGATTGGAAATAGGGAAAAGAGAGATTTCATAGAAAAGAGGAAAGCCAGGGAACAGAGAGAGGCGAGAGAAACCAGGGGAAAGAGACTGGCGAGGGAAAAGAGGGATAACAGAGTTGACGAATAACAGGGAAAAGAGAGAGGCGAGGGAAAGTAGAAAAATTAGACCTAGAGGGAAGAGAGGTAAAAGAGAGAGGGGAGGGCAACGAGGGACAACAGAGAATTGAGGAATGAGAGGGGAAAGAGGGAGTCGGGTGAAAGTGGGAAGAATTGGACACCGAGGGAAGAGAGGTAACAGAGACTGGCGAGGAAAAGGAGGGAAAGGTGACTGGCGAGGGAAAAGTTGGAAAAGAGAGAGTCATGGCAAAGCAGGGGAAAAGAGACAGGCGAGGGAAAACAAGGACAAGAGAGTTAATGGAAAAGAAGGAGGTGAGTTAAAGTGGGAAGAATTAGACACCGAGGGAAGAGAGGTAACAGAGACTGGCGAGGGAAAGAGAGAGGCGAGATAAACCAGGGGAAAGAGACTGGCGAGGGGGGAAGAGGGAACAGAGAGAGTTGATTGGAAATAGGGAAAAGAGAGATTTCATAGAAAAGAGGAAAGCCAGGGAACAGAGAGAGGCGCGAGAAACCAGGGGAAAGAGACTGGCGAGGGAAAAGAGGGATAACAGAGTTGACGAATAACAGGGAAAAGAGAGAGGCGAGGGAAAGTGGAAAAATTAGACCTAGAGGGAAGAGAGGTAACAGAGACTGGCGAGGAAAAGGAGGGAAAGGTGACTGGCGAGGGAAAAGTTGGAAAAGAGAGAGTCATGGCAAAGCAGGGGAAAAGAGACAGGCGAGGGAAAACAAGGACAAGAGAGAGTTCATGGAAAAGAGAGGGGCGAGGGAAAGTGGGAAGTATTAGACACCGAGGGAAGAGAGGTAACAGAGACTGGCGAGGGAAAGAGAGAGGCGAGATAAACCAGGGGAAAGAGACTGGCGAGGGGGGAAGAGGGAAAAGAGAGGGTTGAGGGAAAGCAGGGGAAAGAGACTATGGAGGGAAAGCAGAGGGAAAGAGACAGGCGAGGGAAAACAAGGACAAGAGAGAGTTAATGGAAAAGAGGGAGGCGAGTGAAAGTGGGAAGAATTAGACACCAAGGGAAGAGACGTAAAAGAGACTGGCGAGGGAAAGAGAGAGGCGAGATAAACCAGGGGAAAGAGACTGGCGAGGGGGGGAGAGGGAAGAGAGAGAGCTGACTGGAAATAGGGGAACGAGAGAGTTCATGGAAAAGAGGGAGTGGAGTGTAAGTGGGAAGAATTAGACATGGAGGGAATAGAGGTTAAAAGAGACTGGCGAGGGAAAGGAAGGAAAAGTGACTGGCGAGGGGAAAGAGGGAAAAGAGAGGGCTGACTGGAAATAGGGAAAAGAGAGATTTCATAGAAAAGAGGAAAGTCAGGGAACAGAGAGAGGCGAGATAAACCAGGGGAAAGAGACTGGCGAGGGGGGAAGAGGGAACAGAGAGAGTTGATTGGAAATAGGGAAAAGAGAGATTTCATAGAAAAGAGGAAAGCCAGGGAACAGAGAGAGGCGAGAGAAACCAGGGGAAAGAGACTGGCGAGGGAAAAGAGGGATAACAGAGTTGACGAATAACAGGGGAAAGAGAGAGGCGAGGGAAAGTGGAAAAATTAGACCTAGAGGGAAGAGAGGTAAAAGAGAGAGGGGAGGGCAACGAGGGACAACAGAGAATTGAGGAATGAGAGGGGAAAGAGGGAGTCGGGTGAAAGTGGGAAGAATTGGACACCGAGGGAAGAGAGGTAACAGAGACTGGCGAGGAAAAGGAGGGAAAGGTGACTGGCGAGGGAAAAGTTGGAAAAGAGAGAGTCATGTCAAAGCAGGGGGAAAGAGACAGGCGAGGGAAAACAAGGACAAGAGAGTTAATGGAAAAGAAGGAGGTGAGTGAAAGTGGGAAGAATTAGACACCGAGGGAAGAGAGGTAACAGAGACTGGCGAGGGAAAGAGAGAGGCGAGATAAACCAGGGGAAAGAGACTGGCGAGGGGGGAAGAGGGAAAAGAGAGGGTTGATTGGAAATAGGGAAAAGAGAGATTTCATAGAAAAGAGGAAAGCCAGGGAACAGAGAGAGGCGAGAGAAACCAGGGGAAAGAGACTGGCGAGGGGGGGAGAGGGAACAGAGAGAGTTGATTGGAAATAGGGAAAAGAGAGATTTCATAGAAAAGAGGAAAGCCAGGGAACAGAGAGAGGCGAGAGAAACCAGGGGAAAGAGACTGGCGAGGGAAAAGAGGGATAACAGAGTTGACGAATAACAGGGAAAAGAGAGCGGCGAGGGAAAGTGGAAAAATTAGACCTAGATGGAAGAGAGGTAAAAGAGAGAGGGGAGGGCAACGAGGGACAACAGACAATTGAGGAATGAGAGGGGACAGAGGGAGTCGGGTGAAAGTGGGAAGAATTTGACACCGAGGGAAGAGAGGTAACAGAGACTGGCGAGGGAAAGAGAGAGGCGAGATAAACCAGGGGAAAGAGACTGGCGAGGGGGGAAGAGGGAAAAGAGAGAGTTGACTGGAAATAGGGGAACGAGAGAGTTCATGGAAAAGAGGGAGTGGAGTGTAAGAAGGAAGAATTAGACACGGAGGGAATAGAGGTTAAAAGAGACTGGCGAGGGAAAGGAAGGAAAAGTGACTGGCGAGGGGAAAGAGGGAACAGAGAGGGCTGACTGGAAATAGGGAAAAGAGAGATTTCATAGAAAAGAGGAAAGCCAGGGAACAGAGAGAGGCGAGAGAAACCAGGGGAAAGAGACTGGCGAGGGAAAAGAGAGATAACAGAGTTGACGAATAACAGGGAAAAGAGAGCGGCGAGGGAAAGTGGAAAAATTAGACCTAGAGGGAAGAGAGGTAACAGAGACTGGCGAGGAAAAGGAGGGAAAGGTGACTGGCGAGGGAAAAGTTGGAAAAGAGAGAGTCATGGCAAAGCAGGGGGAAAGAGACAGGCGAGGGAAAACAAGGACAAGAGAGTTAGTGGAAAAGAAATAGGTGAGTGAAAGTGGGAAGAATTAGACACCGAGGGAAGAGAGGTGACAGAGACTGGCGAGGGAAAGAGAGAGGTGAGATAAACCAGGGGAAAGAGACTGGCGAGGGGGGAAGAGGGAACAGAGAGGGTTGATTGGAAATAGGGAAAAGAGAGATTTCATAGAAAAGAGGAAAGCCAGGGAACAGAGAGAGGCGAGAGAAACCAGGGGAAAGAGACTGGCGAGGGGGGAAGAGGGAACAGAGAGAGTTGATTGGAAATAGGGAAAAGAGAGATTTCATAGAAAAGAGGAAAGCCAGGGAACAGAGAGAGGCGAGAGAAACCAGGGGAAAGAGACTGGCGAGGGGGGAAGAGGGAACAGAGAGAGTTGATTGGAAATAGGGAAAAGAGAGATTTCATAGAAAAGAGGAAAGCCAGGGAACAGAGAGAGGCGAGAGAAACCAGGGGAAAGAGACTGGCGAGGGAAAAGAGGGATAACAGAGTTGACGAATAACAGGGAAAAGAGAGAGGCGTGTGAAAGTGGAAAAATTAGACCTAGAGGGAAGAGAGGTAAAAGAGAGAGGGGAGGGCAACGAGGGACAACAGACAATTGAGGAATGAGAGGGGAAAGAGGGAGTCGGGTGAAAGTGGGAAGAATTGGACACCGAGGGAAGAGAGGTAACAGAGACTGGCGAGGAAAAGGAGGGAAAGGTGACTGGCGAGGGAAAAGTTGGAAAAGAGAGAGTCATGGCAAAGCAGGGGAAAAGAGACAGGCGAGGGAAAACAAGGACAAGAGAGTTAATGGAAAAGAAGGAGGTGAGTGAAAGTGGGAAGAATTAGACACCGAGGGAAGAGAGGTAACAGAGACTGGCGAGGGAAAGAGAGAGGCAAGACAAACCAGGGGAAAGAGACTGGCGAGGGGGGAAGAGGGAAAAGAGAGGGTTGATTGGAAATAGGGAAAAGAGAGATTTCATAGAAAAGAGGAAAGCCAGGGAACAGAGAGAGGCGAGAGAAACCAGGGGAAAGAGACTGGCGAGGGAAAAGAGGGATAACAGAGTTGACGAATAACAGGGAAAAGAGAGCGGCGAGGGAAAGTGGAAAAACTAGACCTAGATGGAAGAGAGGTAAAAGAGAGAGGGGAGGGCAACGAGGGACAACAGAGAATTGAGGAATGAGAGGGGACAGAGGGAGTCGGGTGAAAGAGGGAAGAATTTGACACCGAGGGAAGAGAGGTAACAGAGACTGGCGAGGGAAAGAGAGAGGCGAGATAAACCAGGGGAAAGAGACTGGCGAGGGGGGAAGAGGGAAAAGAGAGAGTTGACTGGAAATAGGGGAACGAGAGAGTTCATGGAAAAGAGGGAGTGGAGTGTAAGAAGGAAGAATTAGACACGGAGGGAAGAGACGTAAAAGAGACTGGCGAGGGAAAGGAAGGAAAAGTGACTGGCGAGGGGAAAGAGGGAACAGAGAGGGCTGACTGGAAATAGGGAAAAGAGAGATTTCATAGAAAAGAGGAAAGCCAGGGAACAGAGAGAGGCGAGAGAAACCAGGGGAAAGAGACTGGCGAGGGAAAAGAGGGATAACAGAGTTGACGAATAACAGGGAAAAGAGAGAGGCGAGGGAAAGTGGAAAAATTAGACCTAGAGGGAAGAGAGGTAAAAGAGAGAGGGGAGGGCAACGAGGGACAACAGAGAATTGAGGAATGAGAGGGGAAAGAGGGAGTCGGGTGAAAGTGGGAAGAATTGGACACCGAGGGAAGAGAGGTAACAGAGACTGGCGAGGAAAAGGAGGGAAAGGTGACTGGCGAGGGAAAAGTTGGAAAAGAGAGAGTCATGTCAAAGCAGGGGGAAAGAGACAGGCGAGGGAAAACAAGGACAAGAGAGTTAATGGAAAAGAAGGAGGTGAGTGAAAGTGGGAAGAATTAGACACCGAGGGAAGAGAGGTAACAGAGACTGGCGAGGGAAAGAGAGAGGCGAGATAAACCAGGGGAAAGAGACTGGCGAGGGGGGAAGAGGGAAAAGAGAGAGTTGACTGGAAATAGGGGAACGAGAGAGTTCATGGAAAAGAGGGAGTGGAGTGTAAGAAGGAAGAATTAGACACGGAGGGAAGAGACGTAAAAGAGACTGGCGAGGGAAAGGAAGGAAAAGTGACTGGCGAGGGGAAAGAGGGAACAGAGAGGGCTGACTGGAAATAGGGAAAAGAGAGATTTCATAGAAAAGAGGAAAGCCAGGGAACAGAGAGAGGCGAGAGAAACCAGGGGAAAGAGACTGGCGAGGGAAAAGAGGGATAACAGAGTTGACGAATAACAGGGAAAAGAGAGCGGCGAGGGAAAGTGGAAAAATTAGACCTAGAGGGAAGAGAGGTAACAGAGACTGGCGAGGAAAAGGAGGGAAAGGTGACTGGCGAGGGAAAAGTTGGAAAAGAGAGAGTCATGGCAAAGCAGGGGGGAAGAGACAGGCGAGGGAAAACAAGGACAAGAGAGTTAGTGGAAAAGAAGGAGGTGAGTGAAAGTGGGAAGAATTAGACACCGAGGGAAGAGAGGTAACAGAGACTGGCGAGGGAAAGAGAGAGGCGAGATAAACCAGGGGAAAGAGACTGGCGAGGGGGAAAGAGGGAACAGAGAGAGTTGATTGGAAATAGGGAAAAGAGAGATTTCATAGAAAAGAGGAAAGCCAGGGAACAGAGAGAGGCGAGAGAAACCAGGGGAAAGAGACTGGCGAGGGAAAAGAGGGATAACAGAGTTGACGAATAACAGGGAAAAGAGAGAGGCGAGGGAAAGTGGAAAAATTAGACCTAGAGGGAAGAGAGGTAAAAGAGAGAGGGGAGGGCAACGAGGGACAACAGAGAATTGAGGAATGAGAGGGGAAAGAGGGAGTCGGGTGAAAGTGGGAAGAATTGGACACCGAGGGAAGAGAGGTAACAGAGACTGGCGAGGAAAAGGAGGGAAAGGTGACTGGCGAGGGAAAAGTTGGAAAAGAGAGAGTCATGGCAAAGCAGGGGAAAAGAGACAGGCGAGGGAAAACAAGGACAAGAGAGTTAATGGAAAAGAAGGAGGTGAGTTAAAGTGGGAAGAATTAGACACCGAGGGAAGAGAGGTAACAGAGACTGGCGAGGGAAAGAGAGAGGCGAGATAAACCAGGGGAAAGAGACTGGCGAGGGGGGAAGAGGGAACAGAGAGAGTTGATTGGAAATAGGGAAAAGAGAGATTTCATAGAAAAGAGGAAAGCCAGGGAACAGAGAGAGGCGCGAGAAACCAGGGGAAAGAGACTGGCGAGGGAAAAGAGGGATAACAGAGTTGACGAATAACAGGGAAAAGAGAGAGGCGAGGGAAAGTGGAAAAATTAGACCTAGAGGGAAGAGAGGTAACAGAGACTGGCGAGGAAAAGGAGGGAAAGGTGACTGGCGAGGGAAAAGTTGGAAAAGAGAGAGTCATGGCAAAGCAGGGGAAAAGAGACAGGCGAGGGAAAACAAGGACAAGAGAGAGTTCATGGAAAAGAGAGGGGCGAGGGAAAGTGGGAAGTATTAGACACCGAGGGAAGAGAGGTAACAGAGACTGGCGAGGGAAAGAGAGAGGCGAGATAAACCAGGGGAAAGAGACTGGCGAGGGGGGAAGAGGGAAAAGAGAGGGTTGAGGGAAAGCAGGGGAAAGAGACTATGGAGGGAAAGCAGAGGGAAAGAGACAGGCGAGGGAAAACAAGGACAAGAGAGAGTTAATGGAAAAGAGGGAGGCGAGTGAAAGTGGGAAGAATTAGACACCAAGGGAAGAGACGTAAAAGAGACTGGCGAGGGAAAGAGAGAGGCGAGATAAACCAGGGGAAAGAGACTGGCGAGGGGGGGAGAGGGAAGAGAGAGAGCTGACTGGAAATAGGGGAACGAGAGAGTTCATGGAAAAGAGGGAGTGGAGTGTAAGTGGGAAGAATTAGACATGGAGGGAATAGAGGTTAAAAGAGACTGGCGAGGGAAAGGAAGGAAAAGTGACTGGCGAGGGGAAAGAGGGAAAAGAGAGGGCTGACTGGAAATAGGGAAAAGAGAGATTTCATAGAAAAGAGGAAAGTCAGGGAACAGAGAGAGGCGAGATAAACCAGGGGAAAGAGACTGGCGAGGGGGGAAGAGGGAACAGAGAGAGTTGATTGGAAATAGGGAAAAGAGAGATTTCATAGAAAAGAGGAAAGCCAGGGAACAGAGAGAGGCGAGAGAAACCAGGGGAAAGAGACTGGCGAGGGAAAAGAGGGATAACAGAGTTGACGAATAACAGGGGAAAGAGAGAGGCGAGGGAAAGTGGAAAAATTAGACCTAGAGGGAAGAGAGGTAAAAGAGAGAGGGGAGGGCAACGAGGGACAACAGAGAATTGAGGAATGAGAGGGGAAAGAGGGAGTCGGGTGAAAGTGGGAAGAATTGGACACCGAGGGAAGAGAGGTAACAGAGACTGGCGAGGAAAAGGAGGGAAAGGTGACTGGCGAGGGAAAAGTTGGAAAAGAGAGAGTCATGTCAAAGCAGGGGGAAAGAGACAGGCGAGGGAAAACAAGGACAAGAGAGTTAATGGAAAAGAAGGAGGTGAGTGAAAGTGGGAAGAATTAGACACCGAGGGAAGAGAGGTAACAGAGACTGGCGAGGGAAAGAGAGAGGCGAGATAAACCAGGGGAAAGAGACTGGCGAGGGGGGAAGAGGGAAAAGAGAGGGTTGATTGGAAATAGGGAAAAGAGAGATTTCATAGAAAAGAGGAAAGCCAGGGAACAGAGAGAGGCGAGAGAAACCAGGGGAAAGAGACTGGCGAGGGGGGGAGAGGGAACAGAGAGAGTTGATTGGAAATAGGGAAAAGAGAGATTTCATAGAAAAGAGGAAAGCCAGGGAACAGAGAGAGGCGAGAGAAACCAGGGGAAAGAGACTGGCGAGGGAAAAGAGGGATAACAGAGTTGACGAATAACAGGGAAAAGAGAGCGGCGAGGGAAAGTGGAAAAATTAGACCTAGATGGAAGAGAGGTAAAAGAGAGAGGGGAGGGCAACGAGGGACAACAGAGAATTGAGGAATGAGAGGGGACAGAGGGAGTCGGGTGAAAGAGGGAAGAATTTGACACCGAGGGAAGAGAGGTAACAGAGACTGGCGAGGGAAAGAGAGAGGCGAGATAAACCAGGGGAAAGAGACTGGCGAGGGGGGAAGAGGGAAAAGAGAGAGTTGACTGGAAATAGGGGAACGAGAGAGTTCATGGAAAAGAGGGAGTGGAGTGTAAGAAGGAAGAATTAGACACGGAGGGAAGAGACGTAAAAGAGACTGGCGAGGGAAAGGAAGGAAAAGTGACTGGCGAGGGGAAAGAGGGAACAGAGAGGGCTGACTGGAAATAGGGAAAAGAGAGATTTCATAGAAAAGAGGAAAGCCAGGGAACAGAGAGAGGCGAGAGAAACCAGGGGAAAGAGACTGGCGAGGGAAAAGAGGGATAACAGAGTTGACGAATAACAGGGAAAAGAGAGAGGCGAGGGAAAGTGGAAAAATTAGACCTAGAGGGAAGAGAGGTAAAAGAGAGAGGGGAGGGCAACGAGGGACAACAGAGAATTGAGGAATGAGAGGGGAAAGAGGGAGTCGGGTGAAAGTGGGAAGAATTGGACACCGAGGGAAGAGAGGTAACAGAGACTGGCGAGGAAAAGGAGGGAAAGGTGACTGGCGAGGGAAAAGTTGGAAAAGAGAGAGTCATGTCAAAGCAGGGGGAAAGAGACAGGCGAGGGAAAACAAGGACAAGAGAGTTAATGGAAAAGAAGGAGGTGAGTGAAAGTGGGAAGAATTAGACACCGAGGGAAGAGAGGTAACAGAGACTGGCGAGGGAAAGAGAGAGGCGAGATAAACCAGGGGAAAGAGACTGGCGAGGGGGGAAGAGGGAAAAGAGAGAGTTGACTGGAAATAGGGGAACGAGAGAGTTCATGGAAAAGAGGGAGTGGAGTGTAAGAAGGAAGAATTAGACACGGAGGGAAGAGACGTAAAAGAGACTGGCGAGGGAAAGGAAGGAAAAGTGACTGGCGAGGGGAAAGAGGGAACAGAGAGGGCTGACTGGAAATAGGGAAAAGAGAGATTTCATAGAAAAGAGGAAAGCCAGGGAACAGAGAGAGGCGAGAGAAACCAGGGGAAAGAGACTGGCGAGGGAAAAGAGGGATAACAGAGTTGACGAATAACAGGGAAAAGAGAGAGGCGAGGGAAAGTGGAAAAATTAGACCTAGAGGGAAGAGAGGTAAAAGAGAGAGGGGAGGGCAACGAGGGACAACAGAGAATTGAGGAATGAGAGGGGAAAGAGGGAGTCGGGTGAAAGTGGGAAGAATTGGACACCGAGGGAAGAGAGGTAACAGAGACTGGCGAGGAAAAGGAGGGAAAGGTGACTGGCGAGGGAAAAGTTGGAAAAGAGAGAGTCATGTCAAAGCAGGGGGAAAGAGACAGGCGAGGGAAAACAAGGACAAGAGAGTTAATGGAAAAGAAGGAGGTGAGTTAAAGTGGGAAGAATTAGACACCGAGGGAAGAGAGGTAACAGAGACTGGCGAGGGAAAGAGAGAGGCGAGATAAACCAGGGGAAAGAGACTGGCGAGGGGGGAAGAGGGAACAGAGAGAGTTGATTGGAAATAGGGAAAAGAGAGATTTCATAGAAAAGAGGAAAGCCAGGGAACAGAGAGAGGCGAGAGAAACCAGGGGAAAGAGACCGGCGAGGGAAAAGAGGGATAACAGAGTTGACGAATAACAGGGAAAAGAGAGAGGCGAGGGAAAGTGGAAAAATTTGACCTAGAGGGAAGAGAGGTAAAAGAGAGAGGGGAGGGCAACGAGGGACAACAGAGAATTGAGGAATGAGAGGGGAAAGAGGGAGTCGGGTGAAAGTGGGAAGAATTGGACACCGAGGGAAGAGAGGTAACAGAGACTGGCGAGGAAAAGGAGGGAAAGGTGACTGGCGAGGGAAAAGTTGGAAAAGAGAGAGTCATGGCAAAGCAGGGGAAAAGAGACAGGCGAGGGAAAACAAGGACAAGAGAGTTAATGGAAAAGAAGGAGGTGAGTGAAAGTGGGAAGAATTAGACACCGAGGGAAGAGAGGTAACAGAGACTGGCGAGGGAAAGAGAGAGGCGAGATAAACCAGGGGAAAGAGACTGGCGAGGGGGGAAGAGGGAAAAGAGAGGGTTGATTGGAAATAGGGAAAAGAGAGATTTCATAGAAAAGAGGAAAGCCAGGGAACAGAGAGAGGCGAGAGAAACCAGGGGAAAGAGACTGGCGAGGGAAAAGAGGGAACAGAGAGAGTTGATTGGAAATAGGGAAAAGAGAGATTTCATAGAAAAGAGGAAAGCCAGGGAACAGAGAGAGGCGAGAGAAACCAGGGGAAGGAGACTGGCGAGGGAAAAGAGGGATAACAGAGTTGACGAATAACAGGGAAAAGAGAGAGGCGAGGGAAAGTGGAAAAATTTGACTTAGAGGGAAGAGAGGTAAAAGAGAGAGGGGAGGGCAACGAGGGACAACAGAGAATTGAGGAATGAGAGGGGAAAGAGGGAGTCGGGTGAAAGTGGGAAGAATTGGACACCGAGGGAAGAGAGGTAACAGAGACTGGCGAGGGAAAGAGAGAGGCGAGATAAACCAGGGGAAAGAGACTGGCGAGGGGGGAAGAGGGAAAAGAGAGGGTTGATTGGAAATAGGGAATAGAGAGATTTCATAGAAAAGAGGAAAGCCAGGGAACAGAGAGAGGCGAGAGAAACCAGGGGAAAGAGACTGGCGAGGGAAAAGAGGGATAACAGAGTTGACGAATAACAGGGAAAAGAGAGAGGCGAGGGAAAGTGGAAAAATTTGACCTAGAGGGAAGAGAGGTAAAAGAGAGAGGGGAGGGCAACGAGGGACAACAGAGAATTGAGGAATGAGAGGGGAAAGAGGGAGTCGGGTGAAAGTGGGAAGAATTGGACACCGAGGGAAGAGAGGTAACAGAGACTGGCGAGGGAAAGGAGGGAAAGGTGACTGGCGAGGGAAAAGTTGGAAAAGAGAGAGTCATGGCAAAGCAGGGGAAAAGAGACAGGCGAGGGAAAACGAGGACAAGAGAGTTAATGGAAAAGAAGGAGGTGAGTGAAAGTGGGAAGAATTAGACACCGAGGGAAGAGAGGTAACAGAGACTGGCGAGGGAAAGAGAGAGGCGAGGGGGGAAGAGGGAAAAGAGAGGGTTGATTGGAAATAGGGAAAAGAGAGATTTCATAGAAAAGAGGAAAGCCAGGGAACAGAGAGAGGCGAGAGAAACCAGGGGAAGGAGACCGGCGAGGGAAAAGAGGGATAACAGAGTTGACGAATAACAGGGAAAAGAGAGCGGCGAGGGAAAGTGGAAAAATTAGACCTAGAGGGAAGAGAGGTAACAGAGACTGGCGAGGAAAAGGAGGGAAAGGTGACTGGCGAGGGAAAAGTTGGAAAAGAGAGAGTCATGTCAAAGCAGGGGGAAAGAGACAGGCGAGGGAAAACAAGGACAAGAGAGTTAATGGAAAAGAAGGAGGTGAGTGAAAGTGGGAAGAATTAGACACCGAGGGAAGAGAGGTAACAGAGACTGGCGAGGGAAAGAGAGAGGCGAGATAAACCAGGGGAAAGAGACTGGCGAGGGGGGAAGAGGGAAAAGAGAGGGTTGATTGGAAATAGGGAAAAGAGAGATTTCATAGAAAAGAGGAAAGCCAGGGAACAGAGAGAGGCGAGAGAAACCAGGGGAAGGAGACTGGCGAGGGAAAAGAGGGATAACAGAGTTGACGAATAACAGGGAAAAGAGAGAGGCGAGGGAAAGTGGAAAAATTTGACCTAGAGGGAAGAGAGGTAAAAGAGAGAGGGGAGGGCAACGAGGGACAACAGAGAATTGAGGAATGAGAGGGGAAAGAGGGAGTCGGGTGAAAGTGGGAAGAATTGGACACCGAGGGAAGAGAGGTAACAGAGACTGGCGAGGGAAAGAGAGAGGCGAGATAAACCAGGGGAAAGAGACTGGCGAGGGGGGAAGAGGGAAAAGAGAGAGCTGACTGGAAATAGGGGAACGAGAGAGTTCATGGAAAAGAGGGAGTGGAGTGTAAGTGGGAAGAATTAGACACGGAGGGAAGAGACGTAAAAGAGACTGGCGAGGGAAAGGAAGGAAAAGTGACTGGCGAGGGGAAAGAGGGAAAAGAGAGGGCTGACTGGAAATAGGGAAAAGAGAGATTTCATAGAAAAGAGGAAAGCCAGGGAACAGAGAGAGGCGAGAGAAACCAGGGGAAAGAGACTGGCGAGGGAAAAGAGGGAGAAGAGGGTTGACGAATAACAGGGAAAAGAGAGAGGCGAGGGAAAGTGGAAAAATTAGACCTAGAGGGAAGAGAGGTAAAAGAGAGAGGGGAGGGCAACGAGGGACAACAGAGAATTGAGGAATGAGAGGGGAAAGAGGGAGTCGGGTGAAAGTGGGAAGAATTGGACACCGAGGGAAGAGAGGTAACAGAGACTGGCGAGGAAAAGGAGGGAAAGGTGACTGGCGAGGGAAAAGTTGGAAAAGAGAGAGTCATGGCAAAGCAGGGGGGAAGAGACAGGCGAGGGAAAACAAGGACAAGAGAGTTAGTGGAAAAGAAGGAGGTGAGTGAAAGTGGGAAGAATTAGACACCGAGGGAAGAGAGGTAACAGAGACTGGCGAGGGAAAGAGAGAGGCGAGATAAACCAGGGGAAAGAGACTGGCGAGGGGGGAAGAGGGAACAGAGAGAGTTGATTGGAAATAGGGAAAAGAGAGATTTCATAGAAAAGAGGAAAGCCAGGGAACAGAGAGAGGCGAGAGAAACCAGGGGAAAGAGACTGGCGAGGGAAAAGAGGGATAACAGAGTTGACGAATAACAGGGAAAAGAGAGAGGCGAGGGAAAGTGGAAAAATTAGACCTAGAGGGAAGAGAGGTAAAAGAGAGAGGGGAGGGCAACGAGGGACAACAGAGAATTGAGGAATGAGAGGGGAAAGAGGGAGTCGGGTGAAAGTGGGAAGAATTGGACACCGAGGGAAGAGAGGTAACAGAGACTGGCGAGGGAAAGGAGGGAAAGGTGACTGGCGAGGGAAAAGTTGGAAAAGAGAGAGTCATGGCAAAGCAGGGGGAAAGAGACAGGCGAGGGAAAACAAGGACAAGAGAGTTAATGGAAAAGAAGGAGGTGAGTGAAAGTGGGAAGAATTAGACACCGAGGGAAGAGAGGTAACAGAGACTGGCGAGGGAAAGAGAGAGGCAAGACAAACCAGGGGAAAGAGACTGGCGAGGGGGGAAGAGGGAAAAGAGAGGGTTGATTGGAAATAGGGAAAAGAGAGATTTCATAGAAAAGAGGAAAGCCAGGGAACAGAGAGAGGCGAGAGAAACCAGGGGAAAGAGACTGGCGAGGGGGGAAGAGGGAACAGAGAGAGTTGATTGGAAATAGGGAAAAGAGAGATTTCATAGAAAAGAGGAAAGCCAGGGAACAGAGAGAGGCGAGAGAAACCAGGGGAAAGAGACTGGCGAGGGAAAAGAGGGATAACAGAGTTGACGAATAACAGGGAAAAGAGAGCGGCGAGGGAAAGTGGAAAAATTAGACCTAGATGGAAGAGAGGTAAAAGAGAGAGGGGAGGGCAACGAGGGACAACAGAGAATTGAGGAATGAGAGGGGACAGAGGGAGTCGGGTGAAAGTGGGAAGAATTTGACACCGAGGGAAGAGAGGTAACAGAGACTGGCGAGGGAAAGAGAGAGGCGAGATAAACCAGGGGAAAGAGACTGGCGAGGGGGGAAGAGGGAAAAGAGAGAGTTGACTGGAAATAGGGGAACGAGAGAGTTCATGGAAAAGAGGGAGTGGAGTGTAAGTGGGAAAATTAGGCACGGAGGGAATAGAGGTTAAAAGAGACTGGCGAGGGAAAGGAAGGAAAAGTGACTGGCGAGGGGAAAGAGGGAAAAGAGAGGGCTGACTGGAAATAGGGAAAAGAGAGATTTCATAGAAAAGAGGAAAGCCAGGGAACAGAGAGAGGCGAGAGAAACCAGGGGAAAGAGACTGGCGAGGGAAAAGAGGGATAACAGAGTTGACGAATAACAGGGAAAAGAGAGAGGCGAGGGAAAGTGGAAAAATTAGACCTAGAGGGAAGAGAGGTAAAAGAGAGAGGGGAGGGCAACGAGGGACAACAGAGAATTGAGGAATGAGAGGGGAAAGAGGGAGTCGGGTGAAAGTGGGAAGAATTGGACACCGAGGGAAGAGAGGTAACAGAGACTGGCGAGGAAAAGGAGGGAAAGGTGACTGGCGAGGGAAAAGTTGGAAAAGAGAGAGTCATGGCAAAGCAGGGGAAAAGAGACAGGCGAGGGAAAACAAGGACAAGAGAGTTAATGGAAAAGAAGGAGGTGAGTGAAAGTGGGAAGAATTAGACACCAAGGGGAGAGACGTAAAAGAGACTGGCGAGGGAAAGAGAGAGGCGAGATAAACCAGGGGAAAGAGACTGGCGAGGGGGGAAGAGGGAAAAGAGAGGGTTGATTGGAAATAGGGAAAAGAGAGATTTCATAGAAAAGAGGAAAGCCAGGGAACAGAGAGAGGCGAGAGAAACCAGGGGAAAGAGACTGGCGAGGGAAAAGAGGGATAACAGAGTTGACGAATAACAGGGAAAAGAGAGAGGCGAGGGAAAGTGGAAAAATTAGACCTAGAGGGAAGAGAGGTAAAAGAGAGAGGGGAGGGCAACGAGGGACAACAGAGAATTGAGGAATGAGAGGGGAAAGAGGGAGTCGGGTGAAAGTGGGAAGAATTGGACACCGAGGGAAGAGAGGTAACAGAGACTGGCGAGGAAAAGGAGGGAAAGGTGACTGGCGAGGGAAAAGTTGGAAAAGAGAGAGTCATGTCAAAGCAGGGGGAAAGAGACAGGCGAGGGAAAACAAGGACAAGAGAGTTAATGGAAAAGAAGGAGGTGAGTTAAAGTGGGAAGAATTAGACACCGAGGGAAGAGAGGTAACAGAGACTGGCGAGGGAAAGAGAGAGGCGAGATAAACCAGGGGAAAGAGACTGGCGAGGGGGGAAGAGGGAACAGAGAGAGTTGATTGGAAATAGGGAAAAGAGAGATTTCATAGAAAAGAGGAAAGCCAGGGAACAGAGAGAGGCGAGAGAAACCAGGGGAAAGAGACCGGCGAGGGAAAAGAGGGATAACAGAGTTGACGAATAACAGGGAAAAGAGAGAGGCGAGGGAAAGTGGAAAAATTTGACCTAGAGGGAAGAGAGGTAAAAGAGAGAGGGGAGGGCAACGAGGGACAACAGAGAATTGTGGAATGAGAGGGGAAAGAGGGAGTCGGGTGAAAGTGGGAAGAATTGGACACCGAGGGAAGAGAGGTAACAGAGACTGGCGAGGAAAAGGAGGGAAAGGTGACTGGCGAGGGAAAAGTTGGAAAAGAGAGAGTCATGGCAAAGCAGGGGAAAAGAGACAGGCGAGGGAAAACAAGGACAAGAGAGTTAATGGAAAAGAAGGAGGTGAGTGAAAGTGGGAAGAATTAGACACCGAGGGAAGAGAGGTAACAGAGACTGGCGAGGGAAAGAGAGAGGCGAGATAAACCAGGGGAAAGAGACTGGCGAGGGGGGAAGAGGGAAAAGAGAGGGTTGATTGGAAATAGGGAAAAGAGAGATTTCATAGAAAAGAGGAAAGCCAGGGAACAGAGAGAGGCGAGAGAAACCAGGGGAAAGAGACTGGCGAGGGAAAAGAGGGAACAGAGAGAGTTGATTGGAAATAGGGAAAAGAGAGATTTCATAGAAAAGAGGAAAGCCAGGGAACAGAGAGAGGCGAGAGAAACCAGGGGAAGGAGACTGGCGAGGGAAAAGAGGGATAACAGAGTTGACGAATAACAGGGAAAAGAGAGAGGCGAGGGAAAGTGGAAAAATTTGACCTAGAGGGAAGAGAGGTAAAAGAGAGAGGGGAGGGCAACGAGGGACAACAGAGAATTGAGGAATGAGAGGGGAAAGAGGGAGTCGGGTGAAAGTGGGAAGAATTGGACACCGAGGGAAGAGAGGTAACAGAGACTGGCGAGGGAAAGAGAGAGGCGAGATAAACCAGGGGAAAGAGACTGGCGAGGGGGGAAGAGGGAAAAGAGAGAGCTGACTGGAAATAGGGGAACGAGAGAGTTCATGGAAAAGAGGGAGTGGAGTGTAAGTGGGAAGAATTAGACACGGAGGGAAGAGACGTAAAAGAGACTGGCGAGGGAAAGGAAGGAAAAGTGACTGGCGAGGGGAAAGAGGGAAAAGAGAGGGCTGACTGGAAATAGGGAAAAGAGAGATTTCATAGAAAAGAGGAAAGCCAGGGAACAGAGAGAGGCGAGAGAAACCAGGGGAAAGAGACTGGCGAGGGAAAAGAGGGAGAAGAGGGTTGACGAATAACAGGGAAAAGAGAGAGGCGAGGGAAAGTGGAAAAATTAGACCTAGAGGGAAGAGAGGTAAAAGAGAGAGGGGAGGGCAACGAGGGACAACAGAGAATTGAGGAATGAGAGGGGAAAGAGGGAGTCGGGTGAAAGTGGGAAGAATTGGACACCGAGGGAAGAGAGGTAACAGAGACTGGCGAGGAAAAGGAGGGAAAGGTGACTGGCGAGGGAAAAGTTGGAAAAGAGAGAGTCATGGCAAAGCAGGGGAAAAGAGACAGGCGAGGGAAAACAAGGACAAGAGAGTTAATGGAAAAGAAGGAGGTGAGTGAAAGTGGGAAGAATTAGACACCGAGGGAAGAGAGGTAACAGAGACTGGCGAGGGAAAGAGAGAGGCGAGATAAACCAGGGGAAAGAGACTGGCGAGGGGGGAAGAGGGAAAAGAGAGGGTTGATTGGAAATAGGGAATAGAGAGATTTCATAGAAAAGAGGAAAGCCAGGGAACAGAGAGAGGCGAGAGAAACCAGGGGAAAGAGACTGGCGAGGGAAAAGAGGGATAACAGAGTTGACGAATAACAGGGAAAAGAGAGAGGCGAGGGAAAGTGGAAAAATTTGACCTAGAGGGAAGAGAGGTAAAAGAGAGAGGGGAGGGCAACGAGGGACAACAGAGAATTGAGGAATGAGAGGGGAAAGAGGGAGTCGGGTGAAAGTGGGAAGAATTGGACACCGAGGGAAGAGAGGTAACAGAGACTGGCGAGGGAAAGGAGGGAAAGGTGACTGGCGAGGGAAAAGTTGGAAAAGAGAGAGTCATGGCAAAGCAGGGGAAAAGAGACAGGCGAGGGAAAACGAGGACAAGAGAGTTAATGGAAAAGAAGGAGGTGAGTGAAAGTGGGAAGAATTAGACACCGAGGGAAGAGAGGTAACAGAGACTGGCGAGGGAAAGAGAGAGGCGAGGGGGGAAGAGGGAAAAGAGAGGGTTGATTGGAAATAGGGAAAAGAGAGATTTCATAGAAAAGAGGAAAGCCAGGGAACAGAGAGAGGCGAGAGAAACCAGGGGAAGGAGACCGGCGAGGGAAAAGAGGGATAACAGAGTTGACGAATAACAGGGAAAAGAGAGCGGCGAGGGAAAGTGGAAAAATTAGACCTAGAGGGAAGAGAGGTAACAGAGACTGGCGAGGAAAAGGAGGGAAAGGTGACTGGCGAGGGAAAAGTTGGAAAAGAGAGAGTCATGGCAAAGCAGGGGGGAAGAGACAGGCGAGGGAAAACAAGGACAAGAGAGTTAGTGGAAAAGAAGGAGGTGAGTGAAAGTGGGAAGAATTAGACACCGAGGGAAGAGAGGTAACAGAGACTGGCGAGGGAAAGAGAGAGGCGAGATAAACCAGGGGAAAGAGACTGGCGAGGGGGAAAGAGGGAACAGAGAGAGTTGATTGGAAATAGGGAAAAGAGAGATTTCATAGAAAAGAGGAAAGCCAGGGAACAGAGAGAGGCGAGAGAAACCAGGGGAAAGAGACTGGCGAGGGAAAAGAGGGATAACAGAGTTGACGAATAACAGGGAAAAGAGAGAGGCGAGGGAAAGTGGAAAAATTAGACCTGGAGGGAAGAGAGGTAAAAGAGAGAGGGGAGGGCAACGAGGGACAACAGAGAATTGAGGAATGAGAGGGGAAAGAGGGAGTCGGGTGAAAGTGGGAAGAATTGGACACCGAGGGAAGAGAGGTAACAGAGACTGGCGAGGGAAAGAGAGAGGCGAGATAAACCAGGGGAAAGAGACTGGCGAGGGGGGAAGAGGGAAAAGAGAGGGTTGATTGGAAATAGGGAAAAGAGAGATTTCATAGAAAAGAGGAAAGCCAGGAAACAGAGAGAGGCGAGAGAAACCAGGGGAAAGAGACTGGCGAGGGGGGAAGAGGGAACAGAGAGAGTTGATTGGAAATAGGGAAAAGAGAGATTTCATAGAAAAGAGGAAAGCCAGGGAACAGAGAGAGGCGAGAGAAACCAGGGGAAAGAGACTGGCGAGGGAAAAGAGGGATAACAGAGTTGACGAATAACAGGGAAAAGAGAGAGGCGAGGGAAAGTGGAAAAATTAGACCTAGAGGGAAGAGAGGTAAAAGAGAGAGGGGAGGGCAACGAGGGACAACAGAGAATTGAGGAATGAGAGGGGAAAGAGGGAGTCGGGTGAAAGTGGGAAGAATTGGACACCGAGGGAAGAGAGGTAACAGAGACTGGCGAGGAAAAGGAGGGAAAGGTGACTGGCGAGGGAAAAGCTGGAAAAGAGAGAGTCATGGCAAAGCAGGGGAAAAGAGACAGGCGAGGGAAAACAAGGACAAGAGAGTTAATGGAAAAGAAGGAGGTGAGTGAAAGTGGGAAGAATTAGACACCAAGGGAAGAGACGTAACAGAGACTGGCGAGGGAAAGAGAGAGGCGAGAGAAACCAGGGGAAAGAGACTGGCGAGGGAAAAGAGGGATAACAGAGTTGACGAATAACAGGGAAAAGAGAGAGGCGAGGGAAAGTGGAAAAATTAGACCTAGAGGGAAGAGAGGTAAAAGAGAGAGGGGAGGGCAACGAGGGACAACAGAGAATTGAGGAATGAGAGGGGAAAGAGGGAGTCGGGTGAAAGTGGGAAGAATTGGACACCGAGGGAAGAGAGGTAACAGAGACTGGCGAGGAAAAGGAGGGAAAGGTGACTGGCGAGGGAAAAGTTGGAAAAGAGAGAGTCATGGCAAAGCAGGGGAAAAGAGACAGGCGAGGGAAAACAAGGACAAGAGAGTTAATGGAAAAGAAGGAGGTGAGTGAAAGTGGGAAGAATTAGACACCAAGGGGAGAGACGTAAAAGAGACTGGCGAGGGAAAGAGAGAGGCGAGATAAACCAGGGGAAAGAGACTGGCGAGGGGGGAAGAGGGAAAAGAGAGGGTTGATTGGAAATAGGGAAAAGAGAGATTTCATAGAAAAGAGGAAAGCCAGGGAACAGAGAGAGGCGAGATAAACCAGGGGAAAGAGACTGGCGAGGGGGGAAGAGGGAAGAGAGAGAGTTGACTGGAAATAGGGGAACGAGAGAGTTCATGGAAAAGAGGGAGTGGAGTGTAAGTGGGAAGAATTAGACACGGAGGGAAGAGACGTAAAAGAGACTGGCGAGGGAAAGGAAGGAAAAGTGACTGGCGAGGGGAAAGAGGGAAAAGAGAGGGCTGACTGGAAATAGGGAAAAGAGAGATTTCATAGAAAAGAGGAAAGCCAGGGAACAGAGAGAGGCGAGAGAAACCAGGGGAAAGAGACTGGCGAGGGAAAAGAGGGATAACAGAGTTGACGAATAACAGGGAAAAGAGAGAGGCGAGGGAAAGTGGAAAAATTTGACCTAGAGGGAAGAGAGGTAAAAGAGAGAGGGGAGGGCAACGAGGGACAACAGAGAATTGTGGAATGAGAGGGGAAAGAGGGAGTCGGGTGAAAGTTGGAAGAATTGGACACCGAGGGAAGAGAGGTAACAGAGACTGGCGAGGAAAAGGAGGGAAAGGTGACTGGCGAGGGAAAAGTTGGAAAAGAGAGAGTCATGGCAAAGCAGGGGAAAAGAGACAGGCGAGGGAAAACAAGGACAAGAGAGTTAATGGAAAAGAAGGAGGTGAGTGAAAGTGGGAAGAATTAGACACCGAGGGAAGAGAGGTAACAGAGACTGGCGAGGGAAAGAGAGAGGCGAGATAAACCAGGGGAAAGAGACTGGCGAGGGGGGAAGAGGGAAAAGAGAGGGTTGATTGGAAATAGGGAAAAGAGAGATTTCATAGAAAAGAGGAAAGCCAGGGAACAGAGAGAGGCGAGAGAAACCAGGGGAAGGAGACTGGCGAGGGAAAAGAGGGATAACAGAGTTGACGAATAACAGGGAAAAGAGAGAGGCGAGGGAAAGTGGAAAAATTTGACCTAGAGGGAAGAGAGGTAAAAGAGAGAGGGGAGGGCAACGAGGGACAACAGAGAATTGAGGAATGAGAGGGGAAAGAGGGAGTCGGGTGAAAGTGGGAAGAATTGGACACCGAGGGAAGAGAGGTAACAGAGACTGGCGAGGGAAAGAGAGAGGCGAGATAAACCAGGGGAAAGAGACTGGCGAGGGGGGAAGAGGGAAAAGAGAGAGCTGACTGGAAATAGGGGAACGAGAGAGTTCATGGAAAAGAGGGAGTGGAGTGTAAGTGGGAAGAATTAGACACGGAGGGAAGAGACGTAAAAGAGACTGGCGAGGGAAAGGAAGGAAAAGTGACTGGCGAGGGGAAAGAGGGAAAAGAGAGGGCTGACTGGAAATAGGGAAAAGAGAGATTTCATAGAAAAGAGGAAAGCCAGGGAACAGAGAGAGGCGAGAGAAACCAGGGGAAAGAGACTGGCGAGGGAAAAGAGGGAGAAGAGGGTTGACGAATAACAGGGAAAAGAGAGAGGCGAGGGAAAGTGGAAAAATTAGACCTAGAGGGAAGAGAGGTAAAAGAGAGAGGGGAGGGCAACGAGGGACAACAGAGAATTGAGGAATGAGAGGGGAAAGAGGGAGTCGGGTGAAAGTGGGAAGAATTGGACACCGAGGGAAGAGAGGTAACAGAGACTGGCGAGGAAAAGGAGGGAAAGGTGACTGGCGAGGGAAAAGTTGGAAAAGAGAGAGTCATGGCAAAGCAGGGGGGAAGAGACAGGCGAGGGAAAACAAGGACAAGAGAGTTAGTGGAAAAGAAGGAGGTGAGTGAAAGTGGGAAGAATTAGACACCGAGGGAAGAGAGGTAACAGAGACTGGCGAGGGAAAGAGAGAGGCGAGATAAACCAGGGGAAAGAGACTGGCGAGGGGGGAAGAGGGAACAGAGAGAGTTGATTGGAAATAGGGAAAAGAGAGATTTCATAGAAAAGAGGAAAGCCAGGGAACAGAGAGAGGCGAGAGAAACCAGGGGAAAGAGACTGGCGAGGGAAAAGAGGGATAACAGAGTTGACGAATAACAGGGAAAAGAGAGAGGCGAGGGAAAGTGGAAAAATTAGACCTAGAGGGAAGAGAGGTAAAAGAGAGAGGGGAGGGCAACGAGGGACAACAGAGAATTGAGGAATGAGAGGGGAAAGAGGGAGTCGGGTGAAAGTGGGAAGAATTTGACACCGAGGGAAGAGAGGTAACAGAGACTGGCGAGGGAAAGAGAGAGGCGAGATAAACCAGGGGAAAGAGACTGGCGAGGGGGGAAGAGGGAAAAGAGAGAGTTGACTGGAAATAGGGGAACGAGAGAGGTCATGGAAAAGAGGGAGTGGAGTGTAAGTGGGAAGAATTAGACACGGAGGGAATAGAACTTAAAGGAGACTGGCGAGGGAAAGGAAGGAAAAGTGACTGGCGAGTGGAAAGAGGGAAAAGAGAGGGCTGACTGGAAATAGGGAAAAGAGAGATTTCATAGAAAAGAGGAAAGCCAGGGAACAGAGAGAGGCGAGAGAAACCAGGGGAAAGAGACTGGCTAGGGAAAAGAGGGATAACAGAGTTGACGAATAACAGGGAAAAGAGAGAGGCGAGGGAAAGTGGAAAAATTAGACCTAGAGGGAAGAGAGGTAAAAGAGAGAGGGGAGGGCAAGGAGGGACAACAGAGAATTGAGGAATGAGAGGGGAAAGAGGGAGTCGGGTGAAAGTGGGAAGAATTGGACACCGAGGGAAGAGAGGTAACAGAGACTGGCGAGGAAAAGGAGGGAAAGGTGACTGGCGAGGGAAAAGTTGGAAAAGAGAGAGTCATGGCAAAGCAGGGGAAAAGAGACAGGCGAGGGAAAACAAGGACAAGAGAGTTAATGGAAAAGAAGGAGGTGAGTGAAAGTGGGAAGAATTAGACACCAAGGGAAGAGACGTAAAAGAGACTGGCGAGGGAAAGAGAGAGGCGAGATAAACCAGGGGAAAGAGACTGGCGAGGGGGGAAGAGGGAAAAGAGAGGGTTGATTGGAAATAGGGAAAAGAGAGATTTCATAGAAAAGAGGAAAGCCAGGGAACAGAGAGAGGAGAGATAAACCAGGGGAAAGAGACTGGCGAGGGGGGAAGAGGGAAGAGAGAGAGTTGACTGGAAATAGGGGAACGAGAGAGTTCATGGAAAAGAGGGAGTGGAGTGTAAGTGGGAAGAATTAGACACGGAGGGAAGAGACGTAAAAGAGACTGGCGAGGGAAAGGAAGGAAAAGTGACTGGCGAGGGGAAAGAGGGAAAAGAGAGGGCTGACTGGAAATAGGGAAAATAGAGATTTCATAGAAAAGAGGAAAGCCAGGGAACAGAGAGAGGCGAGAGAAACCAGGGGAAAGAGACTGGCGAGGGAAAAGAGGGATAACAGAGTTGACGAATAACAGGGAAAAGAGAGAGGCGAGGGAAAGTGGAAAAATTAGACCTAGAGGGAAGAGAGGTAAAAGAGAGAGGGGAGGGCAACGAGGGACAACAGAGAATTGAGGAATGAGAGGGGAAAGAGGGAGTCGGGTGAAAGTGGGAAGAATTGGACACCGAGGGAAGAGAGGTAACAGAGACTGGCGAGGAAAAGGAGGGAAAGGTGACTGGCGAGGGAAAAGTTGGAAAAGAGAGAGTCATGTCAAAGCAGGGGGAAAGAGACAGGCGAGGGAAAACAAGGACAAGAGAGTTAATGGAAAAGAAGGAGGTGAGTTAAAGTGGGAAGAATTAGACACCGAGGGAAGAGAGGTAACAGAGACTGGCGAGGGAAAGAGAGAGGCGAGATAAACCAGGGGAAAGAGACTGGCGAGGGGGGAAGAGGGAACAGAGAGAGTTGATTGGAAATAGGGAAAAGAGAGATTTCATAGAAAAGAGGAAAGCCAGGGAACAGAGAGAGGCGAGAGAAACCAGGGGAAAGAGACCGGCGAGGGAAAAGAGGGATAACAGAGTTGACGAATAACAGGGAAAAGAGAGAGGCGAGGGAAAGTGGAAAAATTTGACCTAGAGGGAAGAGAGGTAAAAGAGAGAGGGGAGGGCAACGAGGGACAACAGAGAATTGTGGAATGAGAGGGGAAAGAGGGAGTCGGGTGAAAGTTGGAAGAATTGGACACCGAGGGAAGAGAGGTAACAGAGACTGGCGAGGAAAAGGAGGGAAAGGTGACTGGCGAGGGAAAAGTTGGAAAAGAGAGAGTCATGGCAAAGCAGGGGAAAAGAGACAGGCGAGGGAAAACAAGGACAAGAGAGTTAATGGAAAAGAAGGAGGTGAGTGAAAGTGGGAAGAATTAGACACCGAGGGAAGAGAGGTAACAGAGACTGGCGAGGGAAAGAGAGAGGCGAGATAAACCAGGGGAAAGAGACTGGCGAGGGGGGAAGAGGGAAAAGAGAGGGTTGATTGGAAATAGGGAAAAGAGAGATTTCATAGAAAAGAGGAAAGCCAGGGAACAGAGAGAGGCGAGAGAAACCAGGGGAAGGAGACTGGCGAGGGAAAAGAGGGATAACAGAGTTGACGAATAACAGGGAAAAGAGAGAGGCGAGGGAAAGTGGAAAAATTTGACCTAGAGGGAAGAGAGGTAAAAGAGAGAGGGGAGGGCAACGAGGGACAACAGAGAATTGAGGAATGAGAGGGGAAAGAGGGAGTCGGGTGAAAGTGGGAAGAATTGGACACCGAGGGAAGAGAGGTAACAGAGACTGGCGAGGGAAAGAGAGAGGCGAGATAAACCAGGGGAAAGAGACTGGCGAGGGGGGAAGAGGGAAAAGAGAGAGCTGACTGGAAATAGGGGAACGAGAGAGTTCATGGAAAAGAGGGAGTGGAGTGTAAGTGGGAAGAATTAGACACGGAGGGAAGAGACGTAAAAGAGACTGGCGAGGGAAAGGAAGGAAAAGTGACTGGCGAGGGGAAAGAGGGAAAAGAGAGGGCTGACTGGAAATAGGGAAAAGAGAGATTTCATAGAAAAGAGGAAAGCCAGGGAACAGAGAGAGGCGAGAGAAACCAGGGGAAAGAGACTGGCGAGGGAAAAGAGGGAGAAGAGGGTTGACGAATAACAGGGAAAAGAGAGAGGCGAGGGAAAGTGGAAAAATTAGACCTAGAGGGAAGAGAGGTAAAAGAGAGAGGGGAGGGCAACGAGGGACAACAGAGAATTGAGGAATGAGAGGGGAAAGAGGGAGTCGGGTGAAAGTGGGAAGAATTGGACACCGAGGGAAGAGAGGTAACAGAGACTGGCGAGGAAAAGGAGGGAAAGGTGACTGGCGAGGGAAAAGTTGGAAAAGAGAGAGTCATGGCAAAGCAGGGGGGAAGAGACAGGCGAGGGAAAACAAGGACAAGAGAGTTAGTGGAAAAGAAGGAGGTGAGTGAAAGTGGGAAGAATTAGACACCGAGGGAAGAGAGGTAACAGAGACTGGCGAGGGAAAGAGAGAGGCGAGATAAACCAGGGGAAAGAGACTGGCGAGGGGGGAAGAGGGAACAGAGAGAGTTGATTGGAAATAGGGAAAAGAGAGATTTCATAGAAAAGAGGAAAGCCAGGGAACAGAGAGAGGCGAGAGAAACCAGGGGAAAGAGACTGGCGAGGGAAAAGAGGGATAACAGAGTTGACGAATAACAGGGAAAAGAGAGAGGCGAGGGAAAGTGGAAAAATTAGACCTAGAGGGAAGAGAGGTAAAAGAGAGAGGGGAGGGCAACGAGGGACAACAGAGAATTGAGGAATGAGAGGGGAAAGAGGGAGTCGGGTGAAAGTGGGAAGAATTGGACACCGAGGGAAGAGAGGTAACAGAGACTGGCGAGGGAAAGAGAGAGGCGAGATAAACCAGGGGAAAGAGACTGGCGAGGGGGGAAGAGGGAAAAGAGAGGGTTGATTGGAAATAGGGAAAAGAGAGATTTCATAGAAAAGAGGAAAGCCAGGGAACAGAGAGAGGCGAGAGAAACCAGGGGAAAGAGACTGGCGAGGGAAAAGAGGGATAACAGAGTTGACGAATAACAGGGAAAGAGAGAGGCGAGGGAAAGTGGAAAAATTAGACCTAGAGGGAAGAGAGGTAACAGAGACTGGCGAGGAAAAGGAGGGAAAGGTGACTGGCGAGGGAAAAGTTGGAAAAGAGAGAGTCATGGCAAAGCAGGGGGAAAGAGACAGGCGAGGGAAAACAAGGACAAGAGAGTTAGTGGAAAAGAAATAGGTGAGTGAAAGTGGGAAGAATTAGACACCGAGGGAAGAGAGGTGACAGAGACTGGCGAGGGAAAGAGAGAGGCGAGATAAACCAGGGGAAAGAGACTGGCGAGAGGGGAAGAGGGAAAAGAGAGGGTTGATTGGAAATAGGGAAAAGAGAGATTTCATAGAAAAGAGGAAAGCCAGGGAACAGAGAGAGGCGAGAGAAACCAGGGGAAAGAGACTGGCGAGGGAAAAGAGGGAACAGAGAGAGTTGATTGGAAATAGGGAAAAGAGAGATTTCATAGAAAAGAGGAAAGCCAGGGAACAGAGAGAGGCGAGAGAAACCAGGGGAAAGAGACTGGCGAGGGAAAAGAGGGATAACAGAGTTGACGAATAACAGGGAAAAGAGAGCGGCGAGGGAAAGTGGAAAAATTAGACCTAGATGGAAGAGAGGTAAAAGAGAGAGGGGAGGGCAACGAGGGACAACAGAGAATTGAGGAATGAGAGGGGAAAGAGGGAGTCGGGTGAAAGTGGGAAGAATTTGACACCGAGGGAAGAGAGGTAACAGAGACTGGCGAGGGAAAGAGAGAGGCGAGATAAACCAGGGGAAAGAGACTGGCGAGGGGGGAAGAGGGAAAAGAGAGAGTTGACTGGAAATAGGGGAACGAGAGAGGTCATGGAAAAGAGGGAGTGGAGTGTAAGTGGGAAGAATTAGACACGGAGGGAATAGAACTTAAAGGAGACTGGCGAGGGAAAGGAAGGAAAAGTGACTGGCGAGTGGAAAGAGGGAAAAGAGAGGGCTGACTGGAAATAGGGAAAAGAGAGATTTCATAGAAAAGAGGAAAGCCAGGGAACAGAGAGAGGCGAGAGAAACCAGGGGAAAGAGACTGGCTAGGGAAAAGAGGGATAACAGAGTTGACGAATAACAGGGAAAAGAGAGAGGCGAGGGAAAGTGGAAAAATTAGACCTAGAGGGAAGAGAGGTAAAAGAGAGAGGGGAGGGCAAGGAGGGACAACAGAGAATTGAGGAATGAGAGGGGAAAGAGGGAGTCGGGTGAAAGTGGGAAGAATTGGACACCGAGGGAAGAGAGGTAACAGAGACTGGCGAGGAAAAGGAGGGAAAGGTGACTGGCGAGGGAAAAGTTGGAAAAGAGAGAGTCATGGCAAAGCAGGGGAAAAGAGACAGGCGAGGGAAAACAAGGACAAGAGAGTTAATGGAAAAGAAGGAGGTGAGTGAAAGTGGGAAGAATTAGACACCAAGGGAAGAGACGTAAAAGAGACTGGCGAGGGAAAGAGAGAGGCGAGATAAACCAGGGGAAAGAGACTGGCGAGGGGGGAAGAGGGAAAAGAGAGGGTTGATTGGAAATAGGGAAAAGAGAGATTTCATAGAAAAGAGGAAAGCCAGGGAACAGAGAGAGGAGAGATAAACCAGGGGAAAGAGACTGGCGAGGGGGGAAGAGGGAACAGAGAGAGTTGATTGGAAATAGGGAAAAGAGAGATTTCATAGAAAAGAGGAAAGCCAGGGAACAGAGAGAGGCGAGAGAAACCAGGGGAAGGAGACTGGCGAGGGAAAAGAGGGATAACAGAGTTGACGAATAACAGGGAAAAGAGAGAGGCGAGGGAAAGTGGAAAAATTTGACCTAGAGGGAAGAGAGGTAAAAGAGAGAGGGGAGGGCAACGAGGGACAACAGAGAATTGAGGAATGAGAGGGGAAAGAGGGAGTCGGGTGAAAGTGGGAAGAATTGGACACCGAGGGAAGAGAGGTAACAGAGACTGGCGAGGGAAAGAGAGAGGCGAGATAAACCAGGGGAAAGAGACTGGCGAGGGGGGAAGAGGGAAAAGAGAGAGCTGACTGGAAATAGGGGAACGAGAGAGTTCATGGAAAAGAGGGAGTGGAGTGTAAGTGGGAAGAATTAGACACGGAGGGAAGAGACGTAAAAGAGACTGGCGAGGGAAAGGAAGGAAAAGTGACTGGCGAGGGGAAAGAGGGAAAAGAGAGGGCTGACTGGAAATAGGGAAAAGAGAGATTTCATAGAAAAGAGGAAAGCCAGGGAACAGAGAGAGGCGAGAGAAACCAGGGGAAAGAGACTGGCGAGGGAAAAGAGGGATAACAGAGTTGACGAATAACAGGGAAAAGAGAGAGGCGAGGGAAAGTGGAAAAATTAGACCTAGAGGGAAGAGAGGTAAAAGAGAGAGGGGAGGGCAACGAGGGACAACAGAGAATTGAGGAATGAGAGGGGAAAGAGGGAGTCGGGTGAAAGTGGGAAGAATTGGACACCGAGGGAAGAGAGGTAACAGAGACTGGCGAGGAAAAGGAGGGAAAGGTGACTGGCGAGGGAAAAGTTGGAAAAGAGAGAGTCATGGCAAAGCAGGGGGGAAGAGACAGGCGAGGGAAAACAAGGACAAGAGAGTTAGTGGAAAAGAAGGAGGTGAGTGAAAGTGGGAAGAATTAGACACCGAGGGAAGAGAGGTAACAGAGACTGGCGAGGGAAAGAGAGAGGCGAGATAAACCAGGGGAAAGAGACTGGCGAGGGGGGAAGAGGGAACAGAGAGAGTTGATTGGAAATAGGGAAAAGAGAGATTTCATAGAAAAGAGGAAAGCCAGGGAACAGAGAGAGGCGAGAGAAACCAGGGGAAAGAGACTGGCGAGGGAAAAGAGGGATAACAGAGTTGACGAATAACAGGGAAAAGAGAGAGGCGAGGGAAAGTGGAAAAATTAGACCTAGAGGGAAGAGAGGTAAAAGAGAGAGGGGAGGGCAACGAGGGACAACAGAGAATTGAGGAATGAGAGGGGAAAGAGGGAGTCGGGTGAAAGTGGGAAGAATTGGACACCGAGGGAAGAGAGGTAACAGAGACTGGCGAGGGAAAGAGAGAGGCGAGATAAACCAGGGGAAAGAGACTGGCGAGGGGGGAAGAGGGAAAAGAGAGGGTTGATTGGAAATAGGGAAAAGAGAGATTTCATAGAAAAGAGGAAAGCCAGGGAACAGAGAGAGGCGAGAGAAACCAGGGGAAAGAGACTGGCGAGGGAAAAGAGGGATAACAGAGTTGACGAATAACAGGGAAAGAGAGAGGCGAGGGAAAGTGGAAAAATTAGACCTAGAGGGAAGAGAGGTAACAGAGACTGGCGAGGAAAAGGAGGGAAAGGTGACTGGCGAGGGAAAAGTTGGAAAAGAGAGAGTCATGGCAAAGCAGGGGGAAAGAGACAGGCGAGGGAAAACAAGGACAAGAGAGTTAGTGGAAAAGAAATAGGTGAGTGAAAGTGGGAAGAATTAGACACCGAGGGAAGAGAGGTGACAGAGACTGGCGAGGGAAAGAGAGAGGCGAGATAAACCAGGGGAAAGAGACTGGCGAGAGGGGAAGAGGGAAAAGAGAGGGTTGATTGGAAATAGGGAAAAGAGAGATTTCATAGAAAAGAGGAAAGCCAGGGAACAGAGAGAGGCGAGAGAAACCAGGGGAAAGAGACTGGCGAGGGAAAAGAGGGAACAGAGAGAGTTGATTGGAAATAGGGAAAAGAGAGATTTCATAGAAAAGAGGAAAGCCAGGGAACAGAGAGAGGCGAGAGAAACCAGGGGAAAGAGACTGGCGAGGGAAAAGAGGGATAACAGTTGACGAATAACAGGGAAAAGAGAGCGGCGAGGGAAAGTGGAAAAATTAGACCTAGATGGAAGAGAGGTAAAAGAGAGAGGGGAGGGCAACGAGGGACAACAGAGAATTGAGGAATGAGAGGGGAAAGAGGGAGTCGGGTGAAAGTGGGAAGAATTTGACACCGAGGGAAGAGAGGTAACAGAGACTGGCGAGGGAAAGAGAGAGGCGAGATAAACCAGGGGAAAGAGACTGGCGAGGGGGGAAGAGGGAAAAGAGAGAGTTGACTGGAAATAGGGGAACGAGAGAGGTCATGGAAAAGAGGGAGTGGAGTGTAAGTGGGAAGAATTAGACACGGAGGGAATAGAACTTAAAGGAGACTGGCGAGGGAAAGGAAGGAAAAGTGACTGGCGAGTGGAAAGAGGGAAAAGAGAGGGCTGACTGGAAATAGGGAAAAGAGAGATTTCATAGAAAAGAGGAAAGCCAGGGAACAGAGAGAGGCGAGAGAAACCAGGGGAAAGAGACTGGCTAGGGAAAAGAGGGATAACAGAGTTGACGAATAACAGGGAAAAGAGAGAGGCGAGGGAAAGTGGAAAAATTAGACCTAGAGGGAAGAGAGGTAAAAGAGAGAGGGGAGGGCAAGGAGGGACAACAGAGAATTGAGGAATGAGAGGGGAAAGAGGGAGTCGGGTGAAAGTGGGAAGAATTGGACACCGAGGGAAGAGAGGTAACAGAGACTGGCGAGGAAAAGGAGGGAAAGGTGACTGGCGAGGGAAAAGTTGGAAAAGAGAGAGTCATGGCAAAGCAGGGGAAAAGAGACAGGCGAGGGAAAACAAGGACAAGAGAGTTAATGGAAAAGAAGGAGGTGAGTGAAAGTGGGAAGAATTAGACACCAAGGGAAGAGACGTAAAAGAGACTGGCGAGGGAAAGAGAGAGGCGAGATAAACCAGGGGAAAGAGACTGGCGAGGGGGGAAGAGGGAAAAGAGAGGGTTGATTGGAAATAGGGAAAAGAGAGATTTCATAGAAAAGAGGAAAGCCAGGGAACAGAGAGAGGAGAGATAAACCAGGGGAAAGAGACTGGCGAGGGGGGAAGAGGGAAGAGAGAGAGTTGACTGGAAATAGGGGAACGAGAGAGTTCATGGAAAAGAGGGAGTGGAGTGTAAGTGGGAAGAATTAGACACGGAGGGAAGAGACGTAAAAGAGACTGGCGAGGGAAAGGAAGGAAAAGTGACTGGCGAGGGGAAAGAGGGAAAAGAGAGGGCTGACTGGAAATAGGGAAAATAGAGATTTCATAGAAAAGAGGAAAGCCAGGGAACAGAGAGAGGCGAGAGAAACCAGGGGAAAGAGACTGGCGAGGGAAAAGAGGGATAACAGAGTTGACGAATAACAGGGAAAAGAGAGAGGCGAGGGAAAGTGGAAAAATTAGACCTAGAGGGAAGAGAGGTAAAAGAGAGAGGGGAGGGCAACGAGGGACAACAGAGAATTGAGGAATGAGAGGGGAAAGAGGGAGTCGGGTGAAAGTGGGAAGAATTGGACACCGAGGGAAGAGAGGTAACAGAGACTGGCGAGGAAAAGGAGGGAAAGGTGACTGGCGAGGGAAAAGTTGGAAAAGAGAGAGTCATGGCAAAGCAGGGGAAAAGAGACAGGCGAGGGAAAACAAGGACAAGAGAGTTAATGGAAAAGAAGGAGGTGAGTGAAAGTGGGAAGAATTAGACACCGAGGGAAGAGAGGTAACAGAGACTGGCGAGGGAAAGAGAGAGGCGAGATAAACCAGGGGAAAGAGACTGGCGAGGGGGGAAGAGGGAAAAGAGAGGGTTGATTGGAAATAGGGAAAAGAGAGATTTCATAGAAAAGAGGAAAGCCAGGGAACAGAGAGAGGCGAGAGAAACCAGGGGAAAGAGACTGGCGAGGGAAAAGAGGGATAACAGAGTTGACGAATAACAGGGAAAAGAGAGAGGCGAGGGAAAGTGGAAAAATTAGACCTAGAGGGAAGAGAGGTAAAAGAGAGAGGGGAGGGCAACGAGGGACAACAGAGAATTGAGGAATGAGAGGGGAAAGAGGGAGTCGGGTGAAAGTGGGAAGAATTGGACACCGAGGGAAGAGAGGTAACAGAGACTGGCGAGGAAAAGGAGGGAAAGGTGACTGGCGAGGGAAAAGTTGGAAAAGAGAGAGTCATGTCAAAGCAGGGGGAAAGAGACAGGCGAGGGAAAACAAGGACAAGAGAGTTAATGGAAAAGAAGGAGGTGAGTTAAAGTGGGAAGAATTAGACACCGAGGGAAGAGAGGTAACAGAGACTGGCGAGGGAAAGAGAGAGGCGAGATAAACCAGGGGAAAGAGACTGGCGAGGGGGGAAGAGGGAAAAGAGAGGGTTGATTGGAAATAGGGAAAAGAGAGATTTCATAGAAAAGAGGAAAGCCAGGGAACAGAGAGAGGCGAGAGAAACCAGGGGAAATGTGACTGGCGAGGGAAAAGTTGGAAAAGAGAGAGTCATGGCAAAGCAGGGGGGAAGAGACAGGCGAGGGAAAACAAGGACAAGAGAGTTAGTGGAAAAGAAGGAGGTGAGTGAAAGTGGGAAGAATTAGACACCGAGGGAAGAGAGGTAACAGAGACTGGCGAGGGAAAGAGAGAGGCGAGATAAACCAGGGGAAAGAGACTGGCGAGGGGGAAAGAGGGAACAGAGAGAGTTGATTGGAAATAGGGAAAAGAGAGATTTCATAGAAAAGAGGAAAGCCAGGGAACAGAGAGAGGCGAGAGAAACCAGGGGAAAGAGACTGGCGAGGGAAAAGAGGGATAACAGAGTTGACGAATAACAGGGAAAAGAGAGAGGCGAGGGAAAGTGGAAAAATTAGACCTAGAGGGAAGAGAGGTAAAAGAGAGAGGGGAGGGCAACGAGGGACAACAGAGAATTGAGGAATGAGAGGGGAAAGAGGGAGTCGGGTGAAAGTGGGAAGAATTGGACACCGAGGGAAGAGAGGTAACGGAGACTGGCGAGGAAAAGGAGGGAAAGGTGACTGGCGAGGGAAAAGTTGGAAAAGAGAGAGTCATGGCAAAGCAGGGGGGAAGAGACAGGCGAGGGAAAACAAGGACAAGAGAGTTAGTGGAAAAGAAGGAGGTGAGTGAAAGTGGGAAGAATTAGACACCGAGGGAAGAGAGGTAACAGAGACTGGCGAGGGAAAGACAGAGGCGAGATAAACCAGGGGAAAGAGACTGGCGAGGGGGGAAGAGGGAACAGAGAGAGTTGATTGGAAATAGGGAAAAGAGAGATTTCATAGAAAAGAGGAAAGCCAGGGAACAGAGAGAGGCGAGAGAAACCAGGGGAAAGAGACTGGCGAGGGAAAAGAGGGATAACAGAGTTGACGAATAACAGGGAAAAGAGAGCGGCGAGGGAAAGTGGAAAAATTAGACCTAGAGGGAAGAGAGGTAACAGAGACTGGCGAGGAAAAGGAGGGAAAGGTGACTGGCGAGGGAAAAGTTGGAAAAGAGAGAGTCATGGCAAAGCAGGGGGGAAGAGACAGGCGAGGGAAAACAAGGACAAGAGAGTTAGTGGAAAAGAAGGAGGTGAGTGAAAGTGGGAAGAATTAGACACCGAGGGAAGAGAGGTAACAGAGACTGGCGAGGGAAAGAGAGAGGCGAGATAAACCAGGGGAAAGAGACTGGCGAGAGGGGAAGAGGGAAAAGAGAGGGTTGATTGGAAATAGGGAAAAGAGAGATTTCATAGAAAAGAGGAAAGCCAGGGAACAGAGAGAGGCGAGAGAAACCAGGGGAAAGAGACTGGCGAGGGAAAAGAGGGAACAGAGAGAGTTGATTGGAAATAGGGAAAAGAGAGATTTCATAGAAAAGAGGAAAGCCAGGGAACAGAGAGAGGCGAGAGAAACCAGGGGAAAGAGACTGGCGAGGGAAAAGAGGGATAACAGTTGACGAATAACAGGGAAAAGAGAGCGGCGAGGGAAAGTGGAAAAATTAGACCTAGATGGAAGAGAGGTAAAAGAGAGAGGGGAGGGCAACGAGGGACAACAGAGAATTGAGGAATGAGAGGGGAAAGAGGGAGTCGGGTGAAAGTGGGAAGAATTTGACACCGAGGGAAGAGAGGTAACAGAGACTGGCGAGGGAAAGAGAGAGGCGAGATAAACCAGGGGAAAGAGACTGGCGAGGGGGGAAGAGGGAAAAGAGAGAGTTGACTGGAAATAGGGGAACGAGAGAGGTCATGGAAAAGAGGGAGTGGAGTGTAAGTGGGAAGAATTAGACACGGAGGGAATAGAACTTAAAGGAGACTGGCGAGGGAAAGGAAGGAAAAGTGACTGGCGAGTGGAAAGAGGGAAAAGAGAGGGCTGACTGGAAATAGGGAAAAGAGAGATTTCATAGAAAAGAGGAAAGCCAGGGAACAGAGAGAGGCGAGAGAAACCAGGGGAAAGAGACTGGCTAGGGAAAAGAGGGATAACAGAGTTGACGAATAACAGGGAAAAGAGAGAGGCGAGGGAAAGTGGAAAAATTAGACCTAGAGGGAAGAGAGGTAAAAGAGAGAGGGGAGGGCAACGAGGGACAACAGAGAATTGAGGAATGAGAGGGGAAAGAGGGAGTCGGGTGAAAGTGGGAAGAATTGGACACCGAGGGAAGAGAGGTAACAGAGACTGGCGAGGAAAAGGAGGGAAAGGTGACTGGCGAGGGAAAAGTTGGAAAAGAGAGAGTCATGGCAAAGCAGGGGAAAAGAGACAGGCGAGGGAAAACAAGGACAAGAGAGTTAATGGAAAAGAAGGAGGTGAGTGAAAGTGGGAAGAATTAGACACCAAGGGAAGAGACGTAAAAGAGACTGGCGAGGGAAAGAGAGAGGCGAGATAAACCAGGGGAAAGAGACTGGCGAGGGGGGAAGAGGGAAAAGAGAGGGTTGATTGGAAATAGGGAAAAGAGAGATTTCATAGAAAAGAGGAAAGCCAGGGAACAGAGAGAGGAGAGATAAACCAGGGGAAAGAGACTGGCGAGGGGGGAAGAGGGAAGAGAGAGAGTTGACTGGAAATAGGGGAACGAGAGAGTTCATGGAAAAGAGGGAGTGGAGTGTAAGTGGGAAGAATTAGACACGGAGGGAAGAGACGTAAAAGAGACTGGCGAGGGAAAGGAAGGAAAAGTGACTGGCGAGGGGAAAGAGGGAAAAGAGAGGGCTGACTGGAAATAGGGAAAATAGAGATTTCATAGAAAAGAGGAAAGCCAGGGAACAGAGAGAGGCGAGAGAAACCAGGGGAAAGAGACTGGCTAGGGAAAAGAGGGATAACAGAGTTGACGAATAACAGGGAAAAGAGAGAGGCGAGGGAAAGTGGAAAAATTAGACCTAGAGGGAAGAGAGGTAAAAGAGAGAGGGGAGGGCAAGGAGGGACAACAGAGAATTGAGGAATGAGAGGGGAAAGAGGGAGTCGGGTGAAAGTGGGAAGAATTGGACACCGAGGGAAGAGAGGTAACAGAGACTGGCGAGGAAAAGGAGGGAAAGGTGACTGGCGAGGGAAAAGTTGGAAAAGAGAGAGTCATGGCAAAGCAGGGGAAAAGAGACAGGCGAGGGAAAACAAGGACAAGAGAGTTAATGGAAAAGAAGGAGGTGAGTGAAAGTGGGAAGAATTAGACACCGAGGGAAGAGAGGTAACAGAGACTGGCGAGGGAAAGAGAGAGGCGAGATAAACCAGGGGAAAGAGACTGGCGAGGGGGGAAGAGGGAAAAGAGAGGGTTGATTGGAAATAGGGAAAAGAGAGATTTCATAGAAAAGAGGAAAGCCAGGGAACAGAGAGAGGCGAGAGAAACCAGGGGAAAGAGACTGGCGAGGGAAAAGAGGGATAACAGAGTTGACGAATAACAGGGAAAAGAGAGAGGCGAGGGAAAGTGGAAAAATTAGACCTAGAGGGAAGAGAGGTAAAAGAGAGAGGGGAGGGCAACGAGGGACAACAGAGAATTGAGGAATGAGAGGGGAAAGAGGGAGTCGGGTGAAAGTGGGAAGAATTGGACACCGAGGGAAGAGAGGTAACAGAGACTGGCGAGGAAAAGGAGGGAAAGGTGACTGGCGAGGGAAAAGTTGGAAAAGAGAGAGTCATGTCAAAGCAGGGGGAAAGAGACAGGCGAGGGAAAACAAGGACAAGAGAGTTAATGGAAAAGAAGGAGGTGAGTTAAAGTGGGAAGAATTAGACACCGAGGGAAGAGAGGTAACAGAGACTGGCGAGGGAAAGAGAGAGGCGAGATAAACCAGGGGAAAGAGACTGGCGAGGGGGGAAGAGGGAAAAGAGAGGGTTGATTGGAAATAGGGAAAAGAGAGATTTCATAGAAAAGAGGAAAGCCAGGGAACAGAGAGAGGCGAGAGAAACCAGGGGAAAGGTGACTGGCGAGGGAAAAGTTGGAAAAGAGAGAGTCATGGCAAAGCAGGGGGGAAGAGACAGGCGAGGGAAAACAAGGACAAGAGAGTTAGTGGAAAAGAAGGAGGTGAGTGAAAGTGGGAAGAATTAGACACCGAGGGAAGAGAGGTAACAGAGACTGGCGAGGGAAAGAGAGAGGCGAGATAAACCAGGGGAAAGAGACTGGCGAGGGGGAAAGAGGGAACAGAGAGAGTTGATTGGAAATAGGGAAAAGAGAGATTTCATAGAAAAGAGGAAAGCCAGGGAACAGAGAGAGGCGAGAGAAACCAGGGGAAAGAGACTGGCGAGGGAAAAGAGGGATAACAGAGTTGACGAATAACAGGGAAAAGAGAGAGGCGAGGGAAAGTGGAAAAATTAGACCTAGAGGGAAGAGAGGTAAAAGAGAGAGGGGAGGGCAACGAGGGACAACAGAGAATTGAGGAATGAGAGGGGAAAGAGGGAGTCGGGTGAAAGTGGGAAGAATTGGACACCGAGGGAAGAGAGGTAACGGAGACTGGCGAGGAAAAGGAGGGAAAGGTGACTGGCGAGGGAAAAGTTGGAAAAGAGAGAGTCATGGCAAAGCAGGGGGGAAGAGACAGGCGAGGGAAAACAAGGACAAGAGAGTTAGTGGAAAAGAAGGAGGTGAGTGAAAGTGGGAAGAATTAGACACCGAGGGAAGAGAGGTAACAGAGACTGGCGAGGGAAAGACAGAGGCGAGATAAACCAGGGGAAAGAGACTGGCGAGGGGGGAAGAGGGAACAGAGAGAGTTGATTGGAAATAGGGAAAAGAGAGATTTCATAGAAAAGAGGAAAGCCAGGGAACAGAGAGAGGCGAGAGAAACCAGGGGAAAGAGACTGGCGAGGGAAAAGAGGGATAACAGAGTTGACGAATAACAGGGAAAAGAGAGCGGCGAGGGAAAGTGGAAAAATTAGACCTAGAGGGAAGAGAGGTAACAGAGACTGGCGAGGAAAAGGAGGGAAAGGTGACTGGCGAGGGAAAAGTTGGAAAAGAGAGAGTCAAGGCAAAGCAGGGGGGAAGAGACAGGCGAGGGAAAACAAGGACAAGAGAGTTAGTGGAAAAGAAGGAGGTGAGTGAAAGTGGGAAGAATTAGACACCGAGGGAAGAGAGGTAACAGAGACTGGCGAGGGAAAGAGAGAGGCGAGATAAACCAGGGGAAAGAGACTGGCGAGGGGGAAAGAGGGAACAGAGAGAGTTGATTGGAAATAGGGAAAAGAGAGATTTCATAGAAAAGAGGAAAGCCAGGGAACAGAGAGAGGCGAGAGAAACCAGGGGAAAGAGACTGGCGAGGGAAAAGAGGGATAACAGAGTTGACGAATAACAGGGAAAAGAGAGAGGCGAGGGAAAGTGGAAAAATTAGACCTAGAGGGAAGAGAGGTAAAAGAGAGAGGGGAGGGCAACGAGGGACAACAGAGAATTGAGGAATGAGAGGGGAAAGAGGGAGTCGGGTGAAAGTGGGAAGAATTGGACACCGAGGGAAGAGAGGTAACAGAGACTGGCGAGGAAAAGGAGGGAAAGGTGACTGGCGAGGGAAAAGTTGGAAAAGAGAGAGTCATGGCAAAGCAGGGGGAAAGAGACAGGCGAGGGAAAACAAGGACAAGAGAGTTAATGGAAAAGAAGGAGGTGAGTGAAAGTGGGAAGAATTAGACACCGAGGGAAGAGAGGTAACAGAGACTGGCGAGGGAAAGAGAGAGGCGAGATAAACCAGGGGAAAGAGACTGGCGAGGGGGGAAGAGGGAACAGAGAGAGTTGATTGGAAATAGGGAAAAGAGAGATTTCATAGAAAAGAGGAAAGCCAGGGAACAGAGAGAGGCGAGAGAAACCAGGGGAAAGAGACTGGCGAGGGAAAAGAGGGATAACAGAGTTGACGAATAACAGGGAAAAGAGAGCGGCGAGGGAAAGTGGAAAAATTAGACCTAGATGGAAGAGAGGTAAAAGAGAGAGGGGAGGGCAACGAGGGACAACAGAGAATTGAGGAATGAGAGGGGACAGAGGGAGTCGGGTGAAAGTGGGAAGAATTTGACACCGAGGGAAGAGAGGTAACAGAGACTGGCGAGGGAAAGAGAGAGGCGAGATAAACCAGGGGAAAGAGACTGGCGAGGGGGGAAGAGGGAAAAGAGAGAGTTGACTGGAAATAGGGGAACGAGAGAGTTCATGGAAAAGAGGGAGTGGAGTGTAAGAAGGAAGAATTAGACACGGAGGGAAGAGACGTAAAAGAGACTGGCGAGGGAAAGGAAGGAAAAGTGACTGGCGAGGGGAAAGAGGGAACAGAGAGGGCTGACTGGAAATAGGGAAAAGAGAGATTTCATAGAAAAGAGGAAAGCCAGGGAACAGAGAGAGGCGAGAGAAACCAGGGGAAAGAGACTGGCGAGGGAAAAGAGGGATAACAGAGTTGACGAATAACAGGGAAAAGAGAGCGGCGAGGGAAAGTGGAAAAATTAGACCTAGAGGGAAGAGAGGTAACGGAGACTGGCGAGGAAAAGGAGGGAAAGGTGACTGGCGAGGGAAAAGTTGGAAAAGAGAGAGTCATGGCAAAGCAGGGGGAAAGAGACAGGCGAGGGAAAACAAGGACAAGAGAGAGTTCATGGAAAAGAGAGGGGCGAGGGAAAGTGGGAAGTATTAGACACCGAGGGAAGAGAGGTAACAGAGACTGGCGAGGGAAAGAGAGAGGCGAGATAAACCAGGGGAAAGAGACTGGCGAGGGGGGAAGAGGGAAAAGAGAGAGTTGACTGGAAATAGGGGAACGAGAGAGTTCATGGAAAAGAGGGAGTGGAGTGTAAGTGGGAAAATTAGGCACGGAGGGAATAGAGGTTAAAAGAGACTGGCGAGGGAAAGGAAGGAAAAGTGACTGGCGAGGGGAAAGAGGGAAAAGAGAGGGCTGACTGGAAATAGGGAAAAGAGAGATTTCATAGAAAAGAGGAAAGCCAGGGAACAGAGAGAGGCGAGAGAAACCAGGGGAAAGAGACTGGCGAGGGAAAAGAGGGATAACAGAGTTGACGAATAACAGGGAAAAGAGAGAGGCGAGGGAAAGTGGAAAAATTAGACCTAGAGGGAAGAGAGGTAAAAGAGAGAGGGGAGGGCAACGAGGGACAACAGAGAATTGAGGAATGAGAGGGGAAAGAGGGAGTCGGGTGAAAGTGGGAAGAATTGGACACCGAGGGAAGAGAGGTAACAGAGACTGGCGAGGAAAAGGAGGGAAAGGTGACTGGCGAGGGAAAAGTTGGAAAAGAGAGAGTCATGGCAAAGCAGGGGGAAAGAGACAGGCGAGGGAAAACAAGGACAAGAGAGTTAATGGAAAAGAAGGAGGTGAGTGAAAGTGGGAAGAATTAGACACCGAGGGAAGAGAGGTAACAGAGACTGGCGAGGAAAAGGAGGGAAAGGTGACTGGCGAGGGAAAAGTTGGAAAAGAGAGAGTCATGGCAAAGCAGGGGGAAAGAGACAGGCGAGGGAAAACAAGGACAAGAGAGTTAATGGAAAAGAAGGAGGTGAGTGAATGTGGGAAGAATTAGACACCGAGGGAAGAGAGGTAACAGAGACTGGCGAGGGAAAGAGAGAGGCGAGATAAACCACGGGAAAGAGACTGGCGAGGGGGGAAGAGGGAAAAGAGAGGGTTGATTGGAAATAGGGAAAAGAGAGATTTCATAGAAAAGAGGAAAGCCAGGGAACAGAGAGAGGCGAGAGAAACCAGGGGAAAGAGACTGGCGAGGGGGGAAGAGGGAACAGAGAGAGTTGATTGGAAATAGGGAAAAGAGAGATTTCATAGAAAAGAGGAAAGCCAGGGAACAGAGAGAGGCGAGAGAAACCAGGGGAAAGAGACTGGCGAGGGGGGAAGAGGGAACAGAGAGAGTTGATTGGAAATAGGGAAAAGAGAGATTTCATAGAAAAGAGGAAAGCCAGGGAACAGAGAGAGGCGAGAGAAACCAGGGGAAAGAGACTGGCGAGGGAAAAGAGGGATAACAGAGTTGACGAATAACAGGGGAAAGAGAGAGGCGAGGGAAAGTGGAAAAATTAGACCTAGAGGGAAGAGAGGTAAAAGAGAGAGGGGAGGGCAACGAGGGACAACAGAGAATTGAGGAATGAGAGGGGAAAGAGGGAGTCGGGTGAAAGTGGGAAGAATTGGACACCGAGGGAAGAGAGGTAACAGAGACTGGCGAGGAAAAGGAGGGAAAGGTGACTGGCGAGGGAAAAGTTGGAAAAGAGAGAGTCATGTCAAAGCAGGGGGAAAGAGACAGGCGAGGGAAAACAAGGACAAGAGAGTTAATGGAAAAGAAGGAGGTGAGTGAAAGTGGGAAGAATTAGACACCGAGGGAAGAGAGGTAACAGAGACTGGCGAGGGAAAGAGAGAGGCGAGATAAACCAGGGGAAAGAGACTGGCGAGGGGGGAAGAGGGAAAAGAGAGGGTTGATTGGAAATAGGGAAAAGAGAGATTTCATAGAAAAGAGGAAAGCCAGGGAACAGAGAGAGGCGAGAGAAACCAGGGGAAAGAGACTGGCGAGGGGGGAAGAGGGAACAGAGAGAGTTGATTGGAAATAGGGAAAAGAGAGATTTCATAGAAAAGAGGAAAGCCAGGGAACAGAGAGAGGCGAGAGAAACCAGGGGAAAGAGACTGGCGAGGGGGGAAGAGGGAACAGAGAGAGTTGATTGGAAATAGGGAAAAGAGAGATTTCATAGAAAAGAGGAAAGCCAGGGAACAGAGAGAGGCGAGAGAAACCAGGGGAAAGAGACTGGCGAGGGAAAAGAGGGATAACAGAGTTGACGAATAACAGGGAAAAGAGAGCGGCGAGGGAAAGTGGAAAAATTAGACCTAGATGGAAGAGAGGTAAAAGAGAGAGGGGAGGGCAACGAGGGACAACAGAGAATTGAGGAATGAGAGGGGACAGAGGGAGTCGGGTGAAAGTGGGAAGAATTTGACACCGAGGGAAGAGAGGTAACAGAGACTGGCGAGGGAAAGAGAGAGGCGAGATAAACCAGGGGAAAGAGACTGGCGAGGGGGGAAGAGGGAAAAGAGAGAGTTGACTGGAAATAGGGGAACGAGAGAGTTCATGGAAAAGAGGGAGTGGAGTGTAAGAAGGAAGAATTAGACACGGAGGGAAGAGACGTAAAAGAGACTGGCGAGGGAAAGGAAGGAAAAGTGACTGGCGAGGGGAAAGAGGGAACAGAGAGGGCTGACTGGAAATAGGGAAAAGAGAGATTTCATAGAAAAGAGGAAAGCCAGGGAACAGAGAGAGGCGAGAGAAACCAGGGGAAAGAGACTGGCGAGGGAAAAGAGGGATAACAGAGTTGACGAATAACAGGGAAAAGAGAGCGGCGAGGGAAAGTGGAAAAATTAGACCTAGAGGGAAGAGAGGTAACAGAGACTGGCGAGGAAAAGGAGGGAAAGGTGACTGGCGAGGGAAAAGTTGGAAAAGAGAGAGTCATGGCAAAGCAGGGGGAAAGAGACAGGCGAGGGAAAACAAGGACAAGAGAGTTAGTGGAAAAGAAATAGGTGAGTGAAAGTGGGAAGAATTAGACACCGAGGGAAGAGAGGTGACAGAGACTGGCGAGGGAAAGAGAGAGGCGAGATAAACCAGGGGAAAGAGACTGGCGAGGGGGGAAGAGGGAACAGAGAGGGTTGATTGGAAATAGGGAAAAGAGAGATTTCATAGAAAAGAGGAAAGCCAGGGAACAGAGAGAGGCGAGAGAAACCAGGGGAAAGAGACTGGCGAGGGGGGAAGAGGGAACAGAGAGAGTTGATTGGAAATAGGGAAAAGAGAGATTTCATAGAAAAGAGGAAAGCCAGGGAACAGAGAGAGGCGAGAGAAACCAGGGGAAAGAGACTGGCGAGGGAAAAGAGGGATAACAGAGTTGACGAATAACAGGGGAAAGAGAGAGGCGAGGGAAAGTGGAAAAATTAGACCTAGAGGGAAGAGAGGTAAAAGAGAGAGGGGAGGGCAACGAGGGACAACAGAGAATTGAGGAATGAGAGGGGAAAGAGGGAGTCGGGTGAAAGTGGGAAGAATTGGACACCGAGGGAAGAGAGGTAACGGAGACTGGCGAGGAAAAGGAGGGAAAGGTGACTGGCGAGGGAAAAGTTGGAAAAGAGAGAGTCATGGCAAAGCAGGGGGAAAGAGACAGGCGAGGGAAAACAAGGACAAGAGAGAGTTCATGGAAAAGAGAGGGGCGAGGGAAAGTGGGAAGTATTAGACACCGAGGGAAGAGAGGTAACAGAGACTGGCGAGGGAAAGAGAGAGGCGAGATAAACCAGGGGAAAGAGACTGGCGAGGGGGGAAGAGGGAAAAGAGAGAGTTGACTGGAAATAGGGGAACGAGAGAGTTCATGGAAAAGAGGGAGTGGAGTGTAAGTGGGAAAATTAGGCACGGAGGGAATAGAGGTTAAAAGAGACTGGCGAGGGAAAGGAAGGAAAAGTGACTGGCGAGGGGAAAGAGGGAAAAGAGAGGTCTGACTGGAAAGAGGGAAAAGAGAGATTTCATAGAAAAGAGGAAAGCCAGGGAACAGAGAGAGGCGAGAGAAACCAGGGGAAAGAGACTGGCGAGGGAAAAGAGGGATAACAGAGTTGACGAATAACAGGGAAAAGAGAGAGGCGAGGGAAAGTGGAAAAATTAGACCTAGAGGGAAGAGAGGTAAAAGAGAGAGGGGAGGGCAACGAGGGACAACAGAGAATTGAGGAATGAGAGGGGAAAGAGGGAGTCGGGTGAAAGTGGGAAGAATTGGACACCGAGGGAAGAGAGGTAACAGAGACTGGCGAGGAAAAGGAGGGAAAGGTGACTGGCGAGGGAAAAGTTGGAAAAGAGAGAGTCATGGCAAAGCAGGGGGAAAGAGACAGGCGAGGGAAAACAAGGACAAGAGAGTTAATGGAAAAGAAGGAGGTGAGTTAAAGTGGGAAGAATTAGACACCGAGGGAAGAGAGGTAACAGAGACTGGCGAGGGAAAGAGAGAGGCGAGATAAACCAGGGGAAAGAGACTGGCGAGGGGGGAAGAGGGAAAAGAGAGGGTTGATTGGAAATAGGGAAAAGAGAGATTTCATAGAAAAGAGGAAAGCCAGGGAACAGAGAGAGGCGAGAGAAACCAGGGGAAAGAGACTGGCGAGGGGGGAAGAGGGAACAGAGAGAGTTGATTGGAAATAGGGAAAAGAGAGATTTCATAGAAAAGAGGAAAGCCAGGGAACAGAGAGAGGCGAGATAAACCAGGGGAAAGAGACTGGCGAGGGGGGAAGAGGGAACAGAGAGAGTTGATTGGAAATAGGGAAAAGAGAGATTTCATAGAAAAGAGGAAAGCCAGGGAACAGAGAGAGGCGAGAGAAACCAGGGGAAAGAGACTGGCGAGGGGGGAAGAGGGAACAGAGAGAGTTGATTGGAAATAGGGAAAAGAGAGATTTCATAGAAAAGAGGAAAGCCAGGGAACAGAGAGAGGCGAGAGAAACCAGGGGAAAGAGACTGGCGAGGGAAAAGAGGGATAACAGAGTTGACGAATAACAGGGGAAAGAGAGAGGCGAGGGAAAGTGGAAAAATTAGACCTAGAGGGAAGAGAGGTAAAAGAGAGAGGGGAGGGCAACGAGGGACAACAGAGAATTGAGGAATGAGAGGGGAAAGAGGGAGTCGGGTGAAAGTGGGAAGAATTGGACACCGAGGGAAGAGAGGTAACGGAGACTGGCGAGGAAAAGGAGGGAAAGGTGACTGGCGAGGGAAAAGTTGGAAAAGAGAGAGTCATGTCAAAGCAGGGGGAAAGAGACAGGCGAGGGAAAACAAGGACAAGAGAGAGTTCATGGAAAAGAGAGGGGCGAGGGAAAGTGGGAAGTATTAGACACCGAGGGAAGAGAGGTAACAGAGACTGGCGAGGGAAAGAGAGAGGCGAGATAAACCAGGGGAAAGAGACTGGCGAGGGGGGAAGAGGGAAAAGAGAGAGTTGACTGGAAATAGGGGAACGAGAGAGTTCATGGAAAAGAGGGAGTGGAGTGTAAGTGGGAAAATTAGGCACGGAGGGAATAGAGGTTAAAAGAGACTGGCGAGGGAAAGGAAGGAAAAGTGACTGGCGAGGGGAAAGAGGGAAAAGAGAGGGCTGACTGGAAAGAGGGAAAAGAGAGATTTCATAGAAAAGAGGAAAGCCAGGGAACAGAGAGAGGCGAGAGAAACCAGGGGAAAGAGACTGGCGAGGGAAAAGAGGGATAACAGAGTTGACGAATAACAGGGAAAAGAGAGAGGCGAGGGAAAGTGGAAAAATTAGACCTAGAGGGAAGAGAGGTAAAAGAGAGAGGGGAGGGCAACGAGGGACAACAGAGAATTGAGGAATGAGAGGGGAAAGAGGGAGTCGGGTGAAAGTGGGAAGAATTGGACACCGAGGGAAGAGAGGTAACAGAGACTGGCGAGGAAAAGGAGGGAAAGGTGACTGGCGAGGGAAAAGTTGGAAAAGAGAGAGTCATGGCAAAGCAGGGGGAAAGAGACAGGCGAGGGAAAACAAGGACAAGAGAGTTAATGGAAAAGAAGGAGGTGAGTTAAAGTGGGAAGAATTAGACACCGAGGGAAGAGAGGTAACAGAGACTGGCGAGGGAAAGAGAGAGGCGAGATAAACCAGGGGAAAGAGACTGGCGAGGGGGGAAGAGGGAAAAGAGAGGGTTGATTGGAAATAGGGAAAAGAGAGATTTCATAGAAAAGAGGAAAGCCAGGGAACAGAGAGAGGCGAGAGAAACCAGGGGAAAGAGACTGGCGAGGGGGGAAGAGGGAACAGAGAGAGTTGATTGGAAATAGGGAAAAGAGAGATTTCATAGAAAAGAGGAAAGCCAGGGAACAGAGAGAGGCGAGAGAAACCAGGGGAAAGAGACTGGCGAGGGGGGAAGAGGGAACAGAGAGAGTTGATTGGAAATAGGGAAAAGAGAGATTTCATAGAAAAGAGGAAAGCCAGGGAACAGAGAGAGGCGAGAGAAACCAGGGGAAAGAGACTGGCGAGGGAAAAGAGGGATAACAGAGTTGACGAATAACAGGGGAAAGAGAGAGGCGAGGGAAAGTGGAAAAATTAGACCTAGAGGGGAGAGAGGTAAAAGAGAGAGGGGAGGGCAACGAGGGACAACAGAGAATTGAGGAATGAGAGGGGAAAGAGGGAGTCGGGTGAAAGTGGGAAGAATTGGACACCGAGGGAAGAGAGGTAACAGAGACTGGCGAGGAAAAGGAGGGAAAGGTGACTGGCGAGGGAAAAGTTGGAAAAGAGAGAGTCATGGCAAAGCAGGGGAAAAGAGACAGGCGAGGGAAAACAAGGACAAGAGAGTTAATGGAAAAGAAGGAGGTGAGTGAAAGTGGGAAGAATTAGACACCGAGGGAAGAGAGGTAACAGAGACTGGCGAGGGAAAGAGAGAGGCGAGATAAACCAGGGGAAAGAGACTGGCGAGGGGGGAAGAGGGAAAAGAGAGGGTTGATTGGAAATAGGGAAAAGAGAGATTTCATAGAAAAGAGGAAAGCCAGGGAACAGAGAGAGGCGAGAGAAACCAGGGGAAAGAGACTGGCGAGGGAAAAGAGGGATAACAGAGTTGACGAATAACAGGGAAAAGAGAGAGGCGAGGGAAAGTGGAAAAATTAGACCTAGAGGGAAGAGAGGTAAAAGAGAGAGGGGAGGGCAACGAGGGACAACAGAGAATTGAGGAATGAGAGGGGAAAGAGGGAGTCGGGTGAAAGTGGGAAGAATTGGACACCGAGGGAAGAGAGGTAACAGAGACTGGCGAGGAAAAGGAGGGAAAGGTGACTGGCGAGGGAAAAGTTGGAAAAGAGAGAGTCATGTCAAAGCAGGGGGAAAGAGACAGGCGAGGGAAAACAAGGACAAGAGAGTTAATGGAAAAGAAGGAGGTGAGTGAAAGTGGGAAGAATTAGACACCGAGGGAAGAGAGGTAACAGAGACTGGCGAGGGAAAGAGAGAGGCGAGATAAACCAGGGGAAAGAGACTGGCGAGGGGGGAAGAGGGAAAAGAGAGGGTTGATTGGAAATAGGGAAAAGAGAGATTTCATAGAAAAGAGGAAAGCCAGGGAACAGAGAGAGGCGAGAGAAACCAGGGGAAAGAGACTGGCGAGGGGGGAAGAGGGAACAGAGAGAGTTGATTGGAAATAGGGAAAAGAGAGATTTCATAGAAAAGAGGAAAGCCAGGGAACAGAGAGAGGCGAGAGAAACCAGGGGAAAGAGACTGGCGAGGGGGGAAGAGGGAACAGAGAGAGTTGATTGGAAATAGGGAAAAGAGAGATTTCATAGAAAAGAGGAAAGCCAGGGAACAGAGAGAGGCGAGAGAAACCAGGGGAAAGAGACTGGCGAGGGAAAAGAGGGATAACAGAGTTGACGAATAACAGGGGAAAGAGAGAGGCGAGGGAAAGTGGAAAAATTAGACCTAGAGGGAAGAGAGGTAAAAGAGAGAGGGGAGGGCAACGAGGGACAACAGAGAATTGAGGAATGAGAGGGGAAAGAGGGAGTCGGGTGAAAGTGGGAAGAATTGGACACCGAGGGAAGAGAGGTAACAGAGACTGGCGAGGAAAAGGAGGGAAAGGTGACTGGCGAGGGAAAAGTTGGAAAAGAGAGAGTCATGGCAAAGCAGGGGAAAAGAGACAGGCGAGGGAAAACAAGGACAAGAGAGTTAATGGAAAAGAAGGAGGTGAGTGAAAGTGGGAAGAATTAGACACCGAGGGAAGAGAGGTAACAGAGACTGGCGAGGGAAAGAGAGAGGCGAGATAAACCAGGGGAAAGAGACTGGCGAGGGGGGAAGAGGGAAAAGAGAGGGTTGATTGGAAATAGGGAAAAGAGAGATTTCATAGAAAAGAGGAAAGCCAGGGAACAGAGAGAGGCGAGAGAAACCAGGGGAAAGAGACTGGCGAGGGGGGAAGAGGGAAAAGAGAGGGTTGATTGGAAATAGGGAAAAGAGAGATTTCATAGAAAAGAGGAAAGCCAGGGAACAGAGAGAGGCGAGAGAAACCAGGGGAAAGGTGACTGGCGAGGGAAAAGTTGGAAAAGAGAGAGTCATGGCAAAGCAGGGGGGAAGAGACAGGCGAGGGAAAACAAGGACAAGAGAGTTAGTGGAAAAGAAGGAGGTGAGTGAAAGTGGGAAGAATTAGACACCGAGGGAAGAGAGGTAACAGAGACTGGCGAGGGAAAGAGAGAGGCGAGATAAACCAGGGGAAAGAGACTGGCGAGGGGGAAAGAGGGAACAGAGAGAGTTGATTGGAAATAGGGAAAAGAGAGATTTCATAGAAAAGAGGAAAGCCAGGGAACAGAGAGAGGCGAGAGAAACCAGGGGAAAGAGACTGGCGAGGGAAAAGAGGGATAACAGAGTTGACGAATAACAGGGAAAAGAGAGAGGCGAGGGAAAGTGGAAAAATTAGACCTAGAGGGAAGAGAGGTAAAAGAGAGAGGGGAGGGCAACGAGGGACAACAGAGAATTGAGGAATGAGAGGGGAAAGAGGGAGTCGGGTGAAAGTGGGAAGAATTGGACACCGAGGGAAGAGAGGTAACAGAGACTGGCGAGGAAAAGGAGGGAAAGGTGACTGGCGAGGGAAAAGTTGGAAAAGAGAGAGTCATGTCAAAGCAGGGGGAAAGAGACAGGCGAGGGAAAACAAGGACAAGAGAGTTAATGGAAAAGAAGGAGGTGAGTTAAAGTGGGAAGAATTAGACACCGAGGGAAGAGAGGTAACAGAGACTGGCGAGGAAAAGGAGGGAAAGGTGACTGGCGAGGGAAAAGTTGGAAAAGAGAGAGTCATGGCAAAGCAGGGGGAAAGAGACAGGCGAGGGAAAACAAGGACAAGAGAGAGTTAGTGGAAAAGAGAGGGGCGAGGGAAAGTGGGAAGAATTAGACACCGAGGGAAGAGAGGTAACAGAGACTGGCGAGGGAAAGAGAGAGGCGAGATAAACCAGGGGAAAGAGACTGGCGAGGGGGGAAGAGGGAAAAGAGAGAGTTGACTGGAAATAGGGGAACGAGAGAGTTCATGGAAAAGAGGGAGTGGAGTGTAAGTGGGAAAATTAGGCACGGAGGGAATAGAGGTTAAAAGAGACTGGCGAGGGAAAGGAAGGAAAAGTGACTGGCGAGGGGAAAGAGGGAAAAGAGAGGGCTGACTGGAAATAGGGAAAAGAGAGATTTCATAGAAAAGAGGAAAGCCAGGGAACAGAGAGAGGCGAGAGAAACCAGGGGAAAGAGACTGGCGAGGGAAAAGAGGGATAACAGAGTTGACGAATAACAGGGGAAAGAGAGAGGCGAGGGAAAGTGGAAAAATTAGACCTAGAGGGAAGAGAGGTAAAAGAGAGAGGGGAGGGCAACGAGGGACAACAGAGAATTGAGGAATGAGAGGGGAAAGAGGGAGTCGGGTGAAAGTGGGAAGAATTGGACACCGAGGGAAGAGAGGTAACAGAGACTGGCGAGGAAAAGGAGGGAAAGGTGACTGGCGAGGGAAAAGTTGGAAAAGAGAGAGTCATGGCAAAGCAGGGGGAAAGAGACAGGCGAGGGAAAACAAGGACAAGAGAGTTAGTGGAAAAGAAATAGGTGAGTGAAAGTGGGAAGAATTAGACACCGAGGGAAGAGAGGTGACAGAGACTGGCGAGGGAAAGAGAGAGGCGAGATAAACCAGGGGAAAGAGACTGGCGAGGGGGCAAGAGGGAACAGAGAGAGTTGATTGGAAATAGGGAAAAGAGAGATTTCATAGAAAAGAGGAAAGCCAGGGAACAGAGAGAGGCGAGAGAAACCAGGGGAAAGAGACTGGCGAGGGAAAAGAGGGATAACAGAGTTGACGAATAACAGGGAAAAGAGACAGGCGAGGGAAAGTGGAAAAATTAGACCTAGAGGGAAGAGAGGTAAAAGAGAGAGGGGAGGGCAACGAGGGACAACAGAGAATTGAGGAATGAGAGGGGAAAGAGGGAGTCGGGTGAAAGTGGGAAGAATTGGACACCGAGGGAAGAGAGGTAACAGAGACTGGCGAGGAAAAGGAGGGAAAGGTGACTGGCGAGGGAAAAGTTGGAAAAGAGAGAGTCATGGCAAAGCAGGGGAAAAGAGACAGGCGAGGGAAAACAAGGACAAGAGAGTTAATGGAAAAGAAGGAGGTGAGTGAAAGTGGGAAGAATTAGACACCGAGGGAAGAGAGGTAACAGAGACTGGCGAGGGAAAGAGAGAGGCGAGATAAACCAGGGGAAAGAGACTGGCGAGGGGGGAAGAGGGAAAAGAGAGGGTTGATTGGAAATAGGGAAAAGAGAGATTTCATAGAAAAGAGGAAAGCCAGGGAACAGAGAGAGGCGAGAGAAACCAGGGGAAAGAGACCGGCGAGGGAAAAGAGGGATAACAGAGTTGACGAATAACAGGGAAAATAGAGAGGCGAGGGAAAGTGGAAAAATTAGACCTAGAGGGAAGAGAGGTAACAGAGACTGGCGAGGAAAAGGAGGGAAAGGTGACTGGCGAGGGAAAAGTTGGAAAAGAGAGAGTCATGGCAAAGCAGGGGAAAAGAGACAGGCGAGGGAAAACAAGGACAAGAGAGTTAATGGAAAAGAAGGAGGTGAGTGAAAGTGGGAAGAATTAGACACCGAGGGAAGAGAGGTAACAGAGACTGGCGAGGGAAAGAGAGAGGCGAGATAAACCAGGGGAAAGAGACTGGCGAGGGGGGAAGAGGGAAAAGAGAGGGTTGATTGGAAATAGGGAAAAGAGAGATTTCATAGAAAAGAGGAAAGCCAGGGAACAGAGAGAGGCGAGAGAAACCAGGGGAAAGAGACTGGCGAGGGAAAAGAGGGATAACAGAGTTGACGAATAACAGGGAAAAGAGAGAGGCGAGGGAAAGTGGAAAAATTAGACCTAGAGGGAAGAGAGGTAACAGAGACTGGCGAGGAAAAGGAGGGAAAGGTGACTGGCGAGGGAAAAGTTGGAAAAGAGAGAGTCATGGCAAAGCAGGGGGAAAGAGACAGGCGAGGGAAAACAAGGACAAGAGAGTTAGTGGAAAAGAAATAGGTGAGTGAAAGTGGGAAGAATTAGACACCGAGGGAAGAGAGGTGACAGAGACTGGCGAGGGAAAGAGAGAGGCGAGATAAACCAGGGGAAAGAGACTGGCGAGGGGGGAAGAGGGAACAGAGAGAGTTGATTGGAAATAGGGAAAAGAGAGATTTCATAGAAAAGAGGAAAGCCAGGGAACAGAGAGAGGCGAGAGAAACCAGGGGAAAGAGACTGGCGAGGGAAAAGAGGGATAAGAGAGTTGACGAATAACAGGGAAAAGAGAGAGGCGAGGGAAAGTGGAAAAATTAGACCTAGAGGGGAGAGAGGTAAAAGAGAGAGGGGAGGGCAACGAGGGACAACAGAGAATTGAGGAATGAGAGGGGAAAGAGGGAGTCGGGTGAAAGTGGGAAGAATTGGACACCGAGGGAAGAGAGGTAACAGAGACTGGCGAGGAAAAGGAGGGAAAGGTGACTGGCGAGGGAAAAGTTGGAAAAGAGAGAGTCATGTCAAAGCAGGGGGAAAGAGACAGGCGAGGGAAAACAAGGACAAGAGAGTTAATGGAAAAGAAGGAGGTGAGTGAAAGTGGGAAGAATTAGACACCGAGGGAAGAGAGGTAACAGAGACTGGCGAGGGAAAGAGAGAGGCGAGATAAACCAGGGGAAAGAGACTGGCGAGGGGGGAAGAGGGAAAAGAGAGGGTTGATTGGAAATAGGGAAAAGAGAGATTTCATAGAAAAGAGGAAAGCCAGGGAACAGAGAGAGGCGAGAGAAACCAGGGGAAAGAGACTGGCGAGGGAAAAGAGGGATAACAGAGTTGACGAATAACAGGGAAAAGAGAGAGGCGAGGGAAAGTGGAAAAATTAGACCTAGAGGGAAGAGAGGTAAAAGAGAGAGGGGAGGGCAACGAGGGACAACAGAGAATTGAGGAATGAGAGGGGAAAGAGGGAGTCGGGTGAAAGTGGGAAGAATTGGACACCGAGGGAAGAGAGGTAACAGAGACTGGCGAGGGAAAGAGAGAGGCGAGATAAACCAGGGGAAAGAGACTGGCGAGGGGGGAAGAGGGAAAAGAGAGAGTTGACTGGAAATAGGGGAACGAGAGAGTTCATGGAAAAGAGGGAGTGGAGTGTAAGAAGGAAGAATTAGACACGGAGGGAAGAGACGTAAAAGAGACTGGCGAGGGAAAGGAAGGAAAAGTGACTGGCGAGGGGAAAGAGGGAACAGAGAGGGCTGACTGGAATTAGGGAAAAGAGAGATTTCATAGAAAAGAGGAAAGCCAGGGAACAGAGAGAGGCGAGAGAAACCAGGGGAAAGAGACTGGCGAGGGAAAAGAGGGATAACAGAGTTGACGAATAACAGGGAAAAGAGAGCGGCGAGGGAAAGTGGAAAAATTAGACCTAGAGGGAAGAGAGGTAACAGAGACTGGCGAGGAAAAGGAGGGAAAGGTGACTGGCGAGGGAAAAGTTGGAAAAGAGAGAGTCATGGCAAAGCAGGGGGGAAGAGACAGGCGAGGGAAAACAAGGACAAGAGAGTTAGTGGAAAAGAAGGAGGTGAGTGAAAGTGGGAAGAATTAGACACCGAGGGAAGAGAGGTAACAGAGACTGGCGAGGGAAAGAGAGAGGCGAGATAAACCAGGGGAAAGAGACTGGCGAGGGGGAAAGAGGGAACAGAGAGAGTTGATTGGAAATAGGGAAAAGAGAGATTTCATAGAAAAGAGGAAAGCCAGGGAACAGAGAGAGGCGAGAGAAACCAGGGGAAAGAGACTGGCGAGGGAAAAGAGGGATAACAGAGTTGACGAATAACAGGGAAAAGAGAGAGGCGAGGGAAAGTGGAAAAATTAGACCTAGAGGGAAGAGAGGTAAAAGAGAGAGGGGAGGGCAACGAGGGACAACAGAGAATTGGGGAATGAGAGGGGAAAGAGGGAGTCGGGTGAAAGTGGGAAGAATTGGACACCGAGGGAAGAGAGGTAACAGAGACTGGCGAGGAAAAGGAGGGAAAGGTGACTGGCGAGGGAAAAGTTGGAAAAGAGAGAGTCATGGCAAAGCAGGGGGAAAGAGACAGGCGAGGGAAAACAAGGACAAGAGAGTTAATGGAAAAGAAGGAGGTGAGTTAAAGTGGGAAGAATTAGACACCGAGGGAAGAGAGGTAACAGAGACTGGCGAGGGAAAGGAGGGAAAGGTGACTGGCGAGGGAAAAGTTGGAAAAGACAGAGTCATGGCAAAGCAGGGCGAAAGAGACAGGCGAGGGAAAACAAGGACAAGAGAGAGTTCATGGAAAAGAGAGGGGCGAGGGAAAGTGGGAAGTATTAGACACCGAGGGAAGAGAGGTAACAGAGACTGGCGAGGGAAAGAGAGAGGCGAGATAAACCAGGGGAAAGAGACTGGCGAGGGGGGAAGAGGGAAAAGAGAGAGTTGACTGGAAATAGGGGAACGAGAGAGTTCATGGAAAAGAGGGAGTGGAGTGTAAGAAGGAAGAATTAGACACGGAGGGAAGAGACGTAAAAGAGACTGGCGAGGGAAAGGAAGGAAAAGTGACTGGCGAGGGGAAAGAGGGAACAGAGAGGGCTGACTGGAAATAGGGAAAAGAGAGATTTCATAGAAAAGAGGAAAGCCAGGGAACAGAGAGAGGCGAGAGAAACCAGGGGAAAGAGACTGGCGAGGGAAAAGAGGGATAACAGAGTTGACGAATAACAGGGAAAAGAGAGCGGCGAGGGAAAGTGGAAAAATTAGACCTAGAGGGAAGAGAGGTAACAGAGACTGGCGAGGAAAAGGAGGGAAAGGTGACTGGCGAGGGAAAAGTTGGAAAAGAGAGAGTCATGGCAAAGCAGGGGGAAAGAGACAGGCGAGGGAAAACAAGGACAAGAGAGTTAGTGGAAAAGAAATAGGTGAGTGAAAGTGGGAAGAATTAGACACCGAGGGAAGAGAGGTGACAGAGACTGGCGAGGGAAAGAGAGAGGCGAGATAAACCAGGGGAAAGAGACTGGCGAGGGGGGAAGAGGGAAAAGAGAGGGTTGATTGGAAATAGGGAAAAGAGAGATTTCATAGAAAAGAGGAAAGCCAGGGAACAGAGAGAGGCGAGAGAAACCAGGGGAAAGAGACTGGCGAGGGGGGGAGAGGGAACAGAGAGAGTTGATTGGAAATAGGGAAAAGAGAGATTTCATAGAAAAGAGGAAAGCCAGGGAACAGAGAGAGGCGAGAGAAACCAGGGGAAAGAGACTGGCGAGGGAAAAGAGGGATAACAGAGTTGACGAATAACAGGGAAAAGAGAGCGGCGAGGGAAAGTGGAAAAATTAGACCTAGATGGAAGAGAGGTAAAAGAGAGAGGGGAGGGCAACGAGGGACAACAGAGAATTGAGGAATGAGAGGGGACAGAGGGAGTCGGGTGAAAGTGGGAAGAATTTGACACCGAGGGAAGAGAGGTAACAGAGACTGGCGAGGGAAAGAGAGAGGCGAGATAAACCAGGGGAAAGAGACTGGCGAGGGGGGAAGAGGGAAAAGAGAGAGTTGACTGGAAATAGGGGAACGAGAGAGTTCATGGAAAAGAGGGAGTGGAGTGTAAGAAGGAAGAATTAGACACGGAGGGAAGAGACGTAAAAGAGACTGGCGAGGGAAAGGAAGGAAAAGTGACTGGCGAGGGGAAAGAGGGAACAGAGAGGGCTGACTGGAAATAGGGAAAAGAGAGATTTCATAGAAAAGAGGAAAGCCAGGGAACAGAGAGAGGCGAGAGAAACCAGGGGAAAGAGACTGGCGAGGGAAAAGAGGGATAACAGAGTTGACGAATAACAGGGAAAAGAGAGCGGCGAGGGAAAGTGGAAAAATTAGACCTAGAGGGAAGAGAGGTAACAGAGACTGGCGAGGAAAAGGAGGGAAAGGTGACTGGCGAGGGAAAAGTTGGAAAAGAGAGAGTCATGGCAAAGCAGGGGGAAAGAGACAGGCGAGGGAAAACAAGGACAAGAGAGTTAGTGGAAAAGAAATAGGTGAGTGAAAGTGGGAAGAATTAGACACCGAGGGAAGAGAGGTGACAGAGACTGGCGAGGGAAAGAGAGAGGCGAGATAAACCAGGGGAAAGAGACTGGCGAGGGAGGAAGAGGGAACAGAGAGGGTTGATTGGAAATAGGGAAAAGAGAGATTTCATAGAAAAGAGGAAAGCCAGGGAACAGAGAGAGGCGAGAGAAACCAGGGGAAAGAGACTGGCGAGGGGGGAAGAGGGAACAGAGAGAGTTGACTGGAAATAGGGAAAAGAGAGATTTCATAGAAAAGAGGAAAGCCAGGGAACAGAGAGAGGCGAGAGAAACCAGGGGAAAGAGACTGGCGAGGGGGGAAGAGGGAACAGAGAGAGTTGATTGGAAATAGGGAAAAGAGAGATTTCATAGAAAAGAGGAAAGCCAGGGAACAGAGAGAGGCGAGAGAAACCAGGGGAAAGAGACTGGCGAGGGAAAAGAGGGATAACAGAGTTGACGAATAACAGGGGAAAGAGAGAGGCGAGGGAAAGTGGAAAAAATAGACCTAGAGGGAAGAGAGGTAAAAGAGAGAGGGGAGGGCAACGAGGGACAACAGAGAATTGAGGAATGAGAGGGGAAAGAGGGAGTCGGGTGAAAGTGGGAAGAATTGGACACCGAGGGAAGAGAGGTAACGGAGACTGGCGAGGAAAAGGAGGGAAAGGTGACTGGCGAGGGAAAAGTTGGAAAAGAGAGAGTCATGGCAAAGCAGGGGGAAAGAGACAGGCGAGGGAAAACAAGGACAAGAGAGAGTTCATGGAAAAGAGAGGGGCGAGGGAAAGTGGGAAGTATTAGACACCGAGGGAAGAGAGGTAACAGAGACTGGCGAGGGAAAGAGAGAGGCGAGATAAACCAGGGGAAAGAGACTGGCGAGGGAAAAGAGGGATAACAGAGTTGACGAATAACAGGGAAAAGAGAGCGGCGAGGGAAAGTGGAAAAATTAGACCTAGAGGGAAGAGAGGTAACAGAGACTGGCGAGGAAAAGGAGGGAAAGGTGACTGGCGAGGGAAAAGTTGGAAAAGAGAGAGTCATGGCAAAGCAGGGGGAAAGAGACAGGCGAGGGAAAACAAGGACAAGAGAGTTAGTGGAAAAGAAATAGGTGAGTGAAAGTGGGAAGAATTAGACACCGAGGGAAGAGAGGTGACAGAGACTGGCGAGGGAAAGAGAGAGGCGAGATAAACCAGGGGAAAGAGACTGGCGAGGGAGGAAGAGGGAACAGAGAGGGTTGATTGGAAATAGGGAAAAGAGAGATTTCATAGAAAAGAGGAAAGCCAGGGAACAGAGAGAGGCGAGAGAAACCAGGGGAAAGAGACTGGCGAGGGGGGAAGAGGGAACAGAGAGAGTTGACTGGAAATAGGGAAAAGAGAGATTTCATAGAAAAGAGGAAAGCCAGGGAACAGAGAGAGGCGAGAGAAACCAGGGGAAAGAGACTGGCGAGGGGGGAAGAGGGAACAGAGAGAGTTGATTGGAAATAGGGAAAAGAGAGATTTCATAGAAAAGAGGAAAGCCAGGGAACAGAGAGAGGCGAGAGAAACCAGGGGAAAGAGACTGGCGAGGGAAAAGAGGGATAACAGAGTTGACGAATAACAGGGGAAAGAGAGAGGCGAGGGAAAGTGGAAAAAATAGACCTAGAGGGAAGAGAGGTAAAAGAGAGAGGGGAGGGCAACGAGGGACAACAGAGAATTGAGGAATGAGAGGGGAAAGAGGGAGTCGGGTGAAAGTGGGAAGAATTGGACACCGAGGGAAGAGAGGTAACGGAGACTGGCGAGGAAAAGGAGGGAAAGGTGACTGGCGAGGGAAAAGTTGGAAAAGAGAGAGTCATGGCAAAGCAGGGGGAAAGAGACAGGCGAGGGAAAACAAGGACAAGAGAGAGTTCATGGAAAAGAGAGGGGCGAGGGAAAGTGGGAAGTATTAGACACCGAGGGAAGAGAGGTAACAGAGACTGGCGAGGGAAAGAGAGAGGCGAGATAAACCAGGGGAAAGAGACTGGCGAGGGGGGAAGAGGGAAAAGAGAGAGTTGACTGGAAATAGGGGAACGAGAGAGTTCATGGAAAAGAGGGAGTGGAGTGTAAGTGGGAAAATTAGGCACGGAGGGAATAGAGGTTAAAAGAGACTGGCGAGGGAAAGGAAGGAAAAGTGACTGGCGAGGGGAAAGAGGGAAAAGAGAGGGCTGACTGGAAATAGGGAAAAGAGAGATTTCATAGAAAAGAGGAAAGCCAGGGAACAGAGAGAGGCGAGAGAAACCAGGGGAAAGAGACTGGCGAGGGAAAAGAGGGATAACAGAGTTGACGAATAACAGGGAAAAGAGAGAGGCGAGGGAAAGTGGAAAAATTAGACCTAGAGGGAAGAGAGGTAAAAGAGAGAGGGGAGGGCAACGAGGGACAACAGAGAATTGAGGAATGAGAGGGGAAAGAGGGAGTCGGGTGAAAGTGGGAAGAATTGGACACCGAGGGAAGAGAGGTAACAGAGACTGGCGAGGAAAAGGAGGGAAAGGTGACTGGCGAGGGAAAAGTTGGAAAAGAGAGAGTCATGGCAAAGCAGGGGGGAAGAGACAGGCGAGGGAAAACAAGGACAAGAGAGTTAGTGGAAAAGAAGGAGGTGAGTGAAAGTGGGAAGAATTAGACACCGAGGGAAGAGAGGTAACAGAGACTGGCGAGGGAAAGAGAGAGGCGAGATAAACCAGGGGAAAGAGACTGGCGAGGGGGAAAGAGGGAACAGAGAGAGTTGATTGGAAATAGGGAAAAGAGAGATTTCATAGAAAAGAGGAAAGCCAGGGAACAGAGAGAGGCGAGAGAAACCAGGGGAAAGAGACTGGCGAGGGAAAAGAGGGATAACAGAGTTGACGAATAACAGGGAAAAGAGAGAGGCGAGGGAAAGTGGAAAAATTAGACCTAGAGGGAAGAGAGGTAAAAGAGAGAGGGGAGGGCAACGAGGGACAACAGAGAATTGAGGAATGAGAGGGGAAAGAGGGAGTCGGGTGAAAGTGGGAAGAATTGGACACCGAGGGAAGAGAGGTAACAGAGACTGGCGAGGAAAAGGAGGGAAAGGTGACTGGCGAGGGAAAAGTTGGAAAAGAGAGAGTCATGGCAAAGCAGGGGGAAAGAGACAGGCGAGGGAAAACAAGGACAAGAGAGTTAATGGAAAAGAAGGAGGTGAGTTAAAGTGGGAAGAATTAGACACCGAGGGAAGAGAGGTAACAGAGACTGGCGAGGGAAAGGAGGGAAAGGTGACTGGCGAGGGAAAAGTTGGAAAAGACAGAGTCATGGCAAAGCAGGGCGAAAGAGACAGGCGAGGGAAAACAAGGACAAGAGAGAGTTCATGGAAAAGAGAGGGGCGAGGGAAAGTGGGAAGTATTAGACACCGAGGGAAGAGAGGTAACAGAGACTGGCGAGGGAAAGAGAGAGGCGAGATAAACCAGGGGAAAGAGACTGGCGAGGGGGGAAGAGGGAAAAGAGAGAGTTGACTGGAAATAGGGGAACGAGAGAGTTCATGGAAAAGAGGGAGTGGAGTGTAAGAAGGAAGAATTAGACACGGAGGGAAGAGACGTAAAAGAGACTGGCGAGGGAAAGGAAGGAAAAGTGACTGGCGAGGGGAAAGAGGGAACAGAGAGGGCTGACTGGAAATAGGGAAAAGAGAGATTTCATAGAAAAGAGGAAAGCCAGGGAACAGAGAGAGGCGAGAGAAACCAGGGGAAAGAGACTGGCGAGGGAAAAGAGGGATAACAGAGTTGACGAATAACAGGGAAAAGAGAGCGGCGAGGGAAAGTGGAAAAATTAGACCTAGAGGGAAGAGAGGTAACAGAGACTGGCGAGGAAAAGGAGGGAAAGGTGACTGGCGAGGGAAAAGTTGGAAAAGAGAGAGTCATGGCAAAGCAGGGGGAAAGAGACAGGCGAGGGAAAACAAGGACAAGAGAGTTAGTGGAAAAGAAATAGGTGAGTGAAAGTGGGAAGAATTAGACACCGAGGGAAGAGAGGTGACAGAGACTGGCGAGGGAAAGAGAGAGGCGAGATAAACCAGGGGAAAGAGACTGGCGAGGGAGGAAGAGGGAACAGAGAGGGTTGATTGGAAATAGGGAAAAGAGAGATTTCATAGAAAAGAGGAAAGCCAGGGAACAGAGAGAGGCGAGAGAAACCAGGGGAAAGAGACTGGCGAGGGGGGAAGAGGGAACAGAGAGAGTTGACTGGAAATAGGGAAAAGAGAGATTTCATAGAAAAGAGGAAAGCCAGGGAACAGAGAGAGGCGAGAGAAACCAGGGGAAAGAGACTGGCGAGGGGGGAAGAGGGAACAGAGAGAGTTGATTGGAAATAGGGAAAAGAGAGATTTCATAGAAAAGAGGAAAGCCAGGGAACAGAGAGAGGCGAGAGAAACCAGGGGAAAGAGACTGGCGAGGGAAAAGAGGGATAACAGAGTTGACGAATAACAGGGGAAAGAGAGAGGCGAGGGAAAGTGGAAAAAATAGACCTAGAGGGAAGAGAGGTAAAAGAGAGAGGGGAGGGCAACGAGGGACAACAGAGAATTGAGGAATGAGAGGGGAAAGAGGGAGTCGGGTGAAAGTGGGAAGAATTGGACACCGAGGGAAGAGAGGTAACGGAGACTGGCGAGGAAAAGGAGGGAAAGGTGACTGGCGAGGGAAAAGTTGGAAAAGAGAGAGTCATGGCAAAGCAGGGGGAAAGAGACAGGCGAGGGAAAACAAGGACAAGAGAGAGTTCATGGAAAAGAGAGGGGCGAGGGAAAGTGGGAAGTATTAGACACCGAGGGAAGAGAGGTAACAGAGACTGGCGAGGGAAAGAGAGAGGCGAGATAAACCAGGGGAAAGAGACTGGCGAGGGGGGAAGAGGGAAAAGAGAGAGTTGACTGGAAATAGGGGAACGAGAGAGTTCATGGAAAAGAGGGAGTGGAGTGTAAGTGGGAAAATTAGGCACGGAGGGAATAGAGGTTAAAAGAGACTGGCGAGGGAAAGGAAGGAAAAGTGACTGGCGAGGGGAAAGAGGGAAAAGAGAGGGCTGACTGGAAATAGGGAAAAGAGAGATTTCATAGAAAAGAGGAAAGCCAGGGAACAGAGAGAGGCGAGAGAAACCAGGGGAAAGAGACTGGCGAGGGAAAAGAGGGATAACAGAGTTGACGAATAACAGGGAAAAGAGAGAGGCGAGGGAAAGTGGAAAAATTAGACCTAGAGGGAAGAGAGGTAAAAGAGAGAGGGGAGGGCAACGAGGGACAACAGAGAATTGAGGAATGAGAGGGGAAAGAGGGAGTCGGGTGAAAGTGGGAAGAATTGGACACCGAGGGAAGAGAGGTAACAGAGACTGGCGAGGAAAAGGAGGGAAAGGTGACTGGCGAGGGAAAAGTTGGAAAAGAGAGAGTCATGTCAAAGCAGGGGGAAAGAGACAGGCGAGGGAAAACAAGGACAAGAGAGTTAATGGAAAAGAAGGAGGTGAGTGAAAGTGGGAAGAATTAGACACCGAGGGAAGAGAGGTAACAGAGACTGGCGAGGGAAAGAGAGAGGCGAGATAAACCAGGGGAAAGAGACTGGCGAGGGGGGAAGAGGGAAAAGAGAGAGTTGACTGGAAATAGGGGAACGAGAGAGTTCATGGAAAAGAGGGAGTGGAGTGTAAGAAGGAAGAATTAGACACGGAGGGAAGAGACGTAAAAGAGACTGGCGAGGGAAAGGAAGGAAAAGTGACTGGCGAGGGGAAAGAGGGAACAGAGAGGGCTGACTGGAAATAGGGAAAAGAGAGATTTCATAGAAAAGAGGAAAGCCAGGGAACAGAGAGAGGCGAGAGAAACCAGGGGAAAGAGACTGGCGAGGGAAAAGAGGGATAACAGAGTTGACGAATAACAGGGAAAAGAGAGAGGCGAGGGAAAGTGGAAAAATTAGACCTAGAGGGAAGAGAGGTAAAAGAGAGAGGGGAGGGCAACGAGGGACAACAGAGAATTGAGGAATGAGAGGGGAAAGAGGGAGTCGGGTGAAAGTGGGAAGAATTGGACACCGAGGGAAGAGAGGTAACAGAGACTGGCGAGGAAAAGGAGGGAAAGGTGACTGGCGAGGGAAAAGTTGGAAAAGAGAGAGTCATGGCAAAGCAGGGGGAAAGAGACAGGCGAGGGAAAACAAGGACAAGAGAGTTAATGGAAAAGAAGGAGGTGAGTTAAAGTGGGAAGAATTAGACACCGAGGGAAGAGAGGTAACAGAGACTGGCGAGGGAAAGGAGGGAAAGGTGACTGGCGAGGGAAAAGTTGGAAAAGACAGAGTCATGGCAAAGCAGGGCGAAAGAGACAGGCGAGGGAAAACAAGGACAAGAGAGAGTTCATGGAAAAGAGAGGGGCGAGGGAAAGTGGGAAGTATTAGACACCGAGGGAAGAGAGGTAACAGAGACTGGCGAGGGAAAGAGAGAGGCGAGATAAACCAGGGGAAAGAGACTGGCGAGGGGGGAAGAGGGAAAAGAGAGAGTTGACTGGAAATAGGGGAACGAGAGAGTTCATGGAAAAGAGGGAGTGGAGTGTAAGAAGGAAGAATTAGACACGGAGGGAAGAGACGTAAAAGAGACTGGCGAGGGAAAGGAAGGAAAAGTGACTGGCGAGGGGAAAGAGGGAACAGAGAGGGCTGACTGGAAATAGGGAAAAGAGAGATTTCATAGAAAAGAGGAAAGCCAGGGAACAGAGAGAGGCGAGAGAAACCAGGGGAAAGAGACTGGCGAGGGAAAAGAGGGATAACAGAGTTGACGAATAACAGGGAAAAGAGAGCGGCGAGGGAAAGTGGAAAAATTAGACCTAGAGGGAAGAGAGGTAACAGAGACTGGCGAGGAAAAGGAGGGAAAGGTGACTGGCGAGGGAAAAGTTGGAAAAGAGAGAGTCATGGCAAAGCAGGGGGAAAGAGACAGGCGAGGGAAAACAAGGACAAGAGAGTTAGTGGAAAAGAAATAGGTGAGTGAAAGTGGGAAGAATTAGACACCGAGGGAAGAGAGGTGACAGAGACTGGCGAGGGAAAGAGAGAGGCGAGATAAACCAGGGGAAAGAGACTGGCGAGGGAGGAAGAGGGAACAGAGAGGGTTGATTGGAAATAGGGAAAAGAGAGATTTCATAGAAAAGAGGAAAGCCAGGGAACAGAGAGAGGCGAGAGAAACCAGGGGAAAGAGACTGGCGAGGGGGGAAGAGGGAACAGAGAGAGTTGACTGGAAATAGGGAAAAGAGAGATTTCATAGAAAAGAGGAAAGCCAGGGAACAGAGAGAGGCGAGAGAAACCAGGGGAAAGAGACTGGCGAGGGGGGAAGAGGGAACAGAGAGAGTTGATTGGAAATAGGGAAAAGAGAGATTTCATAGAAAAGAGGAAAGCCAGGGAACAGAGAGAGGCGAGAGAAACCAGGGGAAAGAGACTGGCGAGGGAAAAGAGGGATAACAGAGTTGACGAATAACAGGGGAAAGAGAGAGGCGAGGGAAAGTGGAAAAAATAGACCTAGAGGGAAGAGAGGTAAAAGAGAGAGGGGAGGGCAACGAGGGACAACAGAGAATTGAGGAATGAGAGGGGAAAGAGGGAGTCGGGTGAAAGTGGGAAGAATTGGACACCGAGGGAAGAGAGGTAACGGAGACTGGCGAGGAAAAGGAGGGAAAGGTGACTGGCGAGGGAAAAGTTGGAAAAGAGAGAGTCATGGCAAAGCAGGGGGAAAGAGACAGGCGAGGGAAAACAAGGACAAGAGAGAGTTCATGGAAAAGAGAGGGGCGAGGGAAAGTGGGAAGTATTAGACACCGAGGGAAGAGAGGTAACAGAGACTGGCGAGGGAAAGAGAGAGGCGAGATAAACCAGGGGAAAGAGACTGGCGAGGGGGGAAGAGGGAAAAGAGAGAGTTGACTGGAAATAGGGGAACGAGAGAGTTCATGGAAAAGAGGGAGTGGAGTGTAAGTGGGAAAATTAGGCACGGAGGGAATAGAGGTTAAAAGAGACTGGCGAGGGAAAGGAAGGAAAAGTGACTGGCGAGGGGAAAGAGGGAAAAGAGAGGGCTGACTGGAAATAGGGAAAAGAGAGATTTCATAGAAAAGAGGAAAGCCAGGGAACAGAGAGAGGCGAGAGAAACCAGGGGAAAGAGACTGGCGAGGGAAAAGAGGGATAACAGAGTTGACGAATAACAGGGAAAAGAGAGAGGCGAGGGAAAGTGGAAAAATTAGACCTAGAGGGAAGAGAGGTAAAAGAGAGAGGGGAGGGCAACGAGGGACAACAGAGAATTGAGGAATGAGAGGGGAAAGAGGGAGTCGGGTGAAAGTGGGAAGAATTGGACACCGAGGGAAGAGAGGTAACAGAGACTGGCGAGGAAAAGGAGGGAAAGGTGACTGGCGAGGGAAAAGTTGGAAAAGAGAGAGTCATGTCAAAGCAGGGGGAAAGAGACAGGCGAGGGAAAACAAGGACAAGAGAGTTAATGGAAAAGAAGGAGGTGAGTGAAAGTGGGAAGAATTAGACACCGAGGGAAGAGAGGTAACAGAGACTGGCGAGGGAAAGAGAGAGGCGAGATAAACCAGGGGAAAGAGACTGGCGAGGGGGGAAGAGGGAAAAGAGAGGGTTGATTGGAAATAGGGAAAAGAGAGATTTCATAGAAAAGAGGAAAGCCAGGGAACAGAGAGAGGCGAGAGAAACCAGGGGAAAGAGACTGGCGAGGGGGGAAGCGGGAACAGAGAGAGTTGATTGGAAATAGGGAAAAGAGAGATTTCATAGAAAAGAGGAAAGCCAGGAAACAGAGAGAGGCGAGAGAAGCCAGGGGAAAGAGACTGGCGAGGGAAAAGAGGGATAACAGAGTTGACGAATAACAGGGGAAAGAGAGAGGCAAGGGAAAGTGGAAAAATTAGACCTAGAGGGAAGAGAGGTAAAAGAGAGAGGGGAGGGCAACGAGGGACAACAGAGAATTGAGGAATGAGAGGGGAAAGAGGGAGTCGGGTGAAAGTGGGAAGAATTGGACACCGAGGGAAGAGAGGTAACAGAGACTGGCGAGGAAAAGGAGGGAAAGGTGACTGGCGAGGGAAAAGTTGGAAAAGAGAGAGTCATGGCAAAGCAGGGGAAAAGAGACAGGCGAGGGAAAACAAGGACAAGAGAGTTAATGGAAAAGAAGGAGGTGAGTGAAAGTGGGAAGAATTAGACACCGAGGGAAGAGAGGTAACAGAGACTGGCGAGGAAAAGGAGGGAAAGGTGACTGGCGAGGGAAAAGTTGGAAAAGAGAGAGTCATGGCAAAGCAGGGCGAAAGAGACAGGCGAGGGAAAACAAGGACAAGAGAGAGTTCATGGAAAAGAGAGGGGCGAGGGAAAGTGGGAAGTATTAGACACCGAGGGAAGAGAGGTAACAGAGACTGGCGAGGGAAAGAGAGAGGCGAGATAAACCAGGGGAAAGAGACTGGCGAGGGGGGAAGAGGGAAAAGAGAGAGTTGACTGGAAATAGGGGAACGAGAGAGTTCATGGAAAAGAGGGAGTGGAGTGTAAGAAGGAAGAATTAGACACGGAGGGAAGAGACGTAAAAGAGACTGGCGAGGGAAAGGAAGGAAAAGTGACTGGCGAGGGGAAAGAGGGAACAGAGAGGGCTGACTGGAAATAGGGAAAAGAGAGATTTCATAGAAAAGAGGAAAGCCAGGGAACAGAGAGAGGCGAGAGAAACCAGGGGAAAGAGACTGGCGAGGGAAAAGAGGGATAACAGAGTTGACGAATAACAGGGAAAAGAGAGAGGCGAGGGAAAGTGGAAAAAATAGACCTAGAGGGAAGAGAGGTAAAAGAGAGAGGGGAGGGCAACGAGGGACAACAGAGAATTGAGGAATGAGAGGGGAAAGAGGGAGTCGGGTGAAAGTGGGAAGAATTGGACACCGAGGGAAGAGAGGTAACAGAGACTGGCGAGGAAAAGGAGGGAAAGGTGACTGGCGAGGGAAAAGTTGGAAAAGAGAGAGTCATGGCAAAGCAGGGGGAAAGAGACAGGCGAGGGAAAACAAGGACAAGAGAGTTAATGGAAAAGAAGGAGGTGAGTTAAAGTGGGAAGAATTAGACACCGAGGGAAGAGAGGTAACAGAGACTGGCGAGGGAAAGAGAGAGGCGAGATAAACCAGGGGAAAGAGACTGGCGAGGGGGGAAGAGGGAAAAGAGAGGGTTGATTGGAAATAGGGAAAAGAGAGATTTCATAGAAAAGAGGAAAGCCAGGGAACAGAGAGAGGCGAGAGAAACCAGGGGAAAGAGACTGGCGAGGGGGGAAGAGGGAACAGAGAGAGTTGATTGGAAATAGGGAAAAGAGAGATTTCATAGAAAAGAGGAAAGCCAGGGAACAGAGAGAGGCGAGAGAAACCAGGGGAAAGAGACTGGCGAGGGGGGAAGAGGGAACAGAGAGAGTTGATTGGAAATAGGGAAAAGAGAGATTTCATAGAAAAGAGGAAAGCCAGGGAACAGAGAGAGGCGAGAGAAACCAGGGGAAAGAGACTGGCGAGGGAAAAGAGGGATAACAGAGTTGACGAATAACAGGGGAAAGAGAGAGGCGAGGGAAAGTGGAAAAATTAGACCTAGAGGGAAGAGAGGTAAAAGAGAGAGGGGAGGGCAACGAGGGACAACAGAGAATTGAGGAATGAGAGGGGAAAGAGGGAGTCGGGTGAAAGTGGGAAGAATTGGACACCGAGGGAAGAGAGGTAACAGAGACTGGCGAGGAAAAGGAGGGAAAGGTGACTGGCGAGGGAAAAGTTGGAAAAGAGAGAGTCATGGCAAAGCAGGGGAAAAGAGACAGGCGAGGGAAAACAAGGACAAGAGAGTTAATGGAAAAGAAGGAGGTGAGTGAAAGTGGGAAGAATTAGACACCGAGGGAAGAGAGGTAACAGAGACTGGCGAGGGAAAGAGAGAGGCGAGATAAACCAGGGGAAAGAGACTGGCGAGGGGGGAAGAGGGAAAAGAGAGGGTTGATTGGAAATAGGGAAAAGAGAGATTTCATAGAAAAGAGGAAAGCCAGGGAACAGAGAGAGGCGAGAGAAACCAGGGGAAAGAGACTGGCGAGGGAAAAGAGGGATAACAGAGTTGACGAATAACAGGGAAAAGAGAGAGGCGAGGGAAAGTGGAAAAATTAGACCTAGAGGGAAGAGAGGTAAAAGAGAGAGGGGAGGGCAACGAGGGACAACAGAGAATTGAGGAATGAGAGGGGAAAGAGGGAGTCGGGTGAAAGTGGGAAGAATTGGACACCGAGGGAAGAGAGGTAACAGAGACTGGCGAGGAAAAGGAGGGAAAGGTGACTGGCGAGGGAAAAGTTGGAAAAGAGAGAGTCATGTCAAAGCAGGGGGAAAGAGACAGGCGAGGGAAAACAAGGACAAGAGAGTTAATGGAAAAGAAGGAGGTGAGTTAAAGTGGGAAGAATTAGACACCGAGGGAAGAGAGGTAACAGAGACTGGCGAGGGAAAGAGAGAGGCGAGATAAACCAGGGGAAAGAGACTGGCGAGGGGGGAAGAGGGAAAAGAGAGGGTTGATTGGAAATAGGGAAAAGAGAGATTTCATAGAAAAGAGGAAAGCCAGGGAACAGAGAGAGGCGAGAGAAACCAGGGGAAAGGTGACTGGCGAGGGAAAAGTTGGAAAAGAGAGAGTCATGGCAAAGCAGGGGGGAAGAGACAGGCGAGGGAAAACAAGGACAAGAGAGTTAGTGGAAAAGAAGGAGGTGAGTGAAAGTGGGAAGAATTAGACACCGAGGGAAGAGAGGTAACAGAGACTGGCGAGGGAAAGAGAGAGGCGAGATAAACCAGGGGAAAGAGACTGGCGAGGGGGAAAGAGGGAACAGAGAGAGTTGATTGGAAATAGGGAAAAGAGAGATTTCATAGAAAAGAGGAAAGCCAGGGAACAGAGAGAGGCGAGAGAAACCAGGGGAAAGAGACTGGCGAGGGAAAAGAGGGATAACAGAGTTGACGAATAACAGGGAAAAGAGAGAGGCGAGGGAAAGTGGAAAAATTAGACCTAGAGGGAAGAGAGGTAAAAGAGAGAGGGGAGGGCAACGAGGGACAACAGAGAATTGAGGAATGAGAGGGGAAAGAGGGAGTCGGGTGAAAGTGGGAAGAATTGGACACCGAGGGAAGAGAGGTAACAGAGACTGGCGAGGAAAAGGAGGGAAAGGTGACTGGCGAGGGAAAAGTTGGAAAAGAGAGAGTCATGGCAAAGCAGGGGGAAAGAGACAGGCGAGGGAAAACAAGGACAAGAGAGTTAATGGAAAAGAAGGAGGTGAGTTAAAGTGGGAAGAATTAGACACCGAGGGAAGAGAGGTAACAGAGACTGGCGAGGGAAAGGAGGGAAAGGTGACTGGCGAGGGAAAAGTTGGAAAAGACAGAGTCATGGCAAAGCAGGGCGAAAGAGACAGGCGAGGGAAAACAAGGACAAGAGAGAGTTCATGGAAAAGAGAGGGGCGAGGGAAAGTGGGAAGTATTAGACACCGAGGGAAGAGAGGTAACAGAGACTGGCGAGGGAAAGAGAGAGGCGAGATAAACCAGGGGAAAGAGACTGGCGAGGGGGGAAGAGGGAAAAGAGAGAGTTGACTGGAAATAGGGGAACGAGAGAGTTCATGGAAAAGAGGGAGTGGAGTGTAAGAAGGAAGAATTAGACACGGAGGGAAGAGACGTAAAAGAGACTGGCGAGGGAAAGGAAGGAAAAGTGACTGGCGAGGGGAAAGAGGGAACAGAGAGGGCTGACTGGAAATAGGGAAAAGAGAGATTTCATAGAAAAGAGGAAAGCCAGGGAACAGAGAGAGGCGAGAGAAACCAGGGGAAAGAGACTGGCGAGGGAAAAGAGGGATAACAGAGTTGACGAATAACAGGGAAAAGAGAGCGGCGAGGGAAAGTGGAAAAATTAGACCTAGAGGGAAGAGAGGTAACAGAGACTGGCGAGGAAAAGGAGGGAAAGGTGACTGGCGAGGGAAAAGTTGGAAAAGAGAGAGTCATGGCAAAGCAGGGGGAAAGAGACAGGCGAGGGAAAACAAGGACAAGAGAGTTAGTGGAAAAGAAATAGGTGAGTGAAAGTGGGAAGAATTAGACACCGAGGGAAGAGAGGTGACAGAGACTGGCGAGGGAAAGAGAGAGGCGAGATAAACCAGGGGAAAGAGACTGGCGAGGGAGGAAGAGGGAACAGAGAGGGTTGATTGGAAATAGGGAAAAGAGAGATTTCATAGAAAAGAGGAAAGCCAGGGAACAGAGAGAGGCGAGAGAAACCAGGGGAAAGAGACTGGCGAGGGGGGAAGAGGGAACAGAGAGAGTTGACTGGAAATAGGGAAAAGAGAGATTTCATAGAAAAGAGGAAAGCCAGGGAACAGAGAGAGGCGAGAGAAACCAGGGGAAAGAGACTGGCGAGGGGGGAAGAGGGAACAGAGAGAGTTGATTGGAAATAGGGAAAAGAGAGATTTCATAGAAAAGAGGAAAGCCAGGGAACAGAGAGAGGCGAGAGAAACCAGGGGAAAGAGACTGGCGAGGGAAAAGAGGGATAACAGAGTTGACGAATAACAGGGGAAAGAGAGAGGCGAGGGAAAGTGGAAAAAATAGACCTAGAGGGAAGAGAGGTAAAAGAGAGAGGGGAGGGCAACGAGGGACAACAGAGAATTGAGGAATGAGAGGGGAAAGAGGGAGTCGGGTGAAAGTGGGAAGAATTGGACACCGAGGGAAGAGAGGTAACGGAGACTGGCGAGGAAAAGGAGGGAAAGGTGACTGGCGAGGGAAAAGTTGGAAAAGAGAGAGTCATGGCAAAGCAGGGGGAAAGAGACAGGCGAGGGAAAACAAGGACAAGAGAGAGTTCATGGAAAAGAGAGGGGCGAGGGAAAGTGGGAAGTATTAGACACCGAGGGAAGAGAGGTAACAGAGACTGGCGAGGGAAAGAGAGAGGCGAGATAAACCAGGGGAAAGAGACTGGCGAGGGGGGAAGAGGGAAAAGAGAGAGTTGACTGGAAATAGGGGAACGAGAGAGTTCATGGAAAAGAGGGAGTGGAGTGTAAGTGGGAAAATTAGGCACGGAGGGAATAGAGGTTAAAAGAGACTGGCGAGGGAAAGGAAGGAAAAGTGACTGGCGAGGGGAAAGAGGGAAAAGAGAGGGCTGACTGGAAATAGGGAAAAGAGAGATTTCATAGAAAAGAGGAAAGCCAGGGAACAGAGAGAGGCGAGAGAAACCAGGGGAAAGAGACTGGCGAGGGAAAAGAGGGATAACAGAGTTGACGAATAACAGGGAAAAGAGAGAGGCGAGGGAAAGTGGAAAAATTAGACCTAGAGGGAAGAGAGGTAAAAGAGAGAGGGGAGGGCAACGAGGGACAACAGAGAATTGAGGAATGAGAGGGGAAAGAGGGAGTCGGGTGAAAGTGGGAAGAATTGGACACCGAGGGAAGAGAGGTAACAGAGACTGGCGAGGAAAAGGAGGGAAAGGTGACTGGCGAGGGAAAAGTTGGAAAAGAGAGAGTCATGTCAAAGCAGGGGGAAAGAGACAGGCGAGGGAAAACAAGGACAAGAGAGTTAATGGAAAAGAAGGAGGTGAGTGAAAGTGGGAAGAATTAGACACCGAGGGAAGAGAGGTAACAGAGACTGGCGAGGGAAAGAGAGAGGCGAGATAAACCAGGGGAAAGAGACTGGCGAGGGGGGAAGAGGGAAAAGAGAGGGTTGATTGGAAATAGGGAAAAGAGAGATTTCATAGAAAAGAGGAAAGCCAGGGAACAGAGAGAGGCGAGAGAAACCAGGGGAAAGGTGACTGGCGAGGGAAAAGTTGGAAAAGAGAGAGTCATGGCAAAGCAGGGGGGAAGAGACAGGCGAGGGAAAACAAGGACAAGAGAGTTAGTGGAAAAGAAGGAGGTGAGTGAAAGTGGGAAGAATTAGACACCGAGGGAAGAGAGGTAACAGAGACTGGCGAGGGAAAGAGAGAGGCGAGATAAACCAGGGGAAAGAGACTGGCGAGGGGGAAAGAGGGAACAGAGAGAGTTGATTGGAAATAGGGAAAAGAGAGATTTCATAGAAAAGAGGAAAGCCAGGGAACAGAGAGAGGCGAGAGAAACCAGGGGAAAGAGACTGGCGAGGGAAAAGAGGGATAACAGAGTTGACGAATAACAGGGAAAAGAGAGAGGCGAGGGAAAGTGGAAAAATTAGACCTAGAGGGAAGAGAGGTAAAAGAGAGAGGGGAGGGCAACGAGGGACAACAGAGAATTGAGGAATGAGAGGGGAAAGAGGGAGTCGGGTGAAAGTGGGAAGAATTGGACACCGAGGGAAGAGAGGTAACAGAGACTGGCGAGGAAAAGGAGGGAAAGGTGACTGGCGAGGGAAAAGTTGGAAAAGAGAGAGTCATGGCAAAGCAGGGGGAAAGAGACAGGCGAGGGAAAACAAGGACAAGAGAGTTAATGGAAAAGAAGGAGGTGAGTTAAAGTGGGAAGAATTAGACACCGAGGGAAGAGAGGTAACAGAGACTGGCGAGGGAAAGGAGGGAAAGGTGACTGGCGAGGGAAAAGTTGGAAAAGACAGAGTCATGGCAAAGCAGGGCGAAAGAGACAGGCGAGGGAAAACAAGGACAAGAGAGAGTTCATGGAAAAGAGAGGGGCGAGGGAAAGTGGGAAGTATTAGACACCGAGGGAAGAGAGGTAACAGAGACTGGCGAGGGAAAGAGAGAGGCGAGATAAACCAGGGGAAAGAGACTGGCGAGGGGGGAAGAGGGAAAAGAGAGAGTTGACTGGAAATAGGGGAACGAGAGAGTTCATGGAAAAGAGGGAGTGGAGTGTAAGAAGGAAGAATTAGACACGGAGGGAAGAGACGTAAAAGAGACTGGCGAGGGAAAGGAAGGAAAAGTGACTGGCGAGGGGAAAGAGGGAACAGAGAGGGCTGACTGGAAATAGGGAAAAGAGAGATTTCATAGAAAAGAGGAAAGCCAGGGAACAGAGAGAGGCGAGAGAAACCAGGGGAAAGAGACTGGCGAGGGAAAAGAGGGATAACAGAGTTGACGAATAACAGGGAAAAGAGAGCGGCGAGGGAAAGTGGAAAAATTAGACCTAGAGGGAAGAGAGGTAACAGAGACTGGCGAGGAAAAGGAGGGAAAGGTGACTGGCGAGGGAAAAGTTGGAAAAGAGAGAGTCATGGCAAAGCAGGGGGAAAGAGACAGGCGAGGGAAAACAAGGACAAGAGAGTTAGTGGAAAAGAAATAGGTGAGTGAAAGTGGGAAGAATTAGACACCGAGGGAAGAGAGGTGACAGAGACTGGCGAGGGAAAGAGAGAGGCGAGATAAACCAGGGGAAAGAGACTGGCGAGGGAGGAAGAGGGAACAGAGAGGGTTGATTGGAAATAGGGAAAAGAGAGATTTCATAGAAAAGAGGAAAGCCAGGGAACAGAGAGAGGCGAGAGAAACCAGGGGAAAGAGACTGGCGAGGGGGGAAGAGGGAACAGAGAGAGTTGACTGGAAATAGGGAAAAGAGAGATTTCATAGAAAAGAGGAAAGCCAGGGAACAGAGAGAGGCGAGAGAAACCAGGGGAAAGAGACTGGCGAGGGGGGAAGAGGGAACAGAGAGAGTTGATTGGAAATAGGGAAAAGAGAGATTTCATAGAAAAGAGGAAAGCCAGGGAACAGAGAGAGGCGAGAGAAACCAGGGGAAAGAGACTGGCGAGGGAAAAGAGGGATAACAGAGTTGACGAATAACAGGGGAAAGAGAGAGGCGAGGGAAAGTGGAAAAAATAGACCTAGAGGGAAGAGAGGTAAAAGAGAGAGGGGAGGGCAACGAGGGACAACAGAGAATTGAGGAATGAGAGGGGAAAGAGGGAGTCGGGTGAAAGTGGGAAGAATTGGACACCGAGGGAAGAGAGGTAACGGAGACTGGCGAGGAAAAGGAGGGAAAGGTGACTGGCGAGGGAAAAGTTGGAAAAGAGAGAGTCATGGCAAAGCAGGGGGAAAGAGACAGGCGAGGGAAAACAAGGACAAGAGAGAGTTCATGGAAAAGAGAGGGGCGAGGGAAAGTGGGAAGTATTAGACACCGAGGGAAGAGAGGTAACAGAGACTGGCGAGGGAAAGAGAGAGGCGAGATAAACCAGGGGAAAGAGACTGGCGAGGGGGGAAGAGGGAAAAGAGAGAGTTGACTGGAAATAGGGGAACGAGAGAGTTCATGGAAAAGAGGGAGTGGAGTGTAAGTGGGAAAATTAGGCACGGAGGGAATAGAGGTTAAAAGAGACTGGCGAGGGAAAGGAAGGAAAAGTGACTGGCGAGGGGAAAGAGGGAAAAGAGAGGGCTGACTGGAAATAGGGAAAAGAGAGATTTCATAGAAAAGAGGAAAGCCAGGGAACAGAGAGAGGCGAGAGAAACCAGGGGAAAGAGACTGGCGAGGGAAAAGAGGGATAACAGAGTTGACGAATAACAGGGAAAAGAGAGAGGCGAGGGAAAGTGGAAAAATTAGACCTAGAGGGAAGAGAGGTAAAAGAGAGAGGGGAGGGCAACGAGGGACAACAGAGAATTGAGGAATGAGAGGGGAAAGAGGGAGTCGGGTGAAAGTGGGAAGAATTGGACACCGAGGGAAGAGAGGTAACAGAGACTGGCGAGGAAAAGGAGGGAAAGGTGACTGGCGAGGGAAAAGTTGGAAAAGAGAGAGTCATGTCAAAGCAGGGGGAAAGAGACAGGCGAGGGAAAACAAGGACAAGAGAGTTAATGGAAAAGAAGGAGGTGAGTGAAAGTGGGAAGAATTAGACACCGAGGGAAGAGAGGTAACAGAGACTGGCGAGGGAAAGAGAGAGGCGAGATAAACCAGGGGAAAGAGACTGGCGAGGGGGGAAGAGGGAAAAGAGAGGGTTGATTGGAAATAGGGAAAAGAGAGATTTCATAGAAAAGAGGAAAGCCAGGGAACAGAGAGAGGCGAGAGAAACCAGGGGAAAGAGACTGGCGAGGGGGGAAGCGGGAACAGAGAGAGTTGATTGGAAATAGGGAAAAGAGAGATTTCATAGAAAAGAGGAAAGCCAGGAAACAGAGAGAGGCGAGAGAAACCAGGGGAAAGAGACTGGCGAGGGAAAAGAGGGATAACAGAGTTGACGAATAACAGGGGAAAGAGAGAGGCAAGGGAAAGTGGAAAAATTAGACCTAGAGGGAAGAGAGGTAAAAGAGAGAGGGGAGGGCAACGAGGGACAACAGAGAATTGAGGAATGAGAGGGGAAAGAGGGAGTCGGGTGAAAGTGGGAAGAATTGGACACCGAGGGAAGAGAGGTAACAGAGACTGGCGAGGAAAAGGAGGGAAAGGTGACTGGCGAGGGAAAAGTTGGAAAAGAGAGAGTCATGGCAAAGCAGGGGAAAAGAGACAGGCGAGGGAAAACAAGGACAAGAGAGTTAATGGAAAAGAAGGAGGTGAGTGAAAGTGGGAAGAATTAGACACCGAGGGAAGAGAGGTAACAGAGACTGGCGAGGAAAAGGAGGGAAAGGTGACTGGCGAGGGAAAAGTTGGAAAAGAGAGAGTCATGGCAAAGCAGGGCGAAAGAGACAGGCGAGGGAAAACAAGGACAAGAGAGAGTTCATGGAAAAGAGAGGGGCGAGGGAAAGTGGGAAGTATTAGACACCGAGGGAAGAGAGGTAACAGAGACTGGCGAGGGAAAGAGAGAGGCGAGATAAACCAGGGGAAAGAGACTGGCGAGGGGGGAAGAGGGAAAAGAGAGAGTTGACTGGAAATAGGGGAACGAGAGAGTTCATGGAAAAGAGGGAGTGGAGTGTAAGAAGGAAGAATTAGACACGGAGGGAAGAGACGTAAAAGAGACTGGCGAGGGAAAGGAAGGAAAAGTGACTGGCGAGGGGAAAGAGGGAACAGAGAGGGCTGACTGGAAATAGGGAAAAGAGAGATTTCATAGAAAAGAGGAAAGCCAGGGAACAGAGAGAGGCGAGAGAAACCAGGGGAAAGAGACTGGCGAGGGAAAAGAGGGATAACAGAGTTGACGAATAACAGGGAAAAGAGAGAGGCGAGGGAAAGTGGAAAAAATAGACCTAGAGGGAAGAGAGGTAAAAGAGAGAGGGGAGGGCAACGAGGGACAACAGAGAATTGAGGAATGAGAGGGGAAAGAGGGAGTCGGGTGAAAGTGGGAAGAATTGGACACCGAGGGAAGAGAGGTAACAGAGACTGGCGAGGAAAAGGAGGGAAAGGTGACTGGCGAGGGAAAAGTTGGAAAAGAGAGAGTCATGGCAAAGCAGGGGGAAAGAGACAGGCGAGGGAAAACAAGGACAAGAGAGTTAATGGAAAAGAAGGAGGTGAGTTAAAGTGGGAAGAATTAGACACCGAGGGAAGAGAGGTAACAGAGACTGGCGAGGGAAAGAGAGAGGCGAGATAAACCAGGGGAAAGAGACTGGCGAGGGGGGAAGAGGGAAAAGAGAGGGTTGATTGGAAATAGGGAAAAGAGAGATTTCATAGAAAAGAGGAAAGCCAGGGAACAGAGAGAGGCGAGAGAAACCAGGGGAAAGAGACTGGCGAGGGGGGAAGAGGGAACAGAGAGAGTTGATTGGAAATAGGGAAAAGAGAGATTTCATAGAAAAGAGGAAAGCCAGGGAACAGAGAGAGGCGAGAGAAACCAGGGGAAAGAGACTGGCGAGGGGGGAAGAGGGAACAGAGAGAGTTGATTGGAAATAGGGAAAAGAGAGATTTCATAGAAAAGAGGAAAGCCAGGGAACAGAGAGAGGCGAGAGAAACCAGGGGAAAGAGACTGGCGAGGGAAAAGAGGGATAACAGAGTTGACGAATAACAGGGGAAAGAGAGAGGCGAGGGAAAGTGGAAAAATTAGACCTAGAGGGAAGAGAGGTAAAAGAGAGAGGGGAGGGCAACGAGGGACAACAGAGAATTGAGGAATGAGAGGGGAAAGAGGGAGTCGGGTGAAAGTGGGAAGAATTGGACACCGAGGGAAGAGAGGTAACAGAGACTGGCGAGGAAAAGGAGGGAAAGGTGACTGGCGAGGGAAAAGTTGGAAAAGAGAGAGTCATGGCAAAGCAGGGGAAAAGAGACAGGCGAGGGAAAACAAGGACAAGAGAGTTAATGGAAAAGAAGGAGGTGAGTGAAAGTGGGAAGAATTAGACACCGAGGGAAGAGAGGTAACAGAGACTGGCGAGGGAAAGAGAGAGGCGAGATAAACCAGGGGAAAGAGACTGGCGAGGGGGGAAGAGGGAAAAGAGAGGGTTGATTGGAAATAGGGAAAAGAGAGATTTCATAGAAAAGAGGAAAGCCAGGGAACAGAGAGAGGCGAGAGAAACCAGGGGAAAGAGACTGGCGAGGGAAAAGAGGGATAACAGAGTTGACGAATAACAGGGAAAAGAGAGAGGCGAGGGAAAGTGGAAAAATTAGACCTAGAGGGAAGAGAGGTAAAAGAGAGAGGGGAGGGCAACGAGGGACAACAGAGAATTGAGGAATGAGAGGGGAAAGAGGGAGTCGGGTGAAAGTGGGAAGAATTGGACACCGAGGGAAGAGAGGTAACAGAGACTGGCGAGGAAAAGGAGGGAAAGGTGACTGGCGAGGGAAAAGTTGGAAAAGAGAGAGTCATGTCAAAGCAGGGGGAAAGAGACAGGCGAGGGAAAACAAGGACAAGAGAGTTAATGGAAAAGAAGGAGGTGAGTGAAAGTGGGAAGAATTAGACACCGAGGGAAGAGAGGTAACAGAGACTGGCGAGGGAAAGAGAGAGGCGAGATAAACCAGGGGAAAGAGACTGGCGAGGGGGGAAGAGGGAAAAGAGAGGGTTGATTGGAAATAGGGAAAAGAGAGATTTCATAGAAAAGAGGAAAGCCAGGGAACAGAGAGAGGCGAGAGAAACCAGGGGAAAGGTGACTGGCGAGGGAAAAGTTGGAAAAGAGAGAGTCATGGCAAAGCAGGGGGGAAGAGACAGGCGAGGGAAAACAAGGACAAGAGAGTTAGTGGAAAAGAAGGAGGTGAGTGAAAGTGGGAAGAATTAGACACCGAGGGAAGAGAGGTAACAGAGACTGGCGAGGGAAAGAGAGAGGCGAGATAAACCAGGGGAAAGAGACTGGCGAGGGGGAAAGAGGGAACAGAGAGAGTTGATTGGAAATAGGGAAAAGAGAGATTTCATAGAAAAGAGGAAAGCCAGGGAACAGAGAGAGGCGAGAGAAACCAGGGGAAAGAGACTGGCGAGGGAAAAGAGGGATAACAGAGTTGACGAATAACAGGGAAAAGAGAGAGGCGAGGGAAAGTGGAAAAATTAGACCTAGAGGGAAGAGAGGTAAAAGAGAGAGGGGAGGGCAACGAGGGACAACAGAGAATTGAGGAATGAGAGGGGAAAGAGGGAGTCGGGTGAAAGTGGGAAGAATTGGACACCGAGGGAAGAGAGGTAACGGAGACTGGCGAGGAAAAGGAGGGAAAGGTGACTGGCGAGGGAAAAGTTGGAAAAGAGAGAGTCATGGCAAAGCAGGGGGGAAGAGACAGGCGAGGGAAAACAAGGACAAGAGAGTTAGTGGAAAAGAAGGAGGTGAGTGAAAGTGGGAAGAATTAGACACCGAGGGAAGAGAGGTAACAGAGACTGGCGAGGGAAAGACAGAGGCGAGATAAACCAGGGGAAAGAGACTGGCGAGGGGGAAAGAGGGAACAGAGAGAGTTGATTGGAAATAGGGAAAAGAGAGATTTCATAGAAAAGAGGAAAGCCAGGGAACAGAGAGAGGCGAGAGAAACCAGGGGAAAGAGACTGGCGAGGGAAAAGAGGGATAACAGAGTTGACGAATAACAGGGAAAAGAGAGCGGCGAGGGAAAGTGGAAAAATTAGACCTAGAGGGAAGAGAGGTAACAGAGACTGGCGAGGAAAAGGAGGGAAAGGTGACTGGCGAGGGAAAAGTTGGAAAAGAGAGAGTCATGGCAAAGCAGGGGGGAAGAGACAGGCGAGGGAAAACAAGGACAAGAGAGTTAGTGGAAAAGAAGGAGGTGAGTGAAAGTGGGAAGAATTAGACACCGAGGGAAGAGAGGTAACAGAGACTGGCGAGGGAAAGAGAGAGGCGAGATAAACCAGGGGAAAGAGACTGGCGAGGGGGAAAGTGGGAACAGAGAGAGTTGATTGGAAATAGGGAAAAGAGAGATTTCATAGAAAAGAGGAAAGCCAGGGAACAGAGAGAGGCGAGAGAAACCAGGGGAAAGAGACTGGCGAGGGAAAAGAGGGATAACAGAGTTGACGAATAACAGGGAAAAGAGAGAGGCGAGGGAAAGTGGAAAAATTAGACCTAGAGGGAAGAGAGGTAAAAGAGAGAGGGGAGGGCAACGAGGGACAACAGAGAATTGAGGAATGAGAGGGGAAAGAGGGAGTCGGGTGAAAGTGGGAAGAATTGGACACCGAGGGAAGAGAGGTAACAGAGACTGGCGAGGAAAAGGAGGGAAAGGTGACTGGCGAGGGAAAAGTTGGAAAAGAGAGAGTCATGGCAAAGCAGGGGGAAAGAGACAGGCGAGGGAAAACAAGGACAAGAGAGTTAATGGAAAAGAAGGAGGTGAGTGAAAGTGGGAAGAATTAGACACCGAGGGAAGAGAGGTAACAGAGACTGGCGAGGGAAAGAGAGAGGCGAGATAAACCAGGGGAAAGAGACTGGCGAGGGGGGAAGAGGGAACAGAGAGAGTTGATTGGAAATAGGGAAAAGAGAGATTTCATAGAAAAGAGGAAAGCCAGGGAACAGAGAGAGGCGAGAGAAACCAGGGGAAAGAGACTGGCGAGGGAAAAGAGGGATAACAGAGTTGACGAATAACAGGGAAAAGAGAGCGGCGAGGGAAAGTGGAAAAATTAGACCTAGATGGAAGAGAGGTAAAAGAGAGAGGGGAGGGCAACGAGGGACAACAGAGAATTGAGGAATGAGAGGGGACAGAGGGAGTCGGGTGAAAGTGGGAAGAATTTGACACCGAGGGAAGAGAGGTAACAGAGACTGGCGAGGGAAAGAGAGAGGCGAGATAAACCAGGGGAAAGAGACTGGCGAGGGGGGAAGAGGGAAAAGAGAGAGTTGACTGGAAATAGGGGAACGAGAGAGTTCATGGAAAAGAGGGAGTGGAGTGTAAGTGGGAAAATTAGGCACGGAGGGAATAGAGGTTAAAAGAGACTGGCGAGGGAAAGGAAGGAAAAGTGACTGGCGAGGGGAAAGAGGGAAAAGAGAGGGCTGACTGGAAATAGGGAAAAGAGAGATTTCATAGAAAAGAGGAAAGCCAGGGAACAGAGAGAGGCGAGAGAAACCAGGGGAAAGAGACTGGCGAGGGAAAAGAGGGATAACAGAGTTGACGAATAACAGGGAAAAGAGAGCGGCGAGGGAAAGTGGAAAAATTAGACCTAGATGGAAGAGAGGTAAAAGAGAGAGGGGAGGGCAACGAGGGACAACAGAGAATTGAGGAATGAGAGGGGACAGAGGGAGTCGGGTGAAAGTGGGAAGAATTTGACACCGAGGGAAGAGAGGTAACAGAGACTGGCGAGGGAAAGAGAGAGGCGAGATAAACCAGGGGAAAGAGACTGGCGAGGGGGGAAGAGGGAAAAGAGAGAGTTGACTGGAAATAGGGGAACGAGAGAGTTCATGGAAAAGAGGGAGTGGAGTGTAAGAAGGAAGAATTAGACACGGAGGGAAGAGACGTAAAAGAGACTGGCGAGGGAAAGGAAGGAAAAGTGACTGGCGAGGGGAAAGAGGGAACAGAGAGGGCTGACTGGAAATAGGGAAAAGAGAGATTTCATAGAAAAGAGGAAAGCCAGGGAACAGAGAGAGGCGAGAGAAACCAGGGGAAAGAGACTGGCGAGGGAAAAGAGGGATAACAGATTTGACGAATAACAGGGAAAAGAGAGCGGCGAGGGAAAGTGGAAAAATTAGACCTAGAGGGAAGAGAGGTAACAGAGACTGGCGAGGAAAAGGAGGGAAAGGTGACTGGCGAGGGAAAAGTTGGAAAAGAGAGAGTCATGGCAAAGCAGGGGGAAAGAGACAGGCGAGGGAAAACAAGGACAAGAGAGTTAGTGGAAAAGAAATAGGTGAGTGAAAGTGGGAAGAATTAGACACCGAGGGAAGAGAGGTGACAGAGACTGGCGAGGGAAAGAGAGAGGCGAGATAAACCAGGGGAAAGAGACTGGCGAGGGGGGAAGAGGGAACAGAGAGGGTTGATTGGAAATAGGGAAAAGAGAGATTTCATAGAAAAGAGGAAAGCCAGGGAACAGAGAGAGGCGAGAGAAACCAGGGGAAAGAGACTGGCGAGGGGGGAAGAGGGAACAGAGAGAGTTGATTGGAAATAGGGAAAAGAGAGATTTCATAGAAAAGAGGAAAGCCAGGGAACAGAGAGAGGCGAGAGAAACCAGGGGAAAGAGACTGGCGAGGGAAAAGAGGGATAACAGAGTTGACGAATAACAGGGGAAAGAGAGAGGCGAGGGAAAGTGGAAAAATTAGACCTAGAGGGAAGAGAGGTAAAAGAGAGAGGGGAGGGCAACGAGGGACAACAGAGAATTGAGGAATGAGAGGGGAAAGAGGGAGTCGGGTGAAAGTGGGAAGAATTGGACACCGAGGGAAGAGAGGTAACGGAGACTGGCGAGGAAAAGGAGGGAAAGGTGACTGGCGAGGGAAAAGTTGGAAAAGAGAGAGTCATGGCAAAGCAGGGGGAAAGAGACAGGCGAGGGAAAACAAGGACAAGAGAGAGTTCATGGAAAAGAGAGGGGCGAGGGAAAGTGGGAAGTATTAGACACCGAGGGAAGAGAGGTAACAGAGACTGGCGAGGGAAAGAGAGAGGCGAGATAAACCAGGGGAAAGAGACTGGCGAGGGGGGAAGAGGGAAAAGAGAGAGTTGACTGGAAATAGGGGAACGAGAGAGTTCATGGAAAAGAGGGAGTGGAGTGTAAGTGGGAAAATTAGGCACGGAGGGAATAGAGGTTAAAAGAGACTGGCGAGGGAAAGGAAGGAAAAGTGACTGGCGAGGGGAAAGAGGGAAAAGAGAGGTCTGACTGGAAAGAGGGAAAAGAGAGATTTCATAGAAAAGAGGAAAGCCAGGGAACAGAGAGAGGCGAGAGAAACCAGGGGAAAGAGACTGGCGAGGGAAAAGAGGGATAACAGAGTTGACGAATAACAGGGAAAAGAGAGAGGCGAGGGAAAGTGGAAAAATTAGACCTAGAGGGAAGAGAGGTAAAAGAGAGAGGGGAGGGCAACGAGGGACAACAGAGAATTGAGGAATGAGAGGGGAAAGAGGGAGTCGGGTGAAAGTGGGAAGAATTGGACACCGAGGGAAGAGAGGTAACAGAGACTGGCGAGGAAAAGGAGGGAAAGGTGACTGGCGAGGGAAAAGTTGGAAAAGAGAGAGTCATGGCAAAGCAGGGGGAAAGAGACAGGCGAGGGAAAACAAGGACAAGAGAGTTAATGGAAAAGAAGGAGGTGAGTTAAAGTGGGAAGAATTAGACACCGAGGGAAGAGAGGTAACAGAGACTGGCGAGGGAAAGAGAGAGGCGAGATAAACCAGGGGAAAGAGACTGGCGAGGGGGGAAGAGGGAAAAGAGAGGGTTGATTGGAAATAGGGAAAAGAGAGATTTCATAGAAAAGAGGAAAGCCAGGGAACAGAGAGAGGCGAGAGAAACCAGGGGAAAGAGACTGGCGAGGGGGGAAGAGGGAACAGAGAGAGTTGATTGGAAATAGGGAAAAGAGAGATTTCATAGAAAAGAGGAAAGCCAGGGAACAGAGAGAGGCGAGAGAAACCAGGGGAAAGAGACTGGCGAGGGGGGAAGAGGGAACAGAGAGAGTTGATTGGAAATAGGGAAAAGAGAGATTTCATAGAAAAGAGGAAAGCCAGGGAACAGAGAGAGGCGAGAGAAACCAGGGGAAAGAGACTGGCGAGGGAAAAGAGGGATAACAGAGTTGACGAATAACAGGGGAAAGAGAGAGGCGAGGGAAAGTGGAAAAATTAGACCTAGAGGGAAGAGAGGTAAAAGAGAGAGGGGAGGGCAACGAGGGACAACAGAGAATTGAGGAATGAGAGGGGAAAGAGGGAGTCGGGTGAAAGTGGGAAGAATTGGACACCGAGGGAAGAGAGGTAACGGAGACTGGCGAGGAAAAGGAGGGAAAGGTGACTGGCGAGGGAAAAGTTGGAAAAGAGAGAGTCATGGCAAAGCAGGGGGAAAGAGACAGGCGAGGGAAAACAAGGACAAGAGAGAGTTCATGGAAAAGAGAGGGGCGAGGGAAAGTGGGAAGTATTAGACACCGAGGGAAGAGAGGTAACAGAGACTGGCGAGGGAAAGAGAGAGGCGAGATAAACCAGGGGAAAGAGACTGGCGAGGGGGGAAGAGGGAAAAGAGAGAGTTGACTGGAAATAGGGGAACGAGAGAGTTCATGGAAAAGAGGGAGTGGAGTGTAAGTGGGAAAATTAGGCACGGAGGGAATAGAGGTTAAAAGAGACTGGCGAGGGAAAGGAAGGAAAAGTGACTGGCGAGGGGAAAGAGGGAAAAGAGAGGGCTGACTGGAAAGAGGGAAAAGAGAGATTTCATAGAAAAGAGGAAAGCCAGGGAACAGAGAGAGGCGAGAGAAACCAGGGGAAAGAGACTGGCGAGGGAAAAGAGGGATAACAGAGTTGACGAATAACAGGGAAAAGAGAGAGGCGAGGGAAAGTGGAAAAATTAGACCTAGAGGGAAGAGAGGTAAAAGAGAGAGGGGAGGGCAACGAGGGACAACAGAGAATTGAGGAATGAGAGGGGAAAGAGGGAGTCGGGTGAAAGTGGGAAGAATTGGACACCGAGGGAAGAGAGGTAACAGAGACTGGCGAGGAAAAGGAGGGAAAGGTGACTGGCGAGGGAAAAGTTGGAAAAGAGAGAGTCATGGCAAAGCAGGGGGAAAGAGACAGGCGAGGGAAAACAAGGACAAGAGAGTTAATGGAAAAGAAGGAGGTGAGTTAAAGTGGGAAGAATTAGACACCGAGGGAAGAGAGGTAACAGAGACTGGCGAGGAAAAGGAGGGAAAGGTGACTGGCGAGGGAAAAGTTGGAAAAGAGAGAGTCATGGCAAAGCAGGGGGAAAGAGACAGGCGAGGGAAAACAAGGACAAGAGAGAGTTAGTGGAAAAGAGAGGGGCGAGGGAAAGTGGGAAGAATTAGACACCGAGGGAAGAGAGGTAACAGAGACTGGCGAGGGAAAGAGAGAGGCGAGATAAACCAGGGGAAAGAGACTGGCGAGGGGGGAAGAGGGAAAAGAGAGAGTTGACTGGAAATAGGGGAACGAGAGAGTTCATGGAAAAGAGGGAGTGGAGTGTAAGTGGGAAAATTAGGCACGGAGGGAATAGAGGTTAAAAGAGACTGGCGAGGGAAAGGAAGGAAAAGTGACTGGCGAGGGGAAAGAGGGAAAAGAGAGGGCTGACTGGAAATAGGGAAAAGAGAGATTTCATAGAAAAGAGGAAAGCCAGGGAACAGAGAGAGGCGAGAGAAACCAGGGGAAAGAGACTGGCGAGGGAAAAGAGGGATAACAGAGTTGACGAATAACAGGGGAAAGAGAGAGGCGAGGGAAAGTGGAAAAATTAGACCTAGAGGGAAGAGAGTTAAAAGAGAGAGGGGAGGGCAACGAGGGACAACAGAGAATTGAGGAATGAGAGGGGAAAGAGGGAGTCGGGTGAAAGTGGGAAGAATTGGACACCGAGGGAAGAGAGGTAACAGAGACTGGCGAGGAAAAGGAGGGAAAGGTGACTGGCGAGGGAAAAGTTGGAAAAGAGAGAGTCATGGCAAAGCAGGGGGAAAGAGACAGGCGAGGGAAAACAAGGACAAGAGAGTTAGTGGAAAAGAAATAGGTGAGTGAAAGTGGGAAGAATTAGACACCGAGGGAAGAGAGGTGACAGAGACTGGCGAGGGAAAGAGAGAGGCGAGATAAACCAGGGGAAAGAGACTGGCGAGGGGGCAAGAGGGAACAGAGAGAGTTGATTGGAAATAGGGAAAAGAGAGATTTCATAGAAAAGAGGAAAGCCAGGGAACAGAGAGAGGCGAGAGAAACCAGGGGAAAGAGACTGGCGAGGGAAAAGAGGGATAACAGAGTTGACGAATAACAGGGAAAAGAGACAGGCGAGGGAAAGTGGAAAAATTAGACCTAGAGGGAAGAGAGGTAAAAGAGAGAGGGGAGGGCAACGAGGGACAACAGAGAATTGAGGAATGAGAGGGGAAAGAGGGAGTCGGGTGAAAGTGGGAAGAATTGGACACCGAGGGAAGAGAGGTAACAGAGACTGGCGAGGGAAAGAGAGAGGCGAGATAAACCAGGGGAAAGAGACTGGCGAGGGGGGAAGAGGGAAAAGAGAGGGTTGATTGGAAATAGGGAAAAGAGAGATTTCATAGAAAAGAGGAAAGCCAGGGAACAGAGAGAGGCGAGAGAAACCAGGGGAAAGAGACTGGCGAGGGGGGAAGAGGGAACAGAGAGAGTTGATTGGAAATAGGGAAAAGAGAGATTTCATAGAAAAGAGGAAAGCCAGGGAACAGAGAGAGGCGAGAGAAACCAGGGGAAAGAGACTGGCGAGGGAAAAGAGGGATAACAGAGTTGACGAATAACAGGGAAAAGAGAGAGGCGAGGGAAAGTGGAAAAATTAGACCTAGAGGGAAGAGAGGTAAAAGAGAGAGGGGAGGGCAACGAGGGACAACAGAGAATTGAGGAATGAGAGGGGAAAGAGGGAGTCGGGTGAAAGTGGGAAGAATTGGACACCGAGGGAAGAGAGGTAACAGAGACTGGCGAGGAAAAGGAGGGAAAGGTGACTGGCGAGGGAAAAGTTGGAAAAGAGAGAGTCATGGCAAAGCAGGGGAAAAGAGACAGGCGAGGGAAAACAAGGACAAGAGAGTTAATGGAAAAGAAGGAGGTGAGTGAAAGTGGGAAGAATTAGACACCGAGGGAAGAGAGGTAACAGAGACTGGCGAGGGAAAGAGAGAGGCGAGATAAACCAGGGGAAAGAGACTGGCGAGGGGGGAAGAGGGAAAAGAGAGGGTTGATTGGAAATAGGGAAAAGAGAGATTTCATAGAAAAGAGGAAAGCCAGGGAACAGAGAGAGGCGAGAGAAACCAGGGGAAAGAGACCGGCGAGGGAAAAGAGGGATAACAGAGTTGACGAATAACAGGGAAAATAGAGAGGCGAGGGAAAGTGGAAAAATTAGACCTAGAGGGAAGAGAGGTAACAGAGACTGGCGAGGAAAAGGAGGGAAAGGTGACTGGCGAGGGAAAAGTTGGAAAAGAGAGAGTCATGGCAAAGCAGGGGAAAAGAGACAGGCGAGGGAAAACAAGGACAAGAGAGTTAATGGAAAAGAAGGAGGTGAGTGAAAGTGGGAAGAATTAGACACCGAGGGAAGAGAGGTAACAGAGACTGGCGAGGGAAAGAGAGAGGCGAGATAAACCAGGGGAAAGAGACTGGCGAGGGGGGAAGAGGGAAAAGAGAGGGTTGATTGGAAATAGGGAAAAGAGAGATTTCATAGAAAAGAGGAAAGCCAGGGAACAGAGAGAGGCGAGAGAAACCAGGGGAAAGAGACTGGCGAGGGAAAAGAGGGATAACAGAGTTGACGAATAACAGGGAAAAGAGAGAGGCGAGGGAAAGTGGAAAAATTAGACCTAGAGGGAAGAGAGGTAACAGAGACTGGCGAGGAAAAGGAGGGAAAGGTGACTGGCGAGGGAAAAGTTGGAAAAGAGAGAGTCATGGCAAAGCAGGGGGAAAGAGACAGGCGAGGGAAAACAAGGACAAGAGAGTTAGTGGAAAAGAAATAGGTGAGTGAAAGTGGGAAGAATTAGACACCGAGGGAAGAGAGGTGACAGAGACTGGCGAGGGAAAGAGAGAGGCGAGATAAACCAGGGGAAAGAGACTGGCGAGGGGGGAAGAGGGAACAGAGAGAGTTGATTGGAAATAGGGAAAAGAGAGATTTCATAGAAAAGAGGAAAGCCAGGGAACAGAGAGAGGCGAGAGAAACCAGGGGAAAGAGACTGGCGAGGGAAAAGAGGGATAAGAGAGTTGACGAATAACAGGGAAAAGAGAGAGGCGAGGGAAAGTGGAAAAATTAGACCTAGAGGGGAGAGAGGTAAAAGAGAGAGGGGAGGGCAACGAGGGACAACAGAGAATTGAGGAATGAGAGGGGAAAGAGGGAGTCGGGTGAAAGTGGGAAGAATTGGACACCGAGGGAAGAGAGGTAACAGAGACTGGCGAGGAAAAGGAGGGAAAGGTGACTGGCGAGGGAAAAGTTGGAAAAGAGAGAGTCATGTCAAAGCAGGGGGAAAGAGACAGGCGAGGGAAAACAAGGACAAGAGAGTTAATGGAAAAGAAGGAGGTGAGTGAAAGTGGGAAGAATTAGACACCGAGGGAAGAGAGGTAACAGAGACTGGCGAGGGAAAGAGAGAGGCGAGATAAACCAGGGGAAAGAGACTGGCGAGGGGGGAAGAGGGAAAAGAGAGGGTTGATTGGAAATAGGGAAAAGAGAGATTTCATAGAAAAGAGGAAAGCCAGGGAACAGAGAGAGGCGAGAGAAACCAGGGGAAAGAGACTGGCGAGGGAAAAGAGGGATAACAGAGTTGACGAATAACAGGGAAAAGAGAGAGGCGAGGGAAAGTGGAAAAATTAGACCTAGAGGGAAGAGAGGTAAAAGAGAGAGGGGAGGGCAACGAGGGACAACAGAGAATTGAGGAATGAGAGGGGAAAGAGGGAGTCGGGTGAAAGTGGGAAGAATTGGACACCGAGGGAAGAGAGGTAACAGAGACTGGCGAGGGAAAGAGAGAGGCGAGATAAACCAGGGGAAAGAGACTGGCGAGGGGGGAAGAGGGAAAAGAGAGGGTTGATTGGAAATAGGGAAAAGAGAGATTTCATAGAAAAGAGGAAAGCCAGGGAACAGAGAGAGGCGAGAGAAACCAGGGGAAAGAGACTGGCGAGGGAAAAGAGGGATAACAGAGTTGACGAATAACAGGGGAAAGAGAGAGGCGAGGGAAAGTGGAAAAATTAGACCTAGAGGGAAGAGAGGTAAAAGAGAGAGGGGAGGGCAACGAGGGACAACAGAGAATTGAGGAATGAGAGGGGAAAGAGGGAGTCGGGTGAAAGTGGGAAGAATTGGACACCGAGGGAAGAGAGGTAACGGAGACTGGCGAGGAAAAGGAGGGAAAGGTGACTGGCGAGGGAAAAGTTGGAAAAGAGAGAGTCATGGCAAAGCAGGGGGAAAGAGACAGGCGAGGGAAAACAAGGACAAGAGAGAGTTCATGGAAAAGAGAGGGGCGAGGGAAAGTGGGAAGTATTAGACACCGAGGGAAGAGAGGTAACAGAGACTGGCGAGGGAAAGAGAGAGGCGAGATAAACCAGGGGAAAGAGACTGGCGAGGGGGGAAGAGGGAAAAGAGAGAGTTGACTGGAAATAGGGGAACGAGAGAGTTCATGGAAAAGAGGGAGTGGAGTGTAAGTGGGAAAATTAGGCACGGAGGGAATAGAGGTTAAAAGAGACTGGCGAGGGAAAGGAAGGAAAAGTGACTGGCGAGGGGAAAGAGGGAAAAGAGAGGGCTGACTGGAAAGAGGGAAAAGAGAGATTTCATAGAAAAGAGGAAAGCCAGGGAACAGAGAGAGGCGAGAGAAACCAGGGGAAAGAGACTGGCGAGGGAAAAGAGGGATAACAGAGTTGACGAATAACAGGGAAAAGAGAGAGGCGAGGGAAAGTGGAAAAATTAGACCTAGAGGGAAGAGAGGTAAAAGAGAGAGGGGAGGGCAACGAGGGACAACAGAGAATTGAGGAATGAGAGGGGAAAGAGGGAGTCGGGTGAAAGTGGGAAGAATTGGACACCGAGGGAAGAGAGGTAACAGAGACTGGCGAGGAAAAGGAGGGAAAGGTGACTGGCGAGGGAAAAGTTGGAAAAGAGAGAGTCATGGCAAAGCAGGGGGAAAGAGACAGGCGAGGGAAAACAAGGACAAGAGAGTTAATGGAAAAGAAGGAGGTGAGTTAAAGTGGGAAGAATTAGACACCGAGGGAAGAGAGGTAACAGAGACTGGCGAGGAAAAGGAGGGAAAGGTGACTGGCGAGGGAAAAGTTGGAAAAGAGAGAGTCATGGCAAAGCAGGGGGAAAGAGACAGGCGAGGGAAAACAAGGACAAGAGAGAGTTAGTGGAAAAGAGAGGGGCGAGGGAAAGTGGGAAGAATTAGACACCGAGGGAAGAGAGGTAACAGAGACTGGCGAGGGAAAGAGAGAGGCGAGATAAACCAGGGGAAAGAGACTGGCGAGGGGGGAAGAGGGAAAAGAGAGAGTTGACTGGAAATAGGGGAACGAGAGAGTTCATGGAAAAGAGGGAGTGGAGTGTAAGTGGGAAAATTAGGCACGGAGGGAATAGAGGTTAAAAGAGACTGGCGAGGGAAAGGAAGGAAAAGTGACTGGCGAGGGGAAAGAGGGAAAAGAGAGGGCTGACTGGAAATAGGGAAAAGAGAGATTTCATAGAAAAGAGGAAAGCCAGGGAACAGAGAGAGGCGAGAGAAACCAGGGGAAAGAGACTGGCGAGGGAAAAGAGGGATAACAGAGTTGACGAATAACAGGGGAAAGAGAGAGGCGAGGGAAAGTGGAAAAATTAGACCTAGAGGGAAGAGAGTTAAAAGAGAGAGGGGAGGGCAACGAGGGACAACAGAGAATTGAGGAATGAGAGGGGAAAGAGGGAGTCGGGTGAAAGTGGGAAGAATTGGACACCGAGGGAAGAGAGGTAACAGAGACTGGCGAGGAAAAGGAGGGAAAGGTGACTGGCGAGGGAAAAGTTGGAAAAGAGAGAGTCATGGCAAAGCAGGGGGAAAGAGACAGGCGAGGGAAAACAAGGACAAGAGAGTTAGTGGAAAAGAAATAGGTGAGTGAAAGTGGGAAGAATTAGACACCGAGGGAAGAGAGGTGACAGAGACTGGCGAGGGAAAGAGAGAGGCGAGATAAACCAGGGGAAAGAGACTGGCGAGGGGGCAAGAGGGAACAGAGAGAGTTGATTGGAAATAGGGAAAAGAGAGATTTCATAGAAAAGAGGAAAGCCAGGGAACAGAGAGAGGCGAGAGAAACCAGGGGAAAGAGACTGGCGAGGGAAAAGAGGGATAACAGAGTTGACGAATAACAGGGAAAAGAGACAGGCGAGGGAAAGTGGAAAAATTAGACCTAGAGGGAAGAGAGGTAAAAGAGAGAGGGGAGGGCAACGAGGGACAACAGAGAATTGAGGAATGAGAGGGGAAAGAGGGAGTCGGGTGAAAGTGGGAAGAATTGGACACCGAGGGAAGAGAGGTAACAGAGACTGGCGAGGGAAAGAGAGAGGCGAGATAAACCAGGGGAAAGAGACTGGCGAGGGGGGAAGAGGGAAAAGAGAGGGTTGATTGGAAATAGGGAAAAGAGAGATTTCATAGAAAAGAGGAAAGCCAGGGAACAGAGAGAGGCGAGAGAAACCAGGGGAAAGAGACTGGCGAGGGGGGAAGAGGGAACAGAGAGAGTTGATTGGAAATAGGGAAAAGAGAGATTTCATAGAAAAGAGGAAAGCCAGGGAACAGAGAGAGGCGAGAGAAACCAGGGGAAAGAGACTGGCGAGGGAAAAGAGGGATAACAGAGTTGACGAATAACAGGGAAAAGAGAGAGGCGAGGGAAAGTGGAAAAATTAGACCTAGAGGGAAGAGAGGTAAAAGAGAGAGGGGAGGGCAACGAGGGACAACAGAGAATTGAGGAATGAGAGGGGAAAGAGGGAGTCGGGTGAAAGTGGGAAGAATTGGACACCGAGGGAAGAGAGGTAACAGAGACTGGCGAGGAAAAGGAGGGAAAGGTGACTGGCGAGGGAAAAGTTGGAAAAGAGAGAGTCATGGCAAAGCAGGGGAAAAGAGACAGGCGAGGGAAAACAAGGACAAGAGAGTTAATGGAAAAGAAGGAGGTGAGTGAAAGTGGGAAGAATTAGACACCGAGGGAAGAGAGGTAACAGAGACTGGCGAGGGAAAGAGAGAGGCGAGATAAACCAGGGGAAAGAGACTGGCGAGGGGGGAAGAGGGAAAAGAGAGGGTTGATTGGAAATAGGGAAAAGAGAGATTTCATAGAAAAGAGGAAAGCCAGGGAACAGAGAGAGGCGAGAGAAACCAGGGGAAAGAGACCGGCGAGGGAAAAGAGGGATAACAGAGTTGACGAATAACAGGGAAAATAGAGAGGCGAGGGAAAGTGGAAAAATTAGACCTAGAGGGAAGAGAGGTAACAGAGACTGGCGAGGAAAAGGAGGGAAAGGTGACTGGCGAGGGAAAAGTTGGAAAAGAGAGAGTCATGGCAAAGCAGGGGAAAAGAGACAGGCGAGGGAAAACAAGGACAAGAGAGTTAATGGAAAAGAAGGAGGTGAGTGAAAGTGGGAAGAATTAGACACCGAGGGAAGAGAGGTAACAGAGACTGGCGAGGGAAAGAGAGAGGCGAGATAAACCAGGGGAAAGAGACTGGCGAGGGGGGAAGAGGGAAAAGAGAGGGTTGATTGGAAATAGGGAAAAGAGAGATTTCATAGAAAAGAGGAAAGCCAGGGAACAGAGAGAGGCGAGAGAAACCAGGGGAAAGAGACTGGCGAGGGAAAAGAGGGATAACAGAGTTGACGAATAACAGGGAAAAGAGAGAGGCGAGGGAAAGTGGAAAAATTAGACCTAGAGGGAAGAGAGGTAACAGAGACTGGCGAGGAAAAGGAGGGAAAGGTGACTGGCGAGGGAAAAGTTGGAAAAGAGAGAGTCATGGCAAAGCAGGGGGAAAGAGACAGGCGAGGGAAAACAAGGACAAGAGAGTTAGTGGAAAAGAAATAGGTGAGTGAAAGTGGGAAGAATTAGACACCGAGGGAAGAGAGGTGACAGAGACTGGCGAGGGAAAGAGAGAGGCGAGATAAACCAGGGGAAAGAGACTGGCGAGGGGGGAAGAGGGAACAGAGAGAGTTGATTGGAAATAGGGAAAAGAGAGATTTCATAGAAAAGAGGAAAGCCAGGGAACAGAGAGAGGCGAGAGAAACCAGGGGAAAGAGACTGGCGAGGGAAAAGAGGGATAAGAGAGTTGACGAATAACAGGGAAAAGAGAGAGGCGAGGGAAAGTGGAAAAATTAGACCTAGAGGGGAGAGAGGTAAAAGAGAGAGGGGAGGGCAACGAGGGACAACAGAGAATTGAGGAATGAGAGGGGAAAGAGGGAGTCGGGTGAAAGTGGGAAGAATTGGACACCGAGGGAAGAGAGGTAACAGAGACTGGCGAGGAAAAGGAGGGAAAGGTGACTGGCGAGGGAAAAGTTGGAAAAGAGAGAGTCATGTCAAAGCAGGGGGAAAGAGACAGGCGAGGGAAAACAAGGACAAGAGAGTTAATGGAAAAGAAGGAGGTGAGTGAAAGTGGGAAGAATTAGACACCGAGGGAAGAGAGGTAACAGAGACTGGCGAGGGAAAGAGAGAGGCGAGATAAACCAGGGGAAAGAGACTGGCGAGGGGGGAAGAGGGAAAAGAGAGGGTTGATTGGAAATAGGGAAAAGAGAGATTTCATAGAAAAGAGGAAAGCCAGGGAACAGAGAGAGGCGAGAGAAACCAGGGGAAAGAGACTGGCGAGGGAAAAGAGGGATAACAGAGTTGACGAATAACAGGGAAAAGAGAGAGGCGAGGGAAAGTGGAAAAATTAGACCTAGAGGGAAGAGAGGTAAAAGAGAGAGGGGAGGGCAACGAGGGACAACAGAGAATTGAGGAATGAGAGGGGAAAGAGGGAGTCGGGTGAAAGTGGGAAGAATTGGACACCGAGGGAAGAGAGGTAACAGAGACTGGCGAGGGAAAGAGAGAGGCGAGATAAACCAGGGGAAAGAGACTGGCGAGGGGGGAAGAGGGAAAAGAGAGGGTTGATTGGAAATAGGGAAAAGAGAGATTTCATAGAAAAGAGGAAAGCCAGGGAACAGAGAGAGGCGAGAGAAACCAGGGGAAAGAGACTGGCGAGGGGGGAAGAGGGAACAGAGAGAGTTGATTGGAAATAGGGAAAAGAGAGATTTCATAGAAAAGAGGAAAGCCAGGGAACAGAGAGAGGCGAGAGAAACCAGGGGAAAGAGACTGGCGAGGGAAAAGAGGGATAACAGAGTTGACGAATAACAGGGAAAAGAGAGAGGCGAGGGAAAGTGGAAAAATTAGACCTAGAGGGAAGAGAGGTAAAAGAGAGAGGGGAGGGCAACGAGGGACAACAGAGAATTGAGGAATGAGAGGGGAAAGAGGGAGTCGGGTGAAAGTGGGAAGAATTGGACACCGAGGGAAGAGAGGTAACAGAGACTGGCGAGGAAAAGGAGGGAAAGGTGACTGGCGAGGGAAAAGTTGGAAAAGAGAGAGTCATGGCAAAGCAGGGGAAAAGAGACAGGCGAGGGAAAACAAGGACAAGAGAGTTAATGGAAAAGAAGGAGGTGAGTGAAAGTGGGAAGAATTAGACACCGAGGGAAGAGAGGTAACAGAGACTGGCGAGGGAAAGAGAGAGGCGAGATAAACCAGGGGAAAGAGACTGGCGAGGGGGGAAGAGGGAAAAGAGAGAGTTGACTGGAAATAGGGGAACGAGAGAGTTCATGGAAAAGAGGGAGTGGAGTGTAAGAAGGAAGAATTAGACACGGAGGGAAGAGACGTAAAAGAGACTGGCGAGGGAAAGGAAGGAAAAGTGACTGGCGAGGGGAAAGAGGGAACAGAGAGGGCTGACTGGAATTAGGGAAAAGAGAGATTTCATAGAAAAGAGGAAAGCCAGGGAACAGAGAGAGGCGAGAGAAACCAGGGGAAAGAGACTGGCGAGGGAAAAGAGGGATAACAGAGTTGACGAATAACAGGGAAAAGAGAGCGGCGAGGGAAAGTGGAAAAATTAGACCTAGAGGGAAGAGAGGTAACAGAGACTGGCGAGGAAAAGGAGGGAAAGGTGACTGGCGAGGGAAAAGTTGGAAAAGAGAGAGTCATGGCAAAGCAGGGGGGAAGAGACAGGCGAGGGAAAACAAGGACAAGAGAGTTAGTGGAAAAGAAGGAGGTGAGTGAAAGTGGGAAGAATTAGACACCGAGGGAAGAGAGGTAACAGAGACTGGCGAGGGAAAGAGAGAGGCGAGATAAACCAGGGGAAAGAGACTGGCGAGGGGGAAAGAGGGAACAGAGAGAGTTGATTGGAAATAGGGAAAAGAGAGATTTCATAGAAAAGAGGAAAGCCAGGGAACAGAGAGAGGCGAGAGAAACCAGGGGAAAGAGACTGGCGAGGGAAAAGAGGGATAACAGAGTTGACGAATAACAGGGAAAAGAGAGAGGCGAGGGAAAGTGGAAAAATTAGACCTAGAGGGAAGAGAGGTAAAAGAGAGAGGGGAGGGCAACGAGGGACAACAGAGAATTGAGGAATGAGAGGGGAAAGAGGGAGTCGGGTGAAAGTGGGAAGAATTGGACACCGAGGGAAGAGAGGTAACAGAGACTGGCGAGGAAAAGGAGGGAAAGGTGACTGGCGAGGGAAAAGTTGGAAAAGAGAGAGTCATGGCAAAGCAGGGGGAAAGAGACAGGCGAGGGAAAACAAGGACAAGAGAGTTAATGGAAAAGAAGGAGGTGAGTTAAAGTGGGAAGAATTAGACACCGAGGGAAGAGAGGTAACAGAGACTGGCGAGGGAAAGGAGGGAAAGGTGACTGGCGAGGGAAAAGTTGGAAAAGACAGAGTCATGGCAAAGCAGGGCGAAAGAGACAGGCGAGGGAAAACAAGGACAAGAGAGAGTTCATGGAAAAGAGAGGGGCGAGGGAAAGTGGGAAGTATTAGACACCGAGGGAAGAGAGGTAACAGAGACTGGCGAGGGAAAGAGAGAGGCGAGATAAACCAGGGGAAAGAGACTGGCGAGGGGGGAAGAGGGAAAAGAGAGAGTTGACTGGAAATAGGGGAACGAGAGAGTTCATGGAAAAGAGGGAGTGGAGTGTAAGAAGGAAGAATTAGACACGGAGGGAAGAGACGTAAAAGAGACTGGCGAGGGAAAGGAAGGAAAAGTGACTGGCGAGGGGAAAGAGGGAACAGAGAGGGCTGACTGGAAATAGGGAAAAGAGAGATTTCATAGAAAAGAGGAAAGCCAGGGAACAGAGAGAGGCGAGAGAAACCAGGGGAAAGAGACTGGCGAGGGAAAAGAGGGATAACAGAGTTGACGAATAACAGGGAAAAGAGAGCGGCGAGGGAAAGTGGAAAAATTAGACCTAGAGGGAAGAGAGGTAACAGAGACTGGCGAGGAAAAGGAGGGAAAGGTGACTGGCGAGGGAAAAGTTGGAAAAGAGAGAGTCATGGCAAAGCAGGGGGAAAGAGACAGGCGAGGGAAAACAAGGACAAGAGAGTTAGTGGAAAAGAAATAGGTGAGTGAAAGTGGGAAGAATTAGACACCGAGGGAAGAGAGGTGACAGAGACTGGCGAGGGAAAGAGAGAGGCGAGATAAACCAGGGGAAAGAGACTGGCGAGGGAGGAAGAGGGAACAGAGAGGGTTGATTGGAAATAGGGAAAAGAGAGATTTCATAGAAAAGAGGAAAGCCAGGGAACAGAGAGAGGCGAGAGAAACCAGGGGAAAGAGACTGGCGAGGGGGGAAGAGGGAACAGAGAGAGTTGACTGGAAATAGGGAAAAGAGAGATTTCATAGAAAAGAGGAAAGCCAGGGAACAGAGAGAGGCGAGAGAAACCAGGGGAAAGAGACTGGCGAGGGGGGAAGAGGGAACAGAGAGAGTTGATTGGAAATAGGGAAAAGAGAGATTTCATAGAAAAGAGGAAAGCCAGGGAACAGAGAGAGGCGAGAGAAACCAGGGGAAAGAGACTGGCGAGGGAAAAGAGGGATAACAGAGTTGACGAATAACAGGGGAAAGAGAGAGGCGAGGGAAAGTGGAAAAAATAGACCTAGAGGGAAGAGAGGTAAAAGAGAGAGGGGAGGGCAACGAGGGACAACAGAGAATTGAGGAATGAGAGGGGAAAGAGGGAGTCGGGTGAAAGTGGGAAGAATTGGACACCGAGGGAAGAGAGGTAACGGAGACTGGCGAGGAAAAGGAGGGAAAGGTGACTGGCGAGGGAAAAGTTGGAAAAGAGAGAGTCATGGCAAAGCAGGGGGAAAGAGACAGGCGAGGGAAAACAAGGACAAGAGAGAGTTCATGGAAAAGAGAGGGGCGAGGGAAAGTGGGAAGTATTAGACACCGAGGGAAGAGAGGTAACAGAGACTGGCGAGGGAAAGAGAGAGGCGAGATAAACCAGGGGAAAGAGACTGGCGAGGGAAAAGAGGGATAACAGAGTTGACGAATAACAGGGAAAAGAGAGCGGCGAGGGAAAGTGGAAAAATTAGACCTAGAGGGAAGAGAGGTAACAGAGACTGGCGAGGAAAAGGAGGGAAAGGTGACTGGCGAGGGAAAAGTTGGAAAAGAGAGAGTCATGGCAAAGCAGGGGGAAAGAGACAGGCGAGGGAAAACAAGGACAAGAGAGTTAGTGGAAAAGAAATAGGTGAGTGAAAGTGGGAAGAATTAGACACCGAGGGAAGAGAGGTGACAGAGACTGGCGAGGGAAAGAGAGAGGCGAGATAAACCAGGGGAAAGAGACTGGCGAGGGAGGAAGAGGGAACAGAGAGGGTTGATTGGAAATAGGGAAAAGAGAGATTTCATAGAAAAGAGGAAAGCCAGGGAACAGAGAGAGGCGAGAGAAACCAGGGGAAAGAGACTGGCGAGGGAAAAGAGGGATAACAGAGTTGACGAATAACAGGGAAAAGAGAGAGGCGAGGGAAAGTGGAAAAATTAGACCTAGAGGGAAGAGAGGTAAAAGAGAGAGGGGAGGGCAACGAGGGACAACAGAGAATTGAGGAATGAGAGGGGAAAGAGGGAGTCGGGTGAAAGTGGGAAGAATTGGACACCGAGGGAAGAGAGGTAACAGAGACTGGCGAGGAAAAGGAGGGAAAGGTGACTGGCGAGGGAAAAGTTGGAAAAGAGAGAGTCATGTCAAAGCAGGGGGAAAGAGACAGGCGAGGGAAAACAAGGACAAGAGAGTTAATGGAAAAGAAGGAGGTGAGTGAAAGTGGGAAGAATTAGACACCGAGGGAAGAGAGGTAACAGAGACTGGCGAGGGAAAGAGAGAGGCGAGATAAACCAGGGGAAAGAGACTGGCGAGGGGGGAAGAGGGAAAAGAGAGAGTTGACTGGAAATAGGGGAACGAGAGAGTTCATGGAAAAGAGGGAGTGGAGTGTAAGTGGGAAAATTAGGCACGGAGGGAATAGAGGTTAAAAGAGACTGGCGAGGGAAAGGAAGGAAAAGTGACTGGCGAGGGGAAAGAGGGAAAAGAGAGGGCTGACTGGAAAGAGGGAAAAGAGAGATTTCATAGAAAAGAGGAAAGCCAGGGAACAGAGAGAGGCGAGAGAAACCAGGGGAAAGAGACTGGCGAGGGAAAAGAGGGATAACAGAGTTGACGAATAACAGGGAAAAGAGAGAGGCGAGGGAAAGTGGAAAAATTAGACCTAGAGGGAAGAGAGGTAAAAGAGAGAGGGGAGGGCAACGAGGGACAACAGAGAATTGAGGAATGAGAGGAGAAAGAGGGAGTCGGGTGAAAGTGGGAAGAATTGGACACCGAGGGAAGAGAGGTAACAGAGACTGGCGAGGAAAAGGAGGGAAAGGTGACTGGCGAGGGAAAAGTTGGAAAAGAGAGAGTCATGTCAAAGCAGGGGGAAAGAGACAGGCGAGGGAAAACAAGGACAAGAGAGTTAATGGAAAAGAAGGAGGTGAGTTAAAGTGGGAAGAATTAGACACCGAGGGAAGAGAGGTAACAGAGACTGGCGAGGAAAAGGAGGGAAAGGTGACTGGCGAGGGAAAAGTTGGAAAAGAGAGAGTCATGGCAAAGCAGGGGGAAAGAGACAGGCGAGGGAAAACAAGGACAAGAGAGTTAGTGGAAAAGAAATAGGTGAGTGAAAGTGGGAAGAATTAGACACCGAGGGAAGAGAGGTAACAGAGACTGGCGAGGGAAAGAGAGAGGCGAGATAAACCAGGGGAAAGAGACTGGCGAGGGGGGAAGAGGGAAAAGAGAGAGTTGACTGGAAATAGGGGAACGAGAGAGTTCATGGAAAAGAGGGAGTGGAGTGTAAGTGGGAAAATTAGGCACGGAGGGAATAGAGGTTAAAAGAGACTGGCGAGGGAAAGGAAGGAAAAGTGACTGGCGAGGGGAAAGAGGGAAAAGAGAGGGCTGACTGGAAATAGGGAAAAGAGAGATTTCATAGAAAAGAGGAAAGCCAGGGAACAGAGAGAGGCGAGAGAAACCAGGGGAAAGAGACTGGCGAGGGAAAAGAGGGATAACAGAGTTGACGAATAACAGGGGAAAGAGAGAGGCGAGGGAAAGTGGAAAAATTAGACCTAGAGGGAAGAGAGTTAAAAGAGAGAGGGGAGGGCAACGAGGGACAACAGAGAATTGAGGAATGAGAGGGGAAAGAGGGAGTCGGGTGAAAGTGGGAAGAATTGGACACCGAGGGAAGAGAGGTAACAGAGACTGGCGAGGAAAAGGAGGGAAAGGTGACTGGCGAGGGAAAAGTTGGAAAAGAGAGAGTCATGGCAAAGCAGGGGGAAAGAGACAGGCGAGGGAAAACAAGGACAAGAGAGTTAGTGGAAAAGAAATAGGTGAGTGAAAGTGGGAAGAATTAGACACCGAGGGAAGAGAGGTGACAGAGACTGGCGAGGGAAAGAGAGAGGCGAGATAAACCAGGGGAAAGAGACTGGCGAGGGGGCAAGAGGGAACAGAGAGAGTTGATTGGAAATAGGGAAAAGAGAGATTTCATAGAAAAGAGGAAAGCCAGGGAACAGAGAGAGGCGAGAGAAACCAGGGGAAAGAGACTGGCGAGGGAAAAGAGGGATAACAGAGTTGACGAATAACAGGGAAAAGAGACAGGCGAGGGAAAGTGGAAAAATTAGACCTAGAGGGAAGAGAGGTAAAAGAGAGAGGGGAGGGCAACGAGGGACAACAGAGAATTGAGGAATGAGAGGGGAAAGAGGGAGTCGGGTGAAAGTGGGAAGAATTGGACACCGAGGGAAGAGAGGTAACAGAGACTGGCGAGGGAAAGAGAGAGGCGAGATAAACCAGGGGAAAGAGACTGGCGAGGGGGGAAGAGGGAAAAGAGAGGGTTGATTGGAAATAGGGAAAAGAGAGATTTCATAGAAAAGAGGAAAGCCAGGGAACAGAGAGAGGCGAGAGAAACCAGGGGAAAGAGACTGGCGAGGGGGGAAGAGGGAACAGAGAGAGTTGATTGGAAATAGGGAAAAGAGAGATTTCATAGAAAAGAGGAAAGCCAGGGAACAGAGAGAGGCGAGAGAAACCAGGGGAAAGAGACTGGCGAGGGAAAAGAGGGATAACAGAGTTGACGAATAACAGGGAAAAGAGAGAGGCGAGGGAAAGTGGAAAAATTAGACCTAGAGGGAAGAGAGGTAAAAGAGAGAGGGGAGGGCAACGAGGGACAACAGAGAATTGAGGAATGAGAGGGGAAAGAGGGAGTCGGGTGAAAGTGGGAAGAATTGGACACCGAGGGAAGAGAGGTAACAGAGACTGGCGAGGAAAAGGAGGGAAAGGTGACTGGCGAGGGAAAAGTTGGAAAAGAGAGAGTCATGGCAAAGCAGGGGAAAAGAGACAGGCGAGGGAAAACAAGGACAAGAGAGTTAATGGAAAAGAAGGAGGTGAGTGAAAGTGGGAAGAATTAGACACCGAGGGAAGAGAGGTAACAGAGACTGGCGAGGGAAAGAGAGAGGCGAGATAAACCAGGGGAAAGAGACTGGCGAGGGGGGAAGAGGGAAAAGAGAGGGTTGATTGGAAATAGGGAAAAGAGAGATTTCATAGAAAAGAGGAAAGCCAGGGAACAGAGAGAGGCGAGAGAAACCAGGGGAAAGAGACCGGCGAGGGAAAAGAGGGATAACAGAGTTGACGAATAACAGGGAAAATAGAGAGGCGAGGGAAAGTGGAAAAATTAGACCTAGAGGGAAGAGAGGTAACAGAGACTGGCGAGGAAAAGGAGGGAAAGGTGACTGGCGAGGGAAAAGTTGGAAAAGAGAGAGTCATGGCAAAGCAGGGGAAAAGAGACAGGCGAGGGAAAACAAGGACAAGAGAGTTAATGGAAAAGAAGGAGGTGAGTGAAAGTGGGAAGAATTAGACACCGAGGGAAGAGAGGTAACAGAGACTGGCGAGGGAAAGAGAGAGGCGAGATAAACCAGGGGAAAGAGACTGGCGAGGGGGGAAGAGGGAAAAGAGAGGGTTGATTGGAAATAGGGAAAAGAGAGATTTCATAGAAAAGAGGAAAGCCAGGGAACAGAGAGAGGCGAGAGAAACCAGGGGAAAGAGACTGGCGAGGGAAAAGAGGGATAACAGAGTTGACGAATAACAGGGAAAAGAGAGAGGCGAGGGAAAGTGGAAAAATTAGACCTAGAGGGAAGAGAGGTAACAGAGACTGGCGAGGAAAAGGAGGGAAAGGTGACTGGCGAGGGAAAAGTTGGAAAAGAGAGAGTCATGGCAAAGCAGGGGGAAAGAGACAGGCGAGGGAAAACAAGGACAAGAGAGTTAGTGGAAAAGAAATAGGTGAGTGAAAGTGGGAAGAATTAGACACCGAGGGAAGAGAGGTGACAGAGACTGGCGAGGGAAAGAGAGAGGCGAGATAAACCAGGGGAAAGAGACTGGCGAGGGGGGAAGAGGGAACAGAGAGAGTTGATTGGAAATAGGGAAAAGAGAGATTTCATAGAAAAGAGGAAAGCCAGGGAACAGAGAGAGGCGAGAGAAACCAGGGGAAAGAGACTGGCGAGGGAAAAGAGGGATAAGAGAGTTGACGAATAACAGGGAAAAGAGAGAGGCGAGGGAAAGTGGAAAAATTAGACCTAGAGGGGAGAGAGGTAAAAGAGAGAGGGGAGGGCAACGAGGGACAACAGAGAATTGAGGAATGAGAGGGGAAAGAGGGAGTCGGGTGAAAGTGGGAAGAATTGGACACCGAGGGAAGAGAGGTAACAGAGACTGGCGAGGAAAAGGAGGGAAAGGTGACTGGCGAGGGAAAAGTTGGAAAAGAGAGAGTCATGTCAAAGCAGGGGGAAAGAGACAGGCGAGGGAAAACAAGGACAAGAGAGTTAATGGAAAAGAAGGAGGTGAGTGAAAGTGGGAAGAATTAGACACCGAGGGAAGAGAGGTAACAGAGACTGGCGAGGGAAAGAGAGAGGCGAGATAAACCAGGGGAAAGAGACTGGCGAGGGGGGAAGAGGGAAAAGAGAGGGTTGATTGGAAATAGGGAAAAGAGAGATTTCATAGAAAAGAGGAAAGCCAGGGAACAGAGAGAGGCGAGAGAAACCAGGGGAAAGAGACTGGCGAGGGAAAAGAGGGATAACAGAGTTGACGAATAACAGGGAAAAGAGAGAGGCGAGGGAAAGTGGAAAAATTAGACCTAGAGGGAAGAGAGGTAAAAGAGAGAGGGGAGGGCAACGAGGGACAACAGAGAATTGAGGAATGAGAGGGGAAAGAGGGAGTCGGGTGAAAGTGGGAAGAATTGGACACCGAGGGAAGAGAGGTAACAGAGACTGGCGAGGGAAAGAGAGAGGCGAGATAAACCAGGGGAAAGAGACTGGCGAGGGGGGAAGAGGGAAAAGAGAGGGTTGATTGGAAATAGGGAAAAGAGAGATTTCATAGAAAAGAGGAAAGCCAGGGAACAGAGAGAGGCGAGAGAAACCAGGGGAAAGAGACTGGCGAGGGGGGAAGAGGGAACAGAGAGAGTTGATTGGAAATAGGGAAAAGAGAGATTTCATAGAAAAGAGGAAAGCCAGGGAACAGAGAGAGGCGAGAGAAACCAGGGGAAAGAGACTGGCGAGGGAAAAGAGGGATAACAGAGTTGACGAATAACAGGGAAAAGAGAGAGGCGAGGGAAAGTGGAAAAATTAGACCTAGAGGGAAGAGAGGTAAAAGAGAGAGGGGAGGGCAACGAGGGACAACAGAGAATTGAGGAATGAGAGGGGAAAGAGGGAGTCGGGTGAAAGTGGGAAGAATTGGACACCGAGGGAAGAGAGGTAACAGAGACTGGCGAGGAAAAGGAGGGAAAGGTGACTGGCGAGGGAAAAGTTGGAAAAGAGAGAGTCATGGCAAAGCAGGGGAAAAGAGACAGGCGAGGGAAAACAAGGACAAGAGAGTTAATGGAAAAGAAGGAGGTGAGTGAAAGTGGGAAGAATTAGACACCGAGGGAAGAGAGGTAACAGAGATTGGCGAGGGAAAGAGAGAGGCGAGATAAACCAGGGGAAAGAGACTGGCGAGGGGGGAAGAGGGAAAAGAGAGAGTTGACTGGAAATAGGGGAACGAGAGAGTTCATGGAAAAGAGGGAGTGGAGTGTAAGAAGGAAGAATTAGACACGGAGGGAAGAGACGTAAAAGAGACTGGCGAGGGAAAGGAAGGAAAAGTGACTGGCGAGGGGAAAGAGGGAACAGAGAGGGCTGACTGGAATTAGGGAAAAGAGAGATTTCATAGAAAAGAGGAAAGCCAGGGAACAGAGAGAGGCGAGAGAAACCAGGGGAAAGAGACTGGCGAGGGAAAAGAGGGATAACAGAGTTGACGAATAACAGGGAAAAGAGAGCGGCGAGGGAAAGTGGAAAAATTAGACCTAGAGGGAAGAGAGGTAACAGAGACTGGCGAGGAAAAGGAGGGAAAGGTGACTGGCGAGGGAAAAGTTGGAAAAGAGAGAGTCATGGCAAAGCAGGGGGGAAGAGACAGGCGAGGGAAAACAAGGACAAGAGAGTTAGTGGAAAAGAAGGAGGTGAGTGAAAGTGGGAAGAATTAGACACCGAGGGAAGAGAGGTAACAGAGACTGGCGAGGGAAAGAGAGAGGCGAGATAAACCAGGGGAAAGAGACTGGCGAGGGGGAAAGAGGGAACAGAGAGAGTTGATTGGAAATAGGGAAAAGAGAGATTTCATAGAAAAGAGGAAAGCCAGGGAACAGAGAGAGGCGAGAGAAACCAGGGGAAAGAGACTGGCGAGGGAAAAGAGGGATAACAGAGTTGACGAATAACAGGGAAAAGAGAGAGGCGAGGGAAAGTGGAAAAATTAGACCTAGAGGGAAGAGAGGTAAAAGAGAGAGGGGAGGGCAACGAGGGACAACAGAGAATTGAGGAATGAGAGGGGAAAGAGGGAGTCGGGTGAAAGTGGGAAGAATTGGACACCGAGGGAAGAGAGGTAACAGAGACTGGCGAGGAAAAGGAGGGAAAGGTGACTGGCGAGGGAAAAGTTGGAAAAGAGAGAGTCATGGCAAAGCAGGGGGAAAGAGACAGGCGAGGGAAAACAAGGACAAGAGAGTTAATGGAAAAGAAGGAGGTGAGTTAAAGTGGGAAGAATTAGACACCGAGGGAAGAGAGGTAACAGAGACTGGCGAGGGAAAGGAGGGAAAGGTGACTGGCGAGGGAAAAGTTGGAAAAGACAGAGTCATGGCAAAGCAGGGCGAAAGAGACAGGCGAGGGAAAACAAGGACAAGAGAGAGTTCATGGAAAAGAGAGGGGCGAGGGAAAGTGGGAAGTATTAGACACCGAGGGAAGAGAGGTAACAGAGACTGGCGAGGGAAAGAGAGAGGCGAGATAAACCAGGGGAAAGAGACTGGCGAGGGGGGAAGAGGGAAAAGAGAGAGTTGACTGGAAATAGGGGAACGAGAGAGTTCATGGAAAAGAGGGAGTGGAGTGTAAGAAGGAAGAATTAGACACGGAGGGAAGAGACGTAAAAGAGACTGGCGAGGGAAAGGAAGGAAAAGTGACTGGCGAGGGGAAAGAGGGAACAGAGAGGGCTGACTGGAAATAGGGAAAAGAGAGATTTCATAGAAAAGAGGAAAGCCAGGGAACAGAGAGAGGCGAGAGAAACCAGGGGAAAGAGACTGGCGAGGGAAAAGAGGGATAACAGAGTTGACGAATAACAGGGAAAAGAGAGCGGCGAGGGAAAGTGGAAAAATTAGACCTAGAGGGAAGAGAGGTAACAGAGACTGGCGAGGAAAAGGAGGGAAAGGTGACTGGCGAGGGAAAAGTTGGAAAAGAGAGAGTCATGGCAAAGCAGGGGGAAAGAGACAGGCGAGGGAAAACAAGGACAAGAGAGTTAGTGGAAAAGAAATAGGTGAGTGAAAGTGGGAAGAATTAGACACCGAGGGAAGAGAGGTGACAGAGACTGGCGAGGGAAAGAGAGAGGCGAGATAAACCAGGGGAAAGAGACTGGCGAGGGAGGAAGAGGGAACAGAGAGGGTTGATTGGAAATAGGGAAAAGAGAGATTTCATAGAAAAGAGGAAAGCCAGGGAACAGAGAGAGGCGAGAGAAACCAGGGGAAAGAGACTGGCGAGGGGGGAAGAGGGAACAGAGAGAGTTGACTGGAAATAGGGAAAAGAGAGATTTCATAGAAAAGAGGAAAGCCAGGGAACAGAGAGAGGCGAGAGAAACCAGGGGAAAGAGACTGGCGAGGGGGGAAGAGGGAACAGAGAGAGTTGATTGGAAATAGGGAAAAGAGAGATTTCATAGAAAAGAGGAAAGCCAGGGAACAGAGAGAGGCGAGAGAAACCAGGGGAAAGAGACTGGCGAGGGAAAAGAGGGATAACAGAGTTGACGAATAACAGGGGAAAGAGAGAGGCGAGGGAAAGTGGAAAAAATAGACCTAGAGGGAAGAGAGGTAAAAGAGAGAGGGGAGGGCAACGAGGGACAACAGAGAATTGAGGAATGAGAGGGGAAAGAGGGAGTCGGGTGAAAGTGGGAAGAATTGGACACCGAGGGAAGAGAGGTAACGGAGACTGGCGAGGAAAAGGAGGGAAAGGTGACTGGCGAGGGAAAAGTTGGAAAAGAGAGAGTCATGGCAAAGCAGGGGGAAAGAGACAGGCGAGGGAAAACAAGGACAAGAGAGAGTTCATGGAAAAGAGAGGGGCGAGGGAAAGTGGGAAGTATTAGACACCGAGGGAAGAGAGGTAACAGAGACTGGCGAGGGAAAGAGAGAGGCGAGATAAACCAGGGGAAAGAGACTGGCGAGGGAAAAGAGGGATAACAGAGTTGACGAATAACAGGGAAAAGAGAGCGGCGAGGGAAAGTGGAAAAATTAGACCTAGAGGGAAGAGAGGTAACAGAGACTGGCGAGGAAAAGGAGGGAAAGGTGACTGGCGAGGGAAAAGTTGGAAAAGAGAGAGTCATGGCAAAGCAGGGGGAAAGAGACAGGCGAGGGAAAACAAGGACAAGAGAGTTAGTGGAAAAGAAATAGGTGAGTGAAAGTGGGAAGAATTAGACACCGAGGGAAGAGAGGTGACAGAGACTGGCGAGGGAAAGAGAGAGGCGAGATAAACCAGGGGAAAGAGACTGGCGAGGGAGGAAGAGGGAACAGAGAGAGTTGATTGGAAATAGGGAAAAGAGAGATTTCATAGAAAAGAGGAAAGCCAGGGAACAGAGAGAGGCGAGAGAAACCAGGGGAAAGAGACTGGCGAGGGGGGAAGAGGGAACAGAGAGAGTTGATTGGAAATAGGGAAAAGAGAGATTTCATAGAAAAGAGGAAAGCCAGGGAACAGAGAGAGGCGAGAGAAACCAGGGGAAAGAGACTGGCGAGGGGGGAAGAGGGAACAGAGAGAGTTGATTGGAAATAGGGAAAAGAGAGATTTCATAGAAAAGAGGAAAGCCAGGGAACAGAGAGAGGCGAGAGAAACCAGGGGAAAGAGACTGGCGAGGGAAAAGAGGGATAACAGAGTTGACGAATAACAGGGGAAAGAGAGAGGCGAGGGAAAGTGGAAAAATTAGACCTAGAGGGAAGAGAGGTAAAAGAGAGAGGGGAGGGCAACGAGGGACAACAGAGAATTGAGGAATGAGAGGGGAAAGAGGGAGTCGGGTGAAAGTGGGAAGAATTGGACACCGAGGGAAGAGAGGTAACAGAGACTGGCGAGGAAAAGGAGGGAAAGGTGACTGGCGAGGGAAAAGTTGGAAAAGAGAGAGTCATGGCAAAGCAGGGGAAAAGAGACAGGCGAGGGAAAACAAGGACAAGAGAGTTAATGGAAAAGAAGGAGGTGAGTGAAAGTGGGAAGAATTAGACACCGAGGGAAGAGAGGTAACAGAGACTGGCGAGGGAAAGAGAGAGGCGAGATAAACCAGGGGAAAGAGACTGGCGAGGGGGGAAGAGGGAAAAGAGAGGGTTGATTGGAAATAGGGAAAAGAGAGATTTCATAGAAAAGAGGAAAGCCAGGGAACAGAGAGAGGCGAGAGAAACCAGGGGAAAGAGACTGGCGAGGGGGGAAGAGGGAAAAGAGAGGGTTGATTGGAAATAGGGAAAAGAGAGATTTCATAGAAAAGAGGAAAGCCAGGGAACAGAGAGAGGCGAGAGAAACCAGGGGAAAGGTGACTGGCGAGGGAAAAGTTGGAAAAGAGAGAGTCATGGCAAAGCAGGGGGGAAGAGACAGGCGAGGGAAAACAAGGACAAGAGAGTTAGTGGAAAAGAAGGAGGTGAGTGAAAGTGGGAAGAATTAGACACCGAGGGAAGAGAGGTAACAGAGACTGGCGAGGGAAAGAGAGAGGCGAGATAAACCAGGGGAAAGAGACTGGCGAGGGGGAAAGAGGGAACAGAGAGAGTTGATTGGAAATAGGGAAAAGAGAGATTTCATAGAAAAGAGGAAAGCCAGGGAACAGAGAGAGGCGAGAGAAACCAGGGGAAAGAGACTGGCGAGGGAAAAGAGGGATAACAGAGTTGACGAATAACAGGGAAAAGAGAGAGGCGAGGGAAAGTGGAAAAATTAGACCTAGAGGGAAGAGAGGTAAAAGAGAGAGGGGAGGGCAACGAGGGACAACAGAGAATTGAGGAATGAGAGGGGAAAGAGGGAGTCGGGTGAAAGTGGGAAGAATTGGACACCGAGGGAAGAGAGGTAACAGAGACTGGCGAGGAAAAGGAGGGAAAGGTGACTGGCGAGGGAAAAGTTGGAAAAGAGAGAGTCATGTCAAAGCAGGGGGAAAGAGACAGGCGAGGGAAAACAAGGACAAGAGAGTTAATGGAAAAGAAGGAGGTGAGTTAAAGTGGGAAGAATTAGACACCGAGGGAAGAGAGGTAACAGAGACTGGCGAGGAAAAGGAGGGAAAGGTGACTGGCGAGGGAAAAGTTGGAAAAGAGAGAGTCATGGCAAAGCAGGGGGAAAGAGACAGGCGAGGGAAAACAAGGACAAGAGAGAGTTAGTGGAAAAGAGAGGGGCGAGGGAAAGTGGGAAGAATTAGACACCGAGGGAAGAGAGGTAACAGAGACTGGCGAGGGAAAGAGAGAGGCGAGATAAACCAGGGGAAAGAGACTGGCGAGGGGGGAAGAGGGAAAAGAGAGAGTTGACTGGAAATAGGGGAACGAGAGAGTTCATGGAAAAGAGGGAGTGGAGTGTAAGTGGGAAAATTAGGCACGGAGGGAATAGAGGTTAAAAGAGACTGGCGAGGGAAAGGAAGGAAAAGTGACTGGCGAGGGGAAAGAGGGAAAAGAGAGGGCTGACTGGAAATAGGGAAAAGAGAGATTTCATAGAAAAGAGGAAAGCCAGGGAACAGAGAGAGGCGAGAGAAACCAGGGGAAAGAGACTGGCGAGGGAAAAGAGGGATAACAGAGTTGACGAATAACAGGGGAAAGAGAGAGGCGAGGGAAAGTGGAAAAATTAGACCTAGAGGGAAGAGAGGTAAAAGAGAGAGGGGAGGGCAACGAGGGACAACAGAGAATTGAGGAATGAGAGGGGAAAGAGGGAGTCGGGTGAAAGTGGGAAGAATTGGACACCGAGGGAAGAGAGGTAACAGAGACTGGCGAGGAAAAGGAGGGAAAGGTGACTGGCGAGGGAAAAGTTGGAAAAGAGAGAGTCATGGCAAAGCAGGGGGAAAGAGACAGGCGAGGGAAAACAAGGACAAGAGAGTTAGTGGAAAAGAAATAGGTGAGTGAAAGTGGGAAGAATTAGACACCGAGGGAAGAGAGGTGACAGAGACTGGCGAGGGAAAGAGAGAGGCGAGATAAACCAGGGGAAAGAGACTGGCGAGGGGGCAAGAGGGAACAGAGAGAGTTGATTGGAAATAGGGAAAAGAGAGATTTCATAGAAAAGAGGAAAGCCAGGGAACAGAGAGAGGCGAGAGAAACCAGGGGAAAGAGACTGGCGAGGGAAAAGAGGGATAACAGAGTTGACGAATAACAGGGAAAAGAGAGAGGCGAGGGAAAGTGGAAAAATTAGACCTAGAGGGAAGAGAGGTAAAAGAGAGAGGGGAGGGCAACGAGGGACAACAGAGAATTGAGGAATGAGAGGGGAAAGAGGGAGTCGGGTGAAAGTGGGAAGAATTGGACACCGAGGGAAGAGAGGTAACAGAGACTGGCGAGGGAAAGAGAGAGGCGAGATAAACCAGGGGAAAGAGACTGGCGAGGGGGGAAGAGGGAAAAGAGAGGGTTGATTGGAAATAGGGAAAAGAGAGATTTCATAGAAAAGAGGAAAGCCAGGGAACAGAGAGAGGCGAGAGAAACCAGGGGAAAGAGACTGGCGAGGGGGGAAGAGGGAACAGAGAGAGTTGATTGGAAATAGGGAAAAGAGAGATTTCATAGAAAAGAGGAAAGCCAGGGAACAGAGAGAGGCGAGAGAAACCAGGGGAAAGAGACTGGCGAGGGAAAAGAGGGATAACAGAGTTGACGAATAACAGGGAAAAGAGAGAGGCGAGGGAAAGTGGAAAAATTAGACCTAGAGGGAAGAGAGGTAAAAGAGAGAGGGGAGGGCAACGAGGGACAACAGAGAATTGAGGAATGAGAGGGGAAAGAGGGAGTCGGGTGAAAGTGGGAAGAATTGGACACCGAGGGAAGAGAGGTAACAGAGACTGGCGAGGAAAAGGAGGGAAAGGTGACTGGCGAGGGAAAAGTTGGAAAAGAGAGAGTCATGGCAAAGCAGGGGAAAAGAGACAGGCGAGGGAAAACAAGGACAAGAGAGTTAATGGAAAAGAAGGAGGTGAGTGAAAGTGGGAAGAATTAGACACCGAGGGAAGAGAGGTAACAGAGACTGGCGAGGGAAAGAGAGAGGCGAGATAAACCAGGGGAAAGAGACTGGCGAGGGGGGAAGAGGGAAAAGAGAGGGTTGATTGGAAATAGGGAAAAGAGAGATTTCATAGAAAAGAGGAAAGCCAGGGAACAGAGAGAGGCGAGAGAAAACAGGGGAAAGAGACCGGCGAGGGAAAAGAGGGATAACAGAGTTGACGAATAACAGGGAAAATAGAGAGGCGAGGGAAAGTGGAAAAATTAGACCTAGAGGGAAGAGAGGTAACAGAGACTGGCGAGGAAAAGGAGGGAAAGGTGACTGGCGAGGGAAAAGTTGGAAAAGAGAGAGTCATGGCAAAGCAGGGGAAAAGAGACAGGCGAGGGAAAACAAGGACAAGAGAGTTAATGGAAAAGAAGGAGGTGAGTGAAAGTGGGAAGAATTAGACACCGAGGGAAGAGAGGTAACAGAGACTGGCGAGGGAAAGAGAGAGGCGAGATAAACCAGGGGAAAGAGACTGGCGAGGGGGGAAGAGGGAAAAGAGAGGGTTGATTGGAAATAGGGAAAAGAGAGATTTCATAGAAAAGAGGAAAGCCAGGGAACAGAGAGAGGCGAGAGAAACCAGGGGAAAGAGACTGGCGAGGGAAAAGAGGGATAACAGAGTTGACGAATAACAGGGAAAAGAGAGAGGCGAGGGAAAGTGGAAAAATTAGACCTAGAGGGAAGAGAGGTAACAGAGACTGGCGAGGAAAAGGAGGGAAAGGTGACTGGCGAGGGAAAAGTTGGAAAAGAGAGAGTCATGGCAAAGCAGGGGGAAAGAGACAGGCGAGGGAAAACAAGGACAAGAGAGTTAGTGGAAAAGAAATAGGTGAGTGAAAGTGGGAAGAATTAGACACCGAGGGAAGAGAGGTGACAGAGACTGGCGAGGGAAAGAGAGAGGCGAGATAAACCAGGGGAAAGAGACTGGCGAGGGGGGAAGAGGGAACAGAGAGAGTTGATTGGAAATAGGGAAAAGAGAGATTTCATAGAAAAGAGGAAAGCCAGGGAACAGAGAGAGGCGAGAGAAACCAGGGGAAAGAGACTGGCGAGGGAAAAGAGGGATAAGAGAGTTGACGAATAACAGGGAAAAGAGAGAGGCGAGGGAAAGTGGAAAAATTAGACCTAGAGGGGAGAGAGGTAAAAGAGAGAGGGGAGGGCAACGAGGGACAACAGAGAATTGAGGAATGAGAGGGGAAAGAGGGAGTCGGGTGAAAGTGGGAAGAATTGGACACCGAGGGAAGAGAGGTAACAGAGACTGGCGAGGAAAAGGAGGGAAAGGTGACTGGCGAGGGAAAAGTTGGAAAAGAGAGAGTCATGTCAAAGCAGGGGGAAAGAGACAGGCGAGGGAAAACAAGGACAAGAGAGTTAATGGAAAAGAAGGAGGTGAGTGAAAGTGGGAAGAATTAGACACCGAGGGAAGAGAGGTAACAGAGACTGGCGAGGGAAAGAGAGAGGCGAGATAAACCAGGGGAAAGAGACTGGCGAGGGGGGAAGAGGGAAAAGAGAGGGTTGATTGGAAATAGGGAAAAGAGAGATTTCATAGAAAAGAGGAAAGCCAGGGAACAGAGAGAGGCGAGAGAAACCAGGGGAAAGAGACTGGCGAGGGAAAAGAGGGATAACAGAGTTGACGAATAACAGGGAAAAGAGAGAGGCGAGGGAAAGTGGAAAAATTAGACCTAGAGGGAAGAGAGGTAAAAGAGAGAGGGGAGGGCAACGAGGGACAACAGAGAATTGAGGAATGAGAGGGGAAAGAGGGAGTCGGGTGAAAGTGGGAAGAATTGGACACCGAGGGAAGAGAGGTAACAGAGACTGGCGAGGGAAAGAGAGAGGCGAGATAAACCAGGGGAAAGAGACTGGCGAGGGGGGAAGAGGGAAAAGAGAGGGTTGATTGGAAATAGGGAAAAGAGAGATTTCATAGAAAAGAGGAAAGCCAGGGAACAGAGAGAGGCGAGAGAAACCAGGGGAAAGAGACTGGCGAGGGGGGAAGAGGGAACAGAGAGAGTTGATTGGAAATAGGGAAAAGAGAGATTTCATAGAAAAGAGGAAAGCCAGGGAACAGAGAGAGGCGAGAGAAACCAGGGGAAAGAGACTGGCGAGGGAAAAGAGGGATAACAGAGTTGACGAATAACAGGGAAAAGAGAGAGGCGAGGGAAAGTGGAAAAATTAGACCTAGAGGGAAGAGAGGTAAAAGAGAGAGGGGAGGGCAACGAGGGACAACAGAGAATTGAGGAATGAGAGGGGAAAGAGGGAGTCGGGTGAAAGTGGGAAGAATTGGACACCGAGGGAAGAGAGGTAACAGAGACTGGCGAGGAAAAGGAGGGAAAGGTGACTGGCGAGGGAAAAGTTGGAAAAGAGAGAGTCATGGCAAAGCAGGGGAAAAGAGACAGGCGAGGGAAAACAAGGACAAGAGAGTTAATGGAAAAGAAGGAGGTGAGTGAAAGTGGGAAGAATTAGACACCGAGGGAAGAGAGGTAACAGAGACTGGCGAGGGAAAGAGAGAGGCGAGATAAACCAGGGGAAAGAGACTGGCGAGGGGGGAAGAGGGAAAAGAGAGAGTTGACTGGAAATAGGGGAACGAGAGAGTTCATGGAAAAGAGGGAGTGGAGTGTAAGAAGGAAGAATTAGACACGGAGGGAAGAGACGTAAAAGAGACTGGCGAGGGAAAGGAAGGAAAAGTGACTGGCGAGGGGAAAGAGGGAACAGAGAGGGCTGACTGGAATTAGGGAAAAGAGAGATTTCATAGAAAAGAGGAAAGCCAGGGAACAGAGAGAGGCGAGAGAAACCAGGGGAAAGAGACTGGCGAGGGAAAAGAGGGATAACAGAGTTGACGAATAACAGGGAAAAGAGAGCGGCGAGGGAAAGTGGAAAAATTAGACCTAGAGGGAAGAGAGGTAACAGAGACTGGCGAGGAAAAGGAGGGAAAGGTGACTGGCGAGGGAAAAGTTGGAAAAGAGAGAGTCATGGCAAAGCAGGGGGGAAGAGACAGGCGAGGGAAAACAAGGACAAGAGAGTTAGTGGAAAAGAAGGAGGTGAGTGAAAGTGGGAAGAATTAGACACCGAGGGAAGAGAGGTAACAGAGACTGGCGAGGGAAAGAGAGAGGCGAGATAAACCAGGGGAAAGAGACTGGCGAGGGGGAAAGAGGGAACAGAGAGAGTTGATTGGAAATAGGGAAAAGAGAGATTTCATAGAAAAGAGGAAAGCCAGGGAACAGAGAGAGGCGAGAGAAACCAGGGGAAAGAGACTGGCGAGGGAAAAGAGGGATAACAGAGTTGACGAATAACAGGGAAAAGAGAGAGGCGAGGGAAAGTGGAAAAATTAGACCTAGAGGGAAGAGAGGTAAAAGAGAGAGGGGAGGGCAACGAGGGACAACAGAGAATTGAGGAATGAGAGGGGAAAGAGGGAGTCGGGTGAAAGTGGGAAGAATTGGACACCGAGGGAAGAGAGGTAACAGAGACTGGCGAGGAAAAGGAGGGAAAGGTGACTGGCGAGGGAAAAGTTGGAAAAGAGAGAGTCATGGCAAAGCAGGGGGAAAGAGACAGGCGAGGGAAAACAAGGACAAGAGAGTTAATGGAAAAGAAGGAGGTGAGTTAAAGTGGGAAGAATTAGACACCGAGGGAAGAGAGGTAACAGAGACTGGCGAGGGAAAGGAGGGAAAGGTGACTGGCGAGGGAAAAGTTGGAAAAGACAGAGTCATGGCAAAGCAGGGCGAAAGAGACAGGCGAGGGAAAACAAGGACAAGAGAGAGTTCATGGAAAAGAGAGGGGCGAGGGAAAGTGGGAAGTATTAGACACCGAGGGAAGAGAGGTAACAGAGACTGGCGAGGGAAAGAGAGAGGCGAGATAAACCAGGGGAAAGAGACTGGCGAGGGGGGAAGAGGGAAAAGAGAGAGTTGACTGGAAATAGGGGAACGAGAGAGTTCATGGAAAAGAGGGAGTGGAGTGTAAGAAGGAAGAATTAGACACGGAGGGAAGAGACGTAAAAGAGACTGGCGAGGGAAAGGAAGGAAAAGTGACTGGCGAGGGGAAAGAGGGAACAGAGAGGGCTGACTGGAAATAGGGAAAAGAGAGATTTCATAGAAAAGAGGAAAGCCAGGGAACAGAGAGAGGCGAGAGAAACCAGGGGAAAGAGACTGGCGAGGGAAAAGAGGGATAACAGAGTTGACGAATAACAGGGAAAAGAGAGCGGCGAGGGAAAGTGGAAAAATTAGACCTAGAGGGAAGAGAGGTAACAGAGACTGGCGAGGAAAAGGAGGGAAAGGTGACTGGCGAGGGAAAAGTTGGAAAAGAGAGAGTCATGGCAAAGCAGGGGGAAAGAGACAGGCGAGGGAAAACAAGGACAAGAGAGTTAGTGGAAAAGAAATAGGTGAGTGAAAGTGGGAAGAATTAGACACCGAGGGAAGAGAGGTGACAGAGACTGGCGAGGGAAAGAGAGAGGCGAGATAAACCAGGGGAAAGAGACTGGCGAGGGAGGAAGAGGGAACAGAGAGGGTTGATTGGAAATAGGGAAAAGAGAGATTTCATAGAAAAGAGGAAAGCCAGGGAACAGAGAGAGGCGAGAGAAACCAGGGGAAAGAGACTGGCGAGGGGGGAAGAGGGAACAGAGAGAGTTGACTGGAAATAGGGAAAAGAGAGATTTCATAGAAAAGAGGAAAGCCAGGGAACAGAGAGAGGCGAGAGAAACCAGGGGAAAGAGACTGGCGAGGGGGGAAGAGGGAACAGAGAGAGTTGATTGGAAATAGGGAAAAGAGAGATTTCATAGAAAAGAGGAAAGCCAGGGAACAGAGAGAGGCGAGAGAAACCAGGGGAAAGAGACTGGCGAGGGAAAAGAGGGATAACAGAGTTGACGAATAACAGGGGAAAGAGAGAGGCGAGGGAAAGTGGAAAAAATAGACCTAGAGGGAAGAGAGGTAAAAGAGAGAGGGGAGGGCAACGAGGGACAACAGAGAATTGAGGAATGAGAGGGGAAAGAGGGAGTCGGGTGAAAGTGGGAAGAATTGGACACCGAGGGAAGAGAGGTAACGGAGACTGGCGAGGAAAAGGAGGGAAAGGTGACTGGCGAGGGAAAAGTTGGAAAAGAGAGAGTCATGGCAAAGCAGGGGGAAAGAGACAGGCGAGGGAAAACAAGGACAAGAGAGAGTTCATGGAAAAGAGAGGGGCGAGGGAAAGTGGGAAGTATTAGACACCGAGGGAAGAGAGGTAACAGAGACTGGCGAGGGAAAGAGAGAGGCGAGATAAACCAGGGGAAAGAGACTGGCGAGGGAAAAGAGGGATAACAGAGTTGACGAATAACAGGGAAAAGAGAGCGGCGAGGGAAAGTGGAAAAATTAGACCTAGAGGGAAGAGAGGTAACAGAGACTGGCGAGGAAAAGGAGGGAAAGGTGACTGGCGAGGGAAAAGTTGGAAAAGAGAGAGTCATGGCAAAGCAGGGGGAAAGAGACAGGCGAGGGAAAACAAGGACAAGAGAGTTAGTGGAAAAGAAATAGGTGAGTGAAAGTGGGAAGAATTAGACACCGAGGGAAGAGAGGTGACAGAGACTGGCGAGGGAAAGAGAGAGGCGAGATAAACCAGGGGAAAGAGACTGGCGAGGGAGGAAGAGGGAACAGAGAGGGTTGATTGGAAATAGGGAAAAGAGAGATTTCATAGAAAAGAGGAAAGCCAGGGAACAGAGAGAGGCGAGAGAAACCAGGGGAAAGAGACTGGCGAGGGGGGAAGAGGGAACAGAGAGAGTTGACTGGAAATAGGGAAAAGAGAGATTTCATAGAAAAGAGGAAAGCCAGGGAACAGAGAGAGGCGAGAGAAACCAGGGGAAAGAGACTGGCGAGGGGGGAAGAGGGAACAGAGAGAGTTGATTGGAAATAGGGAAAAGAGAGATTTCATAGAAAAGAGGAAAGCCAGGGAACAGAGAGAGGCGAGAGAAACCAGGGGAAAGAGACTGGCGAGGGAAAAGAGGGATAACAGAGTTGACGAATAACAGGGGAAAGAGAGAGGCGAGGGAAAGTGGAAAAAATAGACCTAGAGGGAAGAGAAGTAAAAGAGAGAGGGGAGGGCAACGAGGGACAACAGAGAATTGAGGAATGAGAGGGGAAAGAGGGAGTCGGGTGAAAGTGGGAAGAATTGGACACCGAGGGAAGAGAGGTAACGGAGACTGGCGAGGAAAAGGAGGGAAAGGTGACTGGCGAGGGAAAAGTTGGAAAAGAGAGAGTCATGGCAAAGCAGGGGGAAAGAGACAGGCGAGGGAAAACAAGGACAAGAGAGAGTTCATGGAAAAGAGAGGGGCGAGGGAAAGTGGGAAGTATTAGACACCGAGGGAAGAGAGGTAACAGAGACTGGCGAGGGAAAGAGAGAGGCGAGATAAACCAGGGGAAAGAGACTGGCGAGGGGGGAAGAGGGAAAAGAGAGAGTTGACTGGAAATAGGGGAACGAGAGAGTTCATGGAAAAGAGGGAGTGGAGTGTAAGTGGGAAAATTAGGCACGGAGGGAATAGAGGTTAAAAGAGACTGGCGAGGGAAAGGAAGGAAAAGTGACTGGCGAGGGGAAAGAGGGAAAAGAGAGGGCTGACTGGAAATAGGGAAAAGAGAGATTTCATAGAAAAGAGGAAAGCCAGGGAACAGAGAGAGGCGAGAGAAACCAGGGGAAAGAGACTGGCGAGGGAAAAGAGGGATAACAGAGTTGACGAATAACAGGGAAAAGAGAGAGGCGAGGGAAAGTGGAAAAATTAGACCTAGAGGGAAGAGAGGTAAAAGAGAGAGGGGAGGGCAACGAGGGACAACAGAGAATTGAGGAATGAGAGGGGAAAGAGGGAGTCGGGTGAAAGTGGGAAGAATTGGACACCGAGGGAAGAGAGGTAACAGAGACTGGCGAGGAAAAGGAGGGAAAGGTGACTGGCGAGGGAAAAGTTGGAAAAGAGAGAGTCATGGCAAAGCAGGGGGGAAGAGACAGGCGAGGGAAAACAAGGACAAGAGAGTTAGTGGAAAAGAAGGAGGTGAGTGAAAGTGGGAAGAATTAGACACCGAGGGAAGAGAGGTAACAGAGACTGGCGAGGGAAAGAGAGAGGCGAGATAAACCAGGGGAAAGAGACTGGCGAGGGGGAAAGAGGGAACAGAGAGAGTTGATTGGAAATAGGGAAAAGAGAGATTTCATAGAAAAGAGGAAAGCCAGGGAACAGAGAGAGGCGAGAGAAACCAGGGGAAAGAGACTGGCGAGGGAAAAGAGGGATAACAGAGTTGACGAATAACAGGGAAAAGAGAGAGGCGAGGGAAAGTGGAAAAATTAGACCTAGAGGGAAGAGAGGTAAAAGAGAGAGGGGAGGGCAACGAGGGACAACAGAGAATTGAGGAATGAGAGGGGAAAGAGGGAGTCGGGTGAAAGTGGGAAGAATTGGACACCGAGGGAAGAGAGGTAACAGAGACTGGCGAGGAAAAGGAGGGAAAGGTGACTGGCGAGGGAAAAGTTGGAAAAGAGAGAGTCATGGCAAAGCAGGGGGAAAGAGACAGGCGAGGGAAAACAAGGACAAGAGAGTTAATGGAAAAGAAGGAGGTGAGTTAAAGTGGGAAGAATTAGACACCGAGGGAAGAGAGGTAACAGAGACTGGCGAGGGAAAGGAGGGAAAGGTGACTGGCGAGGGAAAAGTTGGAAAAGACAGAGTCATGGCAAAGCAGGGCGAAAGAGACAGGCGAGGGAAAACAAGGACAAGAGAGAGTTCATGGAAAAGAGAGGGGCGAGGGAAAGTGGGAAGTATTAGACACCGAGGGAAGAGAGGTAACAGAGACTGGCGAGGGAAAGAGAGAGGCGAGATAAACCAGGGGAAAGAGACTGGCGAGGGGGGAAGAGGGAAAAGAGAGAGTTGACTGGAAATAGGGGAACGAGAGAGTTCATGGAAAAGAGGGAGTGGAGTGTAAGAAGGAAGAATTAGACACGGAGGGAAGAGACGTAAAAGAGACTGGCGAGGGAAAGGAAGGAAAAGTGACTGGCGAGGGGAAAGAGGGAACAGAGAGGGCTGACTGGAAATAGGGAAAAGAGAGATTTCATAGAAAAGAGGAAAGCCAGGGAACAGAGAGAGGCGAGAGAAACCAGGGGAAAGAGACTGGCGAGGGAAAAGAGGGATAACAGAGTTGACGAATAACAGGGAAAAGAGAGCGGCGAGGGAAAGTGGAAAAATTAGACCTAGAGGGAAGAGAGGTAACAGAGACTGGCGAGGAAAAGGAGGGAAAGGTGACTGGCGAGGGAAAAGTTGGAAAAGAGAGAGTCATGGCAAAGCAGGGGGAAAGAGACAGGCGAGGGAAAACAAGGACAAGAGAGTTAGTGGAAAAGAAATAGGTGAGTGAAAGTGGGAAGAATTAGACACCGAGGGAAGAGAGGTGACAGAGACTGGCGAGGGAAAGAGAGAGGCGAGATAAACCAGGGGAAAGAGACTGGCGAGGGAGGAAGAGGGAACAGAGAGGGTTGATTGGAAATAGGGAAAAGAGAGATTTCATAGAAAAGAGGAAAGCCAGGGAACAGAGAGAGGCGAGAGAAACCAGGGGAAAGAGACTGGCGAGGGGGGAAGAGGGAACAGAGAGAGTTGACTGGAAATAGGGAAAAGAGAGATTTCATAGAAAAGAGGAAAGCCAGGGAACAGAGAGAGGCGAGAGAAACCAGGGGAAAGAGACTGGCGAGGGGGGAAGAGGGAACAGAGAGAGTTGATTGGAAATAGGGAAAAGAGAGATTTCATAGAAAAGAGGAAAGCCAGGGAACAGAGAGAGGCGAGAGAAACCAGGGGAAAGAGACTGGCGAGGGAAAAGAGGGATAACAGAGTTGACGAATAACAGGGGAAAGAGAGAGGCGAGGGAAAGTGGAAAAAATAGACCTAGAGGGAAGAGAGGTAAAAGAGAGAGGGGAGGGCAACGAGGGACAACAGAGAATTGAGGAATGAGAGGGGAAAGAGGGAGTCGGGTGAAAGTGGGAAGAATTGGACACCGAGGGAAGAGAGGTAACGGAGACTGGCGAGGAAAAGGAGGGAAAGGTGACTGGCGAGGGAAAAGTTGGAAAAGAGAGAGTCATGGCAAAGCAGGGGGAAAGAGACAGGCGAGGGAAAACAAGGACAAGAGAGAGTTCATGGAAAAGAGAGGGGCGAGGGAAAGTGGGAAGTATTAGACACCGAGGGAAGAGAGGTAACAGAGACTGGCGAGGGAAAGAGAGAGGCGAGATAAACCAGGGGAAAGAGACTGGCGAGGGGGGAAGAGGGAAAAGAGAGAGTTGACTGGAAATAGGGGAACGAGAGAGTTCATGGAAAAGAGGGAGTGGAGTGTAAGTGGGAAAATTAGGCACGGAGGGAATAGAGGTTAAAAGAGACTGGCGAGGGAAAGGAAGGAAAAGTGACTGGCGAGGGGAAAGAGGGAAAAGAGAGGGCTGACTGGAAATAGGGAAAAGAGAGATTTCATAGAAAAGAGGAAAGCCAGGGAACAGAGAGAGGCGAGAGAAACCAGGGGAAAGAGACTGGCGAGGGAAAAGAGGGATAACAGAGTTGACGAATAACAGGGAAAAGAGAGAGGCGAGGGAAAGTGGAAAAATTAGACCTAGAGGGAAGAGAGGTAAAAGAGAGAGGGGAGGGCAACGAGGGACAACAGAGAATTGAGGAATGAGAGGGGAAAGAGGGAGTCGGGTGAAAGTGGGAAGAATTGGACACCGAGGGAAGAGAGGTAACAGAGACTGGCGAGGAAAAGGAGGGAAAGGTGACTGGCGAGGGAAAAGTTGGAAAAGAGAGAGTCATGTCAAAGCAGGGGGAAAGAGACAGGCGAGGGAAAACAAGGACAAGAGAGTTAATGGAAAAGAAGGAGGTGAGTGAAAGTGGGAAGAATTAGACACCGAGGGAAGAGAGGTAACAGAGACTGGCGAGGGAAAGAGAGAGGCGAGATAAACCAGGGGAAAGAGACTGGCGAGGGGGGAAGAGGGAAAAGAGAGGGTTGATTGGAAATAGGGAAAAGAGAGATTTCATAGAAAAGAGGAAAGCCAGGGAACAGAGAGAGGCGAGAGAAACCAGGGGAAAGAGACTGGCGAGGGGGGAAGCGGGAACAGAGAGAGTTGATTGGAAATAGGGAAAAGAGAGATTTCATAGAAAAGAGGAAAGCCAGGAAACAGAGAGAGGCGAGAGAAACCAGGGGAAAGAGACTGGCGAGGGAAAAGAGGGATAACAGAGTTGACGAATAACAGGGGAAAGAGAGAGGCAAGGGAAAGTGGAAAAATTAGACCTAGAGGGAAGAGAGGTAAAAGAGAGAGGGGGAGGGCAACGAGGGACAACAGAGAATTGAGGAATGAGAGGGGAAAGAGGGAGTCGGGTGAAAGTGGGAAGAATTGGACACCGAGGGAAGAGAGGTAACAGAGACTGGCGAGGAAAAGGAGGGAAAGGTGACTGGCGAGGGAAAAGTTGGAAAAGAGAGAGTCATGGCAAAGCAGGGGAAAAGAGACAGGCGAGGGAAAACAAGGACAAGAGAGTTAATGGAAAAGAAGGAGGTGAGTGAAAGTGGGAAGAATTAGACACCGAGGGAAGAGAGGTAACAGAGACTGGCGAGGAAAAGGAGGGAAAGGTGACTGGCGAGGGAAAAGTTGGAAAAGAGAGAGTCATGGCAAAGCAGGGCGAAAGAGACAGGCGAGGGAAAACAAGGACAAGAGAGAGTTCATGGAAAAGAGAGGGGCGAGGGAAAGTGGGAAGTATTAGACACCGAGGGAAGAGAGGTAACAGAGACTGGCGAGGGAAAGAGAGAGGCGAGATAAACCAGGGGAAAGAGACTGGCGAGGGGGGAAGAGGGAAAAGAGAGAGTTGACTGGAAATAGGGGAACGAGAGAGTTCATGGAAAAGAGGGAGTGGAGTGTAAGAAGGAAGAATTAGACACGGAGGGAAGAGACGTAAAAGAGACTGGCGAGGGAAAGGAAGGAAAAGTGACTGGCGAGGGGAAAGAGGGAACAGAGAGGGCTGACTGGAAATAGGGAAAAGAGAGATTTCATAGAAAAGAGGAAAGCCAGGGAACAGAGAGAGGCGAGAGAAACCAGGGGAAAGAGACTGGCGAGGGAAAAGAGGGATAACAGAGTTGACGAATAACAGGGAAAAGAGAGAGGCGAGGGAAAGTGGAAAAAATAGACCTAGAGGGAAGAGAGGTAAAAGAGAGAGGGGAGGGCAACGAGGGACAACAGAGAATTGAGGAATGAGAGGGGAAAGAGGGAGTCGGGTGAAAGTGGGAAGAATTGGACACCGAGGGAAGAGAGGTAACAGAGACTGGCGAGGAAAAGGAGGGAAAGGTGACTGGCGAGGGAAAAGTTGGAAAAGAGAGAGTCATGGCAAAGCAGGGGGAAAGAGACAGGCGAGGGAAAACAAGGACAAGAGAGTTAATGGAAAAGAAGGAGGTGAGTTAAAGTGGGAAGAATTAGACACCGAGGGAAGAGAGGTAACAGAGACTGGCGAGGGAAAGAGAGAGGCGAGATAAACCAGGGGAAAGAGACTGGCGAGGGGGGAAGAGGGAAAAGAGAGGGTTGATTGGAAATAGGGAAAAGAGAGATTTCATAGAAAAGAGGAAAGCCAGGGAACAGAGAGAGGCGAGAGAAACCAGGGGAAAGAGACTGGCGAGGGGGGAAGAGGGAACAGAGAGAGTTGATTGGAAATAGGGAAAAGAGAGATTTCATAGAAAAGAGGAAAGCCAGGGAACAGAGAGAGGCGAGAGAAACCAGGGGAAAGAGACTGGCGAGGGGGGAAGAGGGAACAGAGAGAGTTGATTGGAAATAGGGAAAAGAGAGATTTCATAGAAAAGAGGAAAGCCAGGGAACAGAGAGAGGCGAGAGAAACCAGGGGAAAGAGACTGGCGAGGGAAAAGAGGGATAACAGAGTTGACGAATAACAGGGGAAAGAGAGAGGCGAGGGAAAGTGGAAAAATTAGACCTAGAGGGAAGAGAGGTAAAAGAGAGAGGGGAGGGCAACGAGGGACAACAGAGAATTGAGGAATGAGAGGGGAAAGAGGGAGTCGGGTGAAAGTGGGAAGAATTGGACACCGAGGGAAGAGAGGTAACAGAGACTGGCGAGGAAAAGGAGGGAAAGGTGACTGGCGAGGGAAAAGTTGGAAAAGAGAGAGTCATGGCAAAGCAGGGGAAAAGAGACAGGCGAGGGAAAACAAGGACAAGAGAGTTAATGGAAAAGAAGGAGGTGAGTGAAAGTGGGAAGAATTAGACACCGAGGGAAGAGAGGTAACAGAGACTGGCGAGGGAAAGAGAGAGGCGAGATAAACCAGGGGAAAGAGACTGGCGAGGGGGGAAGAGGGAAAAGAGAGGGTTGATTGGAAATAGGGAAAAGAGAGATTTCATAGAAAAGAGGAAAGCCAGGGAACAGAGAGAGGCGAGAGAAACCAGGGGAAAGAGACTGGCGAGGGAAAAGAGGGATAACAGAGTTGACGAATAACAGGGAAAAGAGAGAGGCGAGGGAAAGTGGAAAAATTAGACCTAGAGGGAAGAGAGGTAAAAGAGAGAGGGGAGGGCAACGAGGGACAACAGAGAATTGAGGAATGAGAGGGGAAAGAGGGAGTCGGGTGAAAGTGGGAAGAATTGGACACCGAGGGAAGAGAGGTAACAGAGACTGGCGAGGAAAAGGAGGGAAAGGTGACTGGCGAGGGAAAAGTTGGAAAAGAGAGAGTCATGTCAAAGCAGGGGGAAAGAGACAGGCGAGGGAAAACAAGGACAAGAGAGTTAATGGAAAAGAAGGAGGTGAGTTAAAGTGGGAAGAATTAGACACCGAGGGAAGAGAGGTAACAGAGACTGGCGAGGGAAAGAGAGAGGCGAGATAAACCAGGGGAAAGAGACTGGCGAGGGGGGAAGAGGGAAAAGAGAGGGTTGATTGGAAATAGGGAAAAGAGAGATTTCATAGAAAAGAGGAAAGCCAGGGAACAGAGAGAGGCGAGAGAAACCAGGGGAAAGGTGACTGGCGAGGGAAAAGTTGGAAAAGAGAGAGTCATGGCAAAGCAGGGGGGAAGAGACAGGCGAGGGAAAACAAGGACAAGAGAGTTAGTGGAAAAGAAGGAGGTGAGTGAAAGTGGGAAGAATTAGACACCGAGGGAAGAGAGGTAACAGAGACTGGCGAGGGAAAGAGAGAGGCGAGATAAACCAGGGGAAAGAGACTGGCGAGGGGGAAAGAGGGAACAGAGAGAGTTGATTGGAAATAGGGAAAAGAGAGATTTCATAGAAAAGAGGAAAGCCAGGGAACAGAGAGAGGCGAGAGAAACCAGGGGAAAGAGACTGGCGAGGGAAAAGAGGGATAACAGAGTTGACGAATAACAGGGAAAAGAGAGAGGCGAGGGAAAGTGGAAAAATTAGACCTAGAGGGAAGAGAGGTAAAAGAGAGAGGGGAGGGCAACGAGGGACAACAGAGAATTGAGGAATGAGAGGGGAAAGAGGGAGTCGGGTGAAAGTGGGAAGAATTGGACACCGAGGGAAGAGAGGTAACGGAGACTGGCGAGGAAAAGGAGGGAAAGGTGACTGGCGAGGGAAAAGTTGGAAAAGAGAGAGTCATGGCAAAGCAGGGGGGAAGAGACAGGCGAGGGAAAACAAGGACAAGAGAGTTAGTGGAAAAGAAGGAGGTGAGTGAAAGTGGGAAGAATTAGACACCGAGGGAAGAGAGGTAACAGAGACTGGCGAGGGAAAGACAGAGGCGAGATAAACCAGGGGAAAGAGACTGGCGAGGGGGAAAGAGGGAACAGAGAGAGTTGATTGGAAATAGGGAAAAGAGAGATTTCATAGAAAAGAGGAAAGCCAGGGAACAGAGAGAGGCGAGAGAAACCAGGGGAAAGAGACTGGCGAGGGAAAAGAGGGATAACAGAGTTGACGAATAACAGGGAAAAGAGAGCGGCGAGGGAAAGTGGAAAAATTAGACCTAGAGGGAAGAGAGGTAACAGAGACTGGCGAGGAAAAGGAGGGAAAGGTGACTGGCGAGGGAAAAGTTGGAAAAGAGAGAGTCATGGCAAAGCAGGGGGGAAGAGACAGGCGAGGGAAAACAAGGACAAGAGAGTTAGTGGAAAAGAAGGAGGTGAGTGAAAGTGGGAAGAATTAGACACCGAGGGAAGAGAGGTAACAGAGACTGGCGAGGGAAAGAGAGAGGCGAGATAAACCAGGGGAAAGAGACTGGCGAGGGGGAAAGAGGGAACAGAGAGAGTTGATTGGAAATAGGGAAAAGAGAGATTTCATAGAAAAGAGGAAAGCCAGGGAACAGAGAGAGGCGAGAGAAACCAGGGGAAAGAGACTGGCGAGGGAAAAGAGGGATAACAGAGTTGACGAATAACAGGGAAAAGAGAGAGGCGAGGGAAAGTGGAAAAATTAGACCTAGAGGGAAGAGAGGTAAAAGAGAGAGGGGAGGGCAACGAGGGACAACAGAGAATTGAGGAATGAGAGGGGAAAGAGGGAGTCGGGTGAAAGTGGGAAGAATTGGACACCGAGGGAAGAGAGGTAACAGAGACTGGCGAGGAAAAGGAGGGAAAGGTGACTGGCGAGGGAAAAGTTGGAAAAGAGAGAGTCATGGCAAAGCAGGGGGAAAGAGACAGGCGAGGGAAAACAAGGACAAGAGAGTTAATGGAAAAGAAGGAGGTGAGTGAAAGTGGGAAGAATTAGACACCGAGGGAAGAGAGGTAACAGAGACTGGCGAGGGAAAGAGAGAGGCGAGATAAACCAGGGGAAAGAGACTGGCGAGGGGGGAAGAGGGAACAGAGAGAGTTGATTGGAAATAGGGAAAAGAGAGATTTCATAGAAAAGAGGAAAGCCAGGGAACAGAGAGAGGCGAGAGAAACCAGGGGAAAGAGACTGGCGAGGGAAAAGAGGGATAACAGAGTTGACGAATAACAGGGAAAAGAGAGCGGCGAGGGAAAGTGGAAAAATTAGACCTAGATGGAAGAGAGGTAAAAGAGAGAGGGGAGGGCAACGAGGGACAACAGAGAATTGAGGAATGAGAGGGGACAGAGGGAGTCGGGTGAAAGTGGGAAGAATTTGACACCGAGGGAAGAGAGGTAACAGAGACTGGCGAGGGAAAGAGAGAGGCGAGATAAACCAGGGGAAAGAGACTGGCGAGGGGGGAAGAGGGAAAAGAGAGAGTTGACTGGAAATAGGGGAACGAGAGAGTTCATGGAAAAGAGGGAGTGGAGTGTAAGTGGGAAAATTAGGCACGGAGGGAATAGAGGTTAAAAGAGACTGGCGAGGGAAAGGAAGGAAAAGTGACTGGCGAGGGGAAAGAGGGAAAAGAGAGGGCTGACTGGAAATAGGGAAAAGAGAGATTTCATAGAAAAGAGGAAAGCCAGGGAACAGAGAGAGGCGAGAGAAACCAGGGGAAAGAGACTGGCGAGGGAAAAGAGGGATAACAGAGTTGACGAATAACAGGGAAAAGAGAGAGGCGAGGGAAAGTGGAAAAATTAGACCTAGAGGGAAGAGAGGTAAAACAGAGAGGGGAGGGCAACGAGGGACAACAGAGAATTGAGGAATGAGAGGGGAAAGAGGGAGTCGGGTGAAAGTGGGAAGAATTGGACACCGAGGGAAGAGAGGTAACAGAGACTGGCGAGGAAAAGGAGGGAAAGGTGACTGGCGAGGGAAAAGTTGGAAAAGAGAGAGTCATGGCAAAGCAGGGGGAAAGAGACAGGCGAGGGAAAACAAGGACAAGAGAGTTAATGGAAAAGAAGGAGGTGAGTGAAAGTGGGAAGAATTAGACACCGAGGGAAGAGAGGTAACAGAGACTGGCGAGGAAAAGGAGGGAAAGGTGACTGGCGAGGGAAAAGTTGGAAAAGAGAGAGTCATGGCAAAGCAGGGGGAAAGAGACAGGCGAGGGAAAACAAGGACAAGAGAGTTAATGGAAAAGAAGGAGGTGAGTGAATGTGGGAAGAATTAGACACCGAGGGAAGAGAGGTAACAGAGACTGGCGAGGGAAAGAGAGAGGCGAGATAAACCAGGGGAAAGAGACTGGCGAGGGGGGAAGAGGGAAAAGAGAGGGTTGATTGGAAATAGGGAAAAGAGAGATTTCATAGAAAAGAGGAAAGCCAGGGAACAGAGAGAGGCGAGAGAAACCAGGGGAAAGAGACTGGCGAGGGGGGAAGAGGGAACAGAGAGAGTTGATTGGAAATAGGGAAAAGAGAGATTTCATAGAAAAGAGGAAAGCCAGGGAACAGAGAGAGGCGAGAGAAACCAGGGGAAAGAGACTGGCGAGGGGGGAAGAGGGAACAGAGAGAGTTGATTGGAAATAGGGAAAAGAGAGATTTCATAGAAAAGAGGAAAGCCAGGGAACAGAGAGAGGCGAGAGAAACCAGGGGAAAGAGACTGGCGAGGGAAAAGAGGGATAACAGAGTTGACGAATAACAGGGGAAAGAGAGAGGCGAGGGAAAGTGGAAAAATTAGACCTAGAGGGAAGAGAGGTAAAAGAGAGAGGGGAGGGCAACGAGGGACAACAGAGAATTGAGGAATGAGAGGGGAAAGAGGGAGTCGGGTGAAAGTGGGAAGAATTGGACACCGAGGGAAGAGAGGTAACAGAGACTGGCGAGGAAAAGGAGGGAAAGGTGACTGGCGAGGGAAAAGTTGGAAAAGAGAGAGTCATGTCAAAGCAGGGGAAAAGAGACAGGCGAGGGAAAACAAGGACAAGAGAGTTAATGGAAAAGAAGGAGGTGAGTGAAAGTGGGAAGAATTAGACACCGAGGGAAGAGAGGTAACAGAGACTGGCGAGGGAAAGAGAGAGGCGAGATAAACCAGGGGAAAGAGACTGGCGAGGGGGGAAGAGGGAAAAGAGAGGGTTGATTGGAAATAGGGAAAAGAGAGATTTCATAGAAAAGAGGAAAGCCAGGGAACAGAGAGAGGCGAGAGAAACCAGGGGAAAGAGACTGGCGAGGGGGGAAGAGGGAACAGAGAGAGTTGATTGGAAATAGGGAAAAGAGAGATTTCATAGAAAAGAGGAAAGCCAGGGAACAGAGAGAGGCGAGAGAAACCAGGGGAAAGAGACTGGCGAGGGGGGAAGAGGGAACAGAGAGAGTTGATTGGAAATAGGGAAAAGAGAGATTTCATAGAAAAGAGGAAAGCCAGGGAACAGAGAGAGGCGAGAGAAACCAGGGGAAAGAGACTGGCGAGGGAAAAGAGGGATAACAGAGTTGACGAATAACAGGGAAAAGAGAGCGGCGAGGGAAAGTGGAAAAATTAGACCTAGATGGAAGAGAGGTAAAAGAGAGAGGGGAGGGCAACGAGGGACAACAGAGAATTGAGGAATGAGAGGGGACAGAGGGAGTCGGGTGAAAGTGGGAAGAATTTGACACCGAGGGAAGAGAGGTAACAGAGACTGGCGAGGGAAAGAGAGAGGCGAGATAAACCAGGGGAAAGAGACTGGCGAGGGGGGAAGAGGGAAAAGAGAGAGTTGACTGGAAATAGGGGAACGAGAGAGTTCATGGAAAAGAGGGAGTGGAGTGTAAGAAGGAAGAATTAGACACGGAGGGAAGAGACGTAAAAGAGACTGGCGAGGGAAAGGAAGGAAAAGTGACTGGCGAGGGGAAAGAGGGAACAGAGAGGGCTGACTGGAAATAGGGAAAAGAGAGATTTCATAGAAAAGAGGAAAGCCAGGGAACAGAGAGAGGCGAGAGAAACCAGGGGAAAGAGACTGGCGAGGGAAAAGAGGGATAACAGAGTTGACGAATAACAGGGAAAAGAGAGCGGCGAGGGAAAGTGGAAAAATTAGACCTAGAGGGAAGAGAGGTAACAGAGACTGGCGAGGAAAAGGAGGGAAAGGTGACTGGCGAGGGAAAAGTTGGAAAAGAGAGAGTCATGGCAAAGCAGGGGGAAAGAGACAGGCGAGGGAAAACAAGGACAAGAGAGTTAGTGGAAAAGAAATAGGTGAGTGAAAGTGGGAAGAATTAGACACCGAGGGAAGAGAGGTGACAGAGACTGGCGAGGGAAAGAGAGAGGCGAGATAAACCAGGGGAAAGAGACTGGCGAGGGGGGAAGAGGGAACAGAGAGGGTTGATTGGAAATAGGGAAAAGAGAGATTTCATAGAAAAGAGGAAAGCCAGGGAACAGAGAGAGGCGAGAGAAACCAGGGGAAAGAGACTGGCGAGGGAAAAGAGGGATAACAGAGTTGACGAATAACAGGGGAAAGAGAGAGGCGAGGGAAAGTGGAAAAATTAGACCTAGAGGGAAGAGAGGTAAAAGAGAGAGGGGAGGGCAACGAGGGACAACAGAGAATTGAGGAATGAGAGGGGAAAGAGGGAGTCGGGTGAAAGTGGGAAGAATTGGACACCGAGGGAAGAGAGGTAACGGAGACTGGCGAGGAAAAGGAGGGAAAGGTGACTGGCGAGGGAAAAGTTGGAAAAGAGAGAGTCATGGCAAAGCAGGGGGAAAGAGACAGGCGAGGGAAAACAAGGACAAGAGAGAGTTCATGGAAAAGAGAGGGGCGAGGGAAAGTGGGAAGTATTAGACACCGAGGGAAGAGAGGTAACAGAGACTGGCGAGGGAAAGAGAGAGGCGAGATAAACCAGGGGAAAGAGACTGGCGAGGGGGGAAGAGGGAAAAGAGAGAGTTGACTGGAAATAGGGGAACGAGAGAGTTCATGGAAAAGAGGGAGTGGAGTGTAAGTGGGAAAATTAGGCACGGAGGGAATAGAGGTTAAAAGAGACTGGCGAGGGAAAGGAAGGAAAAGTGACTGGCGAGGGGAAAGAGGGAAAAGAGAGGGCTGACTGGAAAGAGGGAAAAGAGAGATTTCATAGAAAAGAGGAAAGCCAGGGAACAGAGAGAGGCGAGAGAAACCAGGGGAAAGAGACTGGCGAGGGAAAAGAGGGATAACAGAGTTGACGAATAACAGGGAAAAGAGAGAGGCGAGGGAAAGTGGAAAAATTAGACCTAGAGGGAAGAGAGGTAAAAGAGAGAGGGGAGGGCAACGAGGGACAACAGAGAATTGAGGAATGAGAGGGGAAAGAGGGAGTCGGGTGAAAGTGGGAAGAATTGGACACCGAGGGAAGAGAGGTAACAGAGACTGGCGAGGAAAAGGAGGGAAAGGTGACTGGCGAGGGAAAAGTTGGAAAAGAGAGAGTCATGGCAAAGCAGGGGGAAAGAGACAGGCGAGGGAAAACAAGGACAAGAGAGTTAATGGAAAAGAAGGAGGTGAGTGAAAGTGGGAAGAATTAGACACCGAGGGAAGAGAGGTAACAGAGACTGGCGAGGGAAAGAGAGAGGCGAGATAAACCAGGGGAAAGAGACTGGCGAGGGGGGAAGAGGGAAAAGAGAGGGTTGATTGGAAATAGGGAAAAGAGAGATTTCATAGAAAAGAGGAAAGCCAGGGAACAGAGAGAGGCGAGAGAAACCAGGGGAAAGAGACTGGCGAGGGGGGAAGAGGGAACAGAGAGAGTTGATTGGAAATAGGGAAAAGAGAGATTTCATAGAAAAGAGGAAAGCCAGGGAACAGAGAGAGGCGAGAGAAACCAGGGGAAAGAGACTGGCGAGGGGGGAAGAGGGAACAGAGAGAGTTGATTGGAAATAGGGAAAAGAGAGATTTCATAGAAAAGAGGAAAGCCAGGGAACAGAGAGAGGCGAGAGAAACCAGGGGAAAGAGACTGGCGAGGGAAAAGAGGGATAACAGAGTTGACGAATAACAGGGGAAAGAGAGAGGCGAGGGAAAGTGGAAAAATTAGACCTAGAGGGAAGAGAGGTAAAAGAGAGAGGGGAGGGCAACGAGGGACAACAGAGAATTGAGGAATGAGAGGGGAAAGAGGGAGTCGGGTGAAAGTGGGAAGAATTGGACACCGAGGGAAGAGAGGTAACAGAGACTGGCGAGGAAAAGGAGGGAAAGGTGACTGGCGAGGGAAAAGTTGGAAAAGAGAGAGTCATGGCAAAGCAGGGGAAAAGAGACAGGCGAGGGAAAACAAGGACAAGAGAGTTAATGGAAAAGAAGGAGGTGAGTGAAAGTGGGAAGAATTAGACACCGAGGGAAGAGAGGTAACAGAGACTGGCGAGGGAAAGAGAGAGGCGAGATAAACCAGGGGAAAGAGACTGGCGAGGGGGGAAGAGGGAAAAGAGAGGGTTGATTGGAAATAGGGAAAAGAGAGATTTCATAGAAAAGAGGAAAGCCAGGGAACAGAGAGAGGCGAGAGAAACCAGGGGAAAGAGACTGGCGAGGGGGGAAGAGGGAAAAGAGAGGGTTGATTGGAAATAGGGAAAAGAGAGATTTCATAGAAAAGAGGAAAGCCAGGGAACAGAGAGAGGCGAGAGAAACCAGGGGAAAGGTGACTGGCGAGGGAAAAGTTGGAAAAGAGAGAGTCATGGCAAAGCAGGGGGGAAGAGACAGGCGAGGGAAAACAAGGACAAGAGAGTTAGTGGAAAAGAAGGAGGTGAGTGAAAGTGGGAAGAATTAGACACCGAGGGAAGAGAGGTAACAGAGACTGGCGAGGGAAAGAGAGAGGCGAGATAAACCAGGGGAAAGAGACTGGCGAGGGGGAAAGAGGGAACAGAGAGAGTTGATTGGAAATAGGGAAAAGAGAGATTTCATAGAAAAGAGGAAAGCCAGGGAACAGAGAGAGGCGAGAGAAACCAGGGGAAAGAGACTGGCGAGGGAAAAGAGGGATAACAGAGTTGACGAATAACAGGGGAAAGAGAGAGGCGAGGGAAAGTGGAAAAATTAGACCTAGAGGGAAGAGAGGTAAAAGAGAGAGGGGAGGGCAACGAGGGACAACAGAGAATTGAGGAATGAGAGGGGAAAGAGGGAGTCGGGTGAAAGTGGGAAGAATTGGACACCGAGGGAAGAGAGGTAACAGAGACTGGCGAGGAAAAGGAGGGAAAGGTGACTGGCGAGGGAAAAGTTGGAAAAGAGAGAGTCATGTCAAAGCAGGGGGAAAGAGACAGGCGAGGGAAAACAAGGACAAGAGAGTTAATGGAAAAGAAGGAGGTGAGTTAAAGTGGGAAGAATTAGACACCGAGGGAAGAGAGGTAACAGAGACTGGCGAGGAAAAGGAGGGAAAGGTGACTGGCGAGGGAAAAGTTGGAAAAGAGAGAGTCATGGCAAAGCAGGGGGAAAGAGACAGGCGAGGGAAAACAAGGACAAGAGAGAGTTAGTGGAAAAGAGAGGGGCGAGGGAAAGTGGGAAGAATTAGACACCGAGGGAAGAGAGGTAACAGAGACTGGCGAGGGAAAGAGAGAGGCGAGATAAACCAGGGGAAAGAGACTGGCGAGGGGGGAAGAGGGAAAAGAGAGGGTTGATTGGAAATAGGGAAAAGAGAGATTTCATAGAAAAGAGGAAAGCCAGGGAACAGAGAGAGGCGAGAGAAACCAGGGGAAAGAGACTGGCGAGGGGGGAAGAGGGAACAGAGAGAGTTGATTGGAAATAGGGAAAAGAGAGATTTCATAGAAAAGAGGAAAGCCAGGGAACAGAGAGAGGCGAGAGAAACCAGGGGAAAGAGACTGGCGAGGGAAAAGAGGGATAACAGAGTTGACGAATAACAGGGAAAAGAGAGAGGCGAGGGAAAGTGGAAAAATTAGACCTAGAGGGAAGAGAGGTAAAAGAGAGAGGGGAGGGCAACGAGGGACAACAGAGAATTGAGGAATGAGAGGGGAAAGAGGGAGTCGGGTGAAAGTGGGAAGAATTGGACACCGAGGGAAGAGAGGTAACAGAGACTGGCGAGGAAAAGGAGGGAAAGGTGACTGGCGAGGGAAAAGTTGGAAAAGAGAGAGTCATGTCAAAGCAGGGGGAAAGAGACAGGCGAGGGAAAACAAGGACAAGAGAGTTAATGGAAAAGAAGGAGGTGAGTTAAAGTGGGAAGAATTAGACACCGAGGGAAGAGAGGTAACAGAGACTGGCGAGGGAAAGAGAGAGGCGAGATAAACCAGGGGAAAGAGACTGGCGAGGGGGGAAGAGGGAAAAGAGAGGGTTGATTGGAAATAGGGAAAAGAGAGATTTCATAGAAAAGAGGAAAGCCAGGGAACAGAGAGAGGCGAGAGAAACCAGGGGAAAGAGACTGGCGAGGGAAAAGAGGGATAACAGAGTTGACGAATAACAGGGAAAAGAGAGAGGCGAGGGAAAGTGGAAAAATTAGACCTAGAGGGAAGAGAGGTAAAAGAGAGAGGGGAGGGCAACGAGGGACAACAGAGAATTGAGGAATGAGAGGGGAAAGAGGGAGTCGGGTGAAAGTGGGAAGAATTGGACACCGAGGGAAGAGAGGTAACAGAGACTGGCGAGGGAAAGAGAGAGGCGAGATAAACCAGGGGAAAGAGACTGGCGAGGGGGGAAGAGGGAAAAGAGAGGGTTGATTGGAAATAGGGAAAAGAGAGATTTCATAGAAAAGAGGAAAGCCAGGGAACAGAGAGAGGCGAGAGAAACCAGGGGAAAGAGACTGGCGAGGGGGGAAGAGGGAACAGAGAGAGTTGATTGGAAATAGGGAAAAGAGAGATTTCATAGAAAAGAGGAAAGCCAGGGAACAGAGAGAGGCGAGAGAAACCAGGGGAAAGAGACTGGCGAGGGAAAAGAGGGATAACAGAGTTGACGAATAACAGGGAAAAGAGAGAGGCGAGGGAAAGTGGAAAAATTAGACCTAGAGGGAAGAGAGGTAAAAGAGAGAGGGGAGGGCAACGAGGGACAACAGAGAATTGAGGAATGAGAGGGGAAAGAGGGAGTCGGGTGAAAGTGGGAAGAATTGGACACCGAGGGAAGAGAGGTAACAGAGACTGGCGAGGAAAAGGAGGGAAAGGTGACTGGCGAGGGAAAAGTTGGAAAAGAGAGAGTCATGGCAAAGCAGGGGAAAAGAGACAGGCGAGGGAAAACAAGGACAAGAGAGTTAATGGAAAAGAAGGAGGTGAGTGAAAGTGGGAAGAATTAGACACCGAGGGAAGAGAGGTAACAGAGACTGGCGAGGGAAAGAGAGAGGCGAGATAAACCAGGGGAAAGAGACTGGCGAGGGGGGAAGAGGGAAAAGAGAGAGTTGACTGGAAATAGGGGAACGAGAGAGTTCATGGAAAAGAGGGAGTGGAGTGTAAGAAGGAAGAATTAGACACGGAGGGAAGAGACGTAAAAGAGACTGGCGAGGGAAAGGAAGGAAAAGTGACTGGCGAGGGGAAAGAGGGAACAGAGAGGGCTGACTGGAATTAGGGAAAAGAGAGATTTCATAGAAAAGAGGAAAGCCAGGGAACAGAGAGAGGCGAGAGAAACCAGGGGAAAGAGACTGGCGAGGGAAAAGAGGGATAACAGAGTTGACGAATAACAGGGAAAAGAGAGCGGCGAGGGAAAGTGGAAAAATTAGACCTAGAGGGAAGAGAGGTAACAGAGACTGGCGAGGAAAAGGAGGGAAAGGTGACTGGCGAGGGAAAAGTTGGAAAAGAGAGAGTCATGGCAAAGCAGGGGGGAAGAGACAGGCGAGGGAAAACAAGGACAAGAGAGTTAGTGGAAAAGAAGGAGGTGAGTGAAAGTGGGAAGAATTAGACACCGAGGGAAGAGAGGTAACAGAGACTGGCGAGGGAAAGAGAGAGGCGAGATAAACCAGGGGAAAGAGACTGGCGAGGGGGAAAGAGGGAACAGAGAGAGTTGATTGGAAATAGGGAAAAGAGAGATTTCATAGAAAAGAGGAAAGCCAGGGAACAGAGAGAGGCGAGAGAAACCAGGGGAAAGAGACTGGCGAGGGAAAAGAGGGATAACAGAGTTGACGAATAACAGGGAAAAGAGAGAGGCGAGGGAAAGTGGAAAAATTAGACCTAGAGGGAAGAGAGGTAAAAGAGAGAGGGGAGGGCAACGAGGGACAACAGAGAATTGAGGAATGAGAGGGGAAAGAGGGAGTCGGGTGAAAGTGGGAAGAATTGGACACCGAGGGAAGAGAGGTAACAGAGACTGGCGAGGAAAAGGAGGGAAAGGTGACTGGCGAGGGAAAAGTTGGAAAAGAGAGAGTCATGGCAAAGCAGGGGGAAAGAGACAGGCGAGGGAAAACAAGGACAAGAGAGTTAATGGAAAAGAAGGAGGTGAGTTAAAGTGGGAAGAATTAGACACCGAGGGAAGAGAGGTAACAGAGACTGGCGAGGGAAAGAGAGAGGCGAGATAAACCAGGGGAAAGAGACTGGCGAGGGGGGAAGAGGGAACAGAGAGAGTTGATTGGAAATAGGGAAAAGAGAGATTTCATAGAAAAGAGGAAAGCCAGGGAACAGAGAGAGGCGAGAGAAACCAGGGGAAAGAGACCGGCGAGGGAAAAGAGGGATAACAGAGTTGACGAATAACAGGGAAAAGAGAGAGGCGAGGGAAAGTGGAAAAATTAGACCTAGAGGGAAGAGAGGTAACAGAGACTGGCGAGGAAAAGGAGGGAAAGGTGACTGGCGAGGGAAAAGTTGGAAAAGAGAGAGTCATGGCAAAGCAGGGGAAAAGAGACAGGCGAGGGAAAACAAGGACAAGAGAGTTAATGGAAAAGAAGGAGGTGAGTGAAAGTGGGAAGAATTAGACACCGAGGGAAGAGAGGTAACAGAGACTGGCGAGGGAAAGAGAGAGGCGAGATAAACCAGGGGAAAGAGACTGGCGAGGGGGGAAGAGGGAAAAGAGAGGGTTGATTGGAAATAGGGAAAAGAGAGATTTCATAGAAAAGAGGAAAGCCAGGGAACAGAGAGAGGCGAGAGAAACCAGGGGAAAGAGACTGGCGAGGGGGGAAGAGGGAACAGAGAGAGTTGATTGGAAATAGGGAAAAGAGAGATTTCATAGAAAAGAGGAAAGCCAGGGAACAGAGAGAGGCGAGAGAAACCAGGGGAAAGAGACTGGCGAGGGAAAAGAGGGATAACAGAGTTGACGAATAACAGGGAAAAGAGAGAGGCGAGGGAAAGTGGAAAAATTAGACCTAGAGGGAAGAGAGGTAAAAGAGAGAGGGGAGGGCAACGAGGGACAACAGAGAATTGAGGAATGAGAGGGGAAAGAGGGAGTCGGGTGAAAGTGGGAAGAATTGGACACCGAGGGAAGAGAGGTAACAGAGACTGGCGAGGAAAAGGAGGGAAAGGTGACTGGCGAGGGAAAAGTTGGAAAAGAGAGAGTCATGGCAAAGCAGGGGAAAAGAGACAGGCGAGGGAAAACAAGGACAAGAGAGTTAATGGAAAAGAAGGAGGTGAGTGAAAGTGGGAAGAATTAGACACCGAGGGAAGAGAGGTAACAGAGACTGGCGAGGGAAAGAGAGAGGCGAGATAAACCAGGGGAAAGAGACTGGCGAGGGGGGAAGAGGGAAAAGAGAGAGTTGACTGGAAATAGGGGAACGAGAGAGTTCATGGAAAAGAGGGAGTGGAGTGTAAGAAGGAAGAATTAGACACGGAGGGAAGAGACGTAAAAGAGACTGGCGAGGGAAAGGAAGGAAAAGTGACTGGCGAGGGGAAAGAGGGAACAGAGAGGGCTGACTGGAATTAGGGAAAAGAGAGATTTCATAGAAAAGAGGAAAGCCAGGGAACAGAGAGAGGCGAGAGAAACCAGGGGAAAGAGACTGGCGAGGGAAAAGAGGGATAACAGAGTTGACGAATAACAGGGAAAAGAGAGCGGCGAGGGAAAGTGGAAAAATTAGACCTAGAGGGAAGAGAGGTAAAAGAGACTGGCGAGGAAAAGGAGGGAAAGGTGACTGGCGAGGGAAAAGTTGGAAAAGAGAGAGTCATGGCAAAGCAGGGGGGAAGAGACAGGCGAGGGAAAACAAGGACAAGAGAGTTAGTGGAAAAGAAGGAGGTGAGTGAAAGTGGGAAGAATTAGACACCGAGGGAAGAGAGGTAACAGAGACTGGCGAGGGAAAGAGAGAGGCGAGATAAACCAGGGGAAAGAGACTGGCGAGGGGGAAAGAGGGAACAGAGAGAGTTGATTGGAAATAGGGAAAAGAGAGATTTCATAGAAAAGAGGAAAGCCAGGGAACAGAGAGAGGCGAGAGAAACCAGGGGAAAGAGACTGGCGAGGGAAAAGAGGGATAACAGAGTTGACGAATAACAGGGAAAAGAGAGAGGCGAGGGAAAGTGGAAAAATTAGACCTAGAGGGAAGAGAGGTAAAAGAGAGAGGGGAGGGCAACGAGGGACAACAGAGAATTGAGGAATGAGAGGGGAAAGAGGTAGTCGGGTGAAAGTGGGAAGAATTGGACACCGAGGGAAGAGAGGTAACAGAGACTGGCGAGGAAAAGGAGGGAAAGGTGACTGGCGAGGGAAAAGTTGGAAAAGAGAGAGTCATGGCAAAGCAGGGGGAAAGAGACAGGCGAGGGAAAACAAGGACAAGAGAGTTAATGGAAAAGAAGGAGGTGAGTTAAAGTGGGAAGAATTAGACACCGAGGGAAGAGAGGTAACAGAGACTGGCGAGGGAAAGAGAGAGGCGAGATAAACCAGGGGAAAGAGACTGGCGAGGGGGGAAGAGGGAACAGAGAGAGTTGATTGGAAATAGGGAAAAGAGAGATTTCATAGAAAAGAGGAAAGCCAGGGAACAGAGAGAGGCGAGAGAAACCAGGGGAAAGAGACCGGCGAGGGAAAAGAGGGATAACAGAGTTGACGAATAACAGGGAAAAGAGAGAGGCGAGGGAAAGTGGAAAAATTAGACCTAGAGGGAAGAGAGGTAACAGAGACTGGCGAGGAAAAGGAGGGAAAGGTGACTGGCGAGGGAAAAGTTGGAAAAGAGAGAGTCATGGCAAAGCAGGGGAAAAGAGACAGGCGAGGGAAAACAAGGACAAGAGAGTTAATGGAAAAGAAGGAGGTGAGTGAAAGTGGGAAGAATTAGACACCGAGGGAAGAGAGGTAACAGAGACTGGCGAGGGAAAGAGAGAGGCGAGATAAACCAGGGGAAAGAGACTGGCGAGGGGGGAAGAGGGAAAAGAGAGGGTTGATTGGAAATAGGGAAAAGAGAGATTTCATAGAAAAGAGGAAAGCCAGGGAACAGAGAGAGGCGAGAGAAACCAGGGGAAAGAGACTGGCGAGGGGGGAAGAGGGAACAGAGAGAGTTGATTGGAAATAGGGAAAAGAGAGATTTCATAGAAAAGAGGAAAGCCAGGGAACAGAGAGAGGCGAGAGAAACCAGGGGAAAGAGACTGGCGAGGGAAAAGAGGGATAACAGAGTTGACGAATAACAGGGAAAAGAGAGAGGCGAGGGAAAGTGGAAAAATTAGACCTAGAGGGAAGAGAGGTAAAAGAGAGAGGGGAGGGCAACGAGGGACAACAGAGAATTGAGGAATGAGAGGGGAAAGAGGGAGTCGGGTGAAAGTGGGAAGAATTGGACACCGAGGGAAGAGAGGTAACAGAGACTGGCGAGGGAAAGAGAGAGGCGAGATAAACCAGGGGAAAGAGACTGGCGAGGGGGAAAGAGGGAACAGAGAGAGTTGATTGGAAATAGGGAAAAGAGAGATTTCATAGAAAAGAGGAAAGCCAGGGAACAGAGAGAGGCGAGAGAAACCAGGGGAAAGAGACTGGCGAGGGAAAAGAGGGATAACAGAGTTGACGAATAACAGGGAAAAGAGAGAGGCGAGGGAAAGTGGAAAAATTAGACCTAGAGGGAAGAGAGGTAAAAGAGAGAGGGGAGGGCAACGAGGGACAACAGAGAATTGAGGAATGAGAGGGGAAAGAGGGAGTCGGGTGAAAGTGGGAAGAATTGGACACCGAGGGAAGAGAGGTAACAGAGACTGGCGAGGAAAAGGAGGGAAAGGTGACTGGCGAGGGAAAAGTTGGAAAAGAGAGAGTCATGTCAAAGCAGGGGGAAAGAGACAGGCGAGGGAAAACAAGGACAAGAGAGTTAATGGAAAAGAAGGAGGTGAGTTAAAGTGGGAAGAATTAGACACCGAGGGAAGAGAGGTAACAGAGACTGGCGAGGGAAAGAGAGAGGCGAGATAAACCAGGGGAAAGAGACTGGCGAGGGAAAAGAGGGATAACAGAGTTGACGAATAACAGGGAAAAGAGAGCGGCGAGGGAAAGTGGAAAAATTAGACCTAGAGGGAAGAGAGGTAACAGAGACTGGCGAGGAAAAGGAGGGAAAGGTGACTGGCGAGGGAAAAGTTGGAAAAGAGAGAGTCATGGCAAAGCAGGGGGAAAGAGACAGGCGAGGGAAAACAAGGACAAGAGAGAGTTCATGGAAAAGAGAGGGGCGAGGGAAAGTGGGAAGTATTAGACACCGAGGGAAGAGAGGTAACAGAGACTGGCGAGGGAAAGAGAGAGGCGAGATAAACCAGGGGAAAGAGACTGGCGAGGGGGGAAGAGGGAAAAGAGAGAGTTGACTGGAAATAGGGGAACGAGAGAGTTCATGGAAAAGAGGGAGTGGAGTGTAAGTGGGAAAATTAGGCACGGAGGGAATAGAGGTTAAAAGAGACTGGCGAGGGAAAGGAAGGAAAAGTGACTGGCGAGGGGAAAGAGGGAAAAGAGAGGGCTGACTGGAAATAGGGAAAAGAGAGATTTCATAGAAAAGAGGAAAGCCAGGGAACAGAGAGAGGCGAGAGAAACCAGGGGAAAGAGACTGGCGAGGGAAAAGAGGGATAACAGAGTTGACGAATAACAGGGGAAAGAGAGAGGCGAGGGAAAGTGGAAAAATTAGACCTAGAGGGAAGAGAGGTAAAAGAGAGAGGGGAGGGCAACGAGGGACAACAGAGAATTGAGGAATGAGAGGGGAAAGAGGGAGTCGGGTGAAAGTGGGAAGAATTGGACACCGAGGGAAGAGAGGTAACAGAGACTGGCGAGGAAAAGGAGGGAAAGGTGACTGGCGAGGGAAAAGTTGGAAAAGAGAGAGTCATGGCAAAGCAGGGGGAAAGAGACAGGCGAGGGAAAACAAGGACAAGAGAGTTAGTGGAAAAGAAATAGGTGAGTGAAAGTGGGAAGAATTAGACACCGAGGGAAGAGAGGTAACAGAGACTGGCGAGGAAAAGGAGGGAAAGGTGACTGGCGAGGGAAAAGTTGGAAAAGAGAGAGTCATGGCAAAGCAGGGGGAAAGAGACAGGCGAGGGAAAACAAGGACAAGAGAGTTAATGGAAAAGAAGGAGGTGAGTGAAAGTGGGAAGAATTAGACACCGAGGGAAGAGAGGTAACAGAGACTGGCGAGGGAAAGAGAGAGGCGAGATAAACCAGGGGAAAGAGACTGGCGAGGGGGAAGAGGGAAAAGAGAGGGTTGATTGGAAATAGGGAAAAGAGAGATTTCATAGAAAAGAGGAAAGCCAGGGAACAGAGAGAGGCGAGAGAAACCAGGGGAAAGAGACTGGCGAGGGAAAAGAGGGATAAGAGAGTTGACGAATAACAGGGAAAAGAGAGAGGCGAGGGAAAGTGGAAAAATTAGACCTAGAGGGAAGAGAGGTAAAAGAGAGAGGGGAGGGCAACGAGGGACAACAGAGAATTGAGGAATGAGAGGGGAAAGAGGGAGTCGGGTGAAAGTGGGAAGAATTGGACACCGAGGGAAGAGAGGTAACAGAGACTGGCGAGGAAAAGGAGGGAAAGGTGACTGGCGAGGGAAAAGTTGGAAAAGAGAGAGTCATGTCAAAGCAGGGGGAAAGAGACAGGCGAGGGAAAACAAGGACAAGAGAGTTAATGGAAAAGAAGGAGGTGAGTGAAAGTGGGAAGAATTAGACACCGAGGGAAGAGAGGTAACAGAGACTGGCGAGGGAAAGAGAGAGGCGAGATAAACCAGGGGAAAGAGACTGGCGAGGGAAAAGAGGGATAACAGAGTTGACGAATAACAGGTAAAAGAGAGCGGCGAGGGAAAGTGGAAAAATTAGACCTAGAGGGAAGAGAGGTAACAGAGACTGGCGAGGAAAAGGAGGGAAAGGTGACTGGCGAGGGAAAAGTTGGAAAAGAGAGAGTCATGGCAAAGCAGGGGGAAAGAGACAGGCGAGGGAAAACAAGGACAAGAGATAGTTCATGGAAAAGAGAGGGGCGAGGGAAAGTGGGAAGTATTAGACACCGAGGGAAGAGAGGTAACAGAGACTGGCGAGGGAAAGAGAGAGGCGAGATAAACCAGGGGAAAGAGACTGGCGAGGGGGGAAGAGGGAAAAGAGAGAGTTGACTGGAAATAGGGGAACGAGAGAGTTCATGGAAAAGAGGGAGTGGAGTGTAAGTGGGAAAATTAGGCACGGAGGGAATAGAGGTTAAAAGAGACTGGCGAGGGAAAGGAAGGAAAAGTGACTGGCGAGGGGAAAGAGGGAAAAGAGAGGGCTGACTGGAAATAGGGAAAAGAGAGATTTCATAGAAAAGAGGAAAGCCAGGGAACAGAGAGAGGCGAGAGAAACCAGGGGAAAGAGACTGGCGAGGGAAAAGAGGGATAACAGAGTTGACGAATAACAGGGGAAAGAGAGAGGCGAGGGAAAGTGGAAAAATTAGACCTAGAGGGAAGAGAGGTAAAAGAGAGAGGGGAGGGCAACGAGGGACAACAGAGAATTGAGGAATGAGAGGGGAAAGAGGGAGTCGGGTGAAAGTGGGAAGAATTGGACACCGAGGGAAGAGAGGTAACAGAGACTGGCGAGGAAAAGGAGGGAAAGGTGACTGGCGAGGGAAAAGTTGGAAAAGAGAGAGTCATGGCAAAGCAGGGGGAAAGAGACAGGCGAGGGAAAACAAGGACAAGAGAGTTAGTGGAAAAGAAATAGGTGAGTGAAAGTGGGAAGAATTAGACACCGAGGGAAGAGAGGTAACAGAGACTGGCGAGGAAAAGGAGGGAAAGGTGACTGGCGAGGGAAAAGTTGGAAAAGAGAGAGTCATGGCAAAGCAGGGGGAAAGAGACAGGCGAGGGAAAACAAGGACAAGAGAGTTAATGGAAAAGAAGGAGGTGAGTGAAAGTGGGAAGAATTAGACACCGAGGGAAGAGAGGTAACAGAGACTGGCGAGGGAAAGAGAGAGGCGAGATAAACCAGGGGAAAGAGACTGGCGAGGGGGAAGAGGGAAAAGAGAGGGTTGATTGGAAATAGGGAAAAGAGAGATTTCATAGAAAAGAGGAAAGCCAGGGAACAGAGAGAGGCGAGAGAAACCAGGGGAAAGAGACTGGCGAGGGAAAAGAGGGATAACAGAGTTGACGAATAACAGGGGAAAGAGAGAGGCGAGGGAAAGTGGAAAAATTAGACCTAGAGGGAAGAGAGGTAAAAGAGAGAGGGGAGGGCAACGAGGGACAACAGAGAATTGAGGAATGAGAGGGGAAAGAGGGAGTCGGGTGAAAGTGGGAAGAATTGGACACCGAGGGAAGAGAGGTAACAGAGACTGGCGAGGAAAAGGAGGGAAAGGTGACTGGCGAGGGAAAAGTTGGAAAAGAGAGAGTCATGTCAAAGCAGGGGGAAAGAGACAGGCGAGGGAAAACAAGGACAAGAGAGTTAATGGAAAAGAAGGAGGTGAGTGAAAGTGGGAAGAATTAGACACCGAGGGAAGAGAGGTAACAGAGACTGGCGAGGGAAAGAGAGAGGCGAGATAAACCAGGGGAAAGAGACTGGCGAGGGGGGAAGAGGGAAAAGAGAGGGTTGATTGGAAATAGGGAAAAGAGAGATTTCATAGAAAAGAGGAAAGCCAGGGAACAGAGAGAGGCGAGAGAAACCAGGGGAAAGAGACTGGCGAGGGGGGAAGAGGGAAAAGAGAGGGTTGATTGGAAATAGGGAAAAGAGAGATTTCATAGAAAAGAGGAAAGCCAGGGAACAGAGAGAGGCGAGAGAAACCAGGGGAAAGAGACTGGCGAGGGGGGAAGAGGGAAAAGAGAGGGTTGATTGGAAATAGGGAAAAGAGAGATTTCATAGAAAAGAGGAAAGCCAGGGAACAGAGAGAGGCGAGAGAAACCAGGGGAAAGGTGACTGGCGAGGGAAAAGTTGGAAAAGAGAGAGTCATGGCAAAGCAGGGGGGAAGAGACAGGCGAGGGAAAACAAGGACAAGAGAGTTAGTGGAAAAGAAGGAGGTGAGTGAAAGTGGGAAGAATTAGACACCGAGGGAAGAGAGGTAACAGAGACTGGCGAGGGAAAGAGAGAGGCGAGATAAACCAGGGGAAAGAGACTGGCGAGGGGGAAAGAGGGAACAGAGAGAGTTGATTGGAAATAGGGAAAAGAGAGATTTCATAGAAAAGAGGAAAGCCAGGGAACAGAGAGAGGCGAGAGAAACCAGGGGAAAGAGACTGGCGAGGGAAAAGAGGGATAACAGAGTTGACGAATAACAGGGAAAAGAGAGAGGCGAGGGAAAGTGGAAAAATTAGACCTAGAGGGAAGAGAGGTAAAAGAGAGAGGGGAGGGCAACGAGGGACAACAGAGAATTGAGGAATGAGAGGGGAAAGAGGGAGTCGGGTGAAAGTGGGAAGAATTGGACACCGAGGGAAGAGAGGTAACGGAGACTGGCGAGGAAAAGGAGGGAAAGGTGACTGGCGAGGGAAAACTTGGAAAAGAGAGAGTCATGGCAAAGCAGGGGGGAAGAGACAGGCGAGGGAAAACAAGGACAAGAGAGTTAGTGGAAAAGAAGGAGGTGAGTGAAAGTGGGAAGAATTAGACACCGAGGGAAGAGAGGTAACAGAGACTGGCGAGGGAAAGACAGAGGCGAGATAAACCAGGGGAAAGAGACTGGCGAGGGGGAAAGAGGGAACAGAGAGAGTTGATTGGAAATAGGGAAAAGAGAGATTTCATAGAAAAGAGGAAAGCCAGGGAACAGAGAGAGGCGAGAGAAACCAGGGGAAAGAGACTGGCGAGGGAAAAGAGGGATAAAAGAGTTGACGAATAACAGGGAAAAGAGAGCGGCGAGGGAAAGTGGAAAAATTAGACCTAGAGGGAAGAGAGGTAACAGAGACTGGCGAGGAAAAGGAGGGAAAGGTGACTGGCGAGGGAAAAGTTGGAAAAGAGAGAGTCATGGCAAAGCAGGGGGGAAGAGACAGGCGAGGGAAAACAAGGACAAGAGAGTTAGTGGAAAAGAAGGAGGTGAGTGAAAGTGGGAAGAATTAGACACCGAGGGAAGAGAGGTAACAGAGACTGGCGAGGGAAAGAGAGAGGCGAGATAAACCAGGGGAAAGAGACTGGCGAGGGGGAAAGAGGGAACAGAGAGAGTTGATTGGAAATAGGGAAAAGAGAGATTTCATAGAAAAGAGGAAAGCCAGGGAACAGAGAGAGGCGAGAGAAACCAGGGGAAAGAGACTGGCGAGGGAAAAGAGGGATAACAGAGTTGACGAATAACAGGGAAAAGAGAGAGGCGAGGGAAAGTGGAAAAATTAGACCTAGAGGGAAGAGACGTAAAAGAGAGAGGGGAGGGCAACGAGGGACAACAGAGAATTGAGGAATGAGAGGGGAAAGAGGGAGTCGGGTGAAAGTGGGAAGAATTGGACACCGAGGGAAGAGAGGTAACAGAGACTGGCGAGGAAAAGGAGGGAAAGGTGACTGGCGAGGGAAAAGTTGGAAAAGAGAGAGTCATGTCAAAGGAGGGGGAAAGAGACAGGCGAGGGAAAACAAGGACAAGAGAGTTAATGGAAAAGAAGGAGGTGAGTTAAAGTGGGAAGAATTAGACACCGAGGGAAGAGAGGTAACAGAGACTGGCGAGGGAAAGAGAGAGGCGAGATAAACCAGGGGAAAGAGACTGGCGAGGGAAAAGAGGGATAACAGAGTTGAAAAATAACAGGGAAAAGAGAGAGGCGAGGGAAAGTGGAAAAATTAGACCTAGAGGGAAGAGAGGTAACAGAGACTGGCGAGGAAAAGGAGGGAAAGGTGACTGGCGAGGGAAAAGTTGGAAAAGAGAGAGTCATGGCAAAGCAGGGGGAAAGAGACAGGCGAGGGAAAACAAGGACAAGAGAGAGTTAGTGGAAAAGAGAGGGGCGAGGGAAAGTGGGAAGAATTAGACACCGAGGGAAGAGAGGTAACAGAGACTGGCGAGGGAAAGAGAGAGGCGATATAAACCAGGGGAAAGAGACTGGCGAGGGAAAAGAGGGATAACAGAGTTGAAAAATAACAGGGAAAAGAGAGAGGCGAGGGAAAGTGGAAAAATTAGACCTAGAGGGAAGAGAGGTAACAGAGACTGGCGAGGAAAAGGAGGGAAAGGTGACTGGCGAGGGAAAAGTTGGAAAAGAGAGAGTCATGGCAAAGCAGGGGGAAAGAGACAGGCGAGGGAAAACAAGGACAAGAGAGAGTTAGTGGAAAAGAGAGGGGCGAGGGAAAGTGGGAAGAATTAGACACCGAGGGAAGAGAGGTAACAGAGACTGGCGAGGGAAAGAGAGAGGCGAGATAAACCAGGGGAAAGAGACTGGCGAGGGGGGAAGAGGGAAAAGAGAGAGTTGACTGGAAATAGGGGAACGAGAGAGTTCATGGAAAAGAGGGAGTGGAGTGTAAGTGGGAAAATTAGGCACGGAGGGAATAGAGGTTAAAGAGACTGGCGAGGGAAAGGAAGGAAAAGTGACTGGCGAGGGGAAAGAGGGAACAGAGAGGGCTGACTGGAATTAGGGAAAAGAGAGATTTCATAGAAAAGAGGAAAGCCAGGGAACAGAGAGAGGCGAGAGAAACCAGGGGAAAGAGACTGGCGAGGGAAAAGAGGGATAACAGAGTTGACGAATAACAGGGAAAAGAGAGCGGCGAGGGAAAGTGGAAAAATTAGACCTAGAGGGAAGAGAGGTAAAAGAGAGAGGGGAGGGCAACGAGGGACAACAGAGAATTGAGGAATGAGAGGGGAAAGAGGGAGTCGGGTGAAAGTGGGAAGAATTGGACACCGAGGGAAGAGAGGTAACAGAGACTGGCGAGGAAAAGGAGGGAAAGGTGACTGGCGAGGGAAAAGTTGGAAAAGAGAGAGTCATGGCAAAGCAGGGGGAAAGAGACAGGCGAGGGAAAACAAGGACAAGAGAGTTAATGGAAAAGAAGGAGGTGAGTGAATGTGGGAAGAATTAGACACCGAGGGAAGAGAGGTAACAGAGACTGGCGAGGGAAAGAGAGAGGCGAGATAAACCAGGGGAAAGAGACTGGCGAGGGGGGAAGAGGGAAAAGAGAGGGTTGATTGGAAATAGGGAAAAGAGAGATTTCATAGAAAAGAGGAAAGCCAGGGAACAGAGAGAGGCGAGAGAAACCAGGGGAAAGAGACTGGCGAGGGGGGAAGAGGGAACAGAGAGAGTTGATTGGAAATAGGGAAAAGAGAGATTTCATAGAAAAGAGGAAAGCCAGGGAACAGAGAGAGGCGAGAGAAACCAGGGGAAAGAGACTGGCGAGGGGGGAAGAGGGAACAGAGAGAGTTGATTGGAAATAGGGAAAAGAGAGATTTCATAGAAAAGAGGAAAGCCAGGGAACAGAGAGAGGCGAGAGAAACCAGGGGAAAGAGACTGGCGAGGGAAAAGAGGGATAACAGAGTTGACGAATAACAGGGGAAAGAGAGAGGCGAGGGAAAGTGGAAAAATTAGACCTAGAGGGAAGAGAGGTAAAAGAGAGAGGGGAGGGCAACGAGGGACAACAGAGAATTGAGGAATGAGAGGGGAAAGAGGGAGTCGGGTGAAAGTGGGAAGAATTGGACACCGAGGGAAGAGAGGTAACAGAGACTGGCGAGGAAAAGGAGGGAAAGGTGACTGGCGAGGGAAAAGTTGGAAAAGAGAGAGTCATGTCAAAGCAGGGGGAAAGAGACAGGCGAGGGAAAACAAGGACAAGAGAGTTAATGGAAAAGAAGGAGGTGAGTGAAAGTGGGAAGAATTAGACACCGAGGGAAGAGAGGTAACAGAGACTGGCGAGGGAAAGAGAGAGGCGAGATAAACCAGGGGAAAGAGACTGGCGAGGGGGGAAGAGGGAAAAGAGAGGGTTGATTGGAAATAGGGAAAAGAGAGATTTCATAGAAAAGAGGAAAGCCAGGGAACAGAGAGAGGCGAGAGAAACCAGGGGAAAGAGACTGGCGAGGGGGGAAGAGGGAACAGAGAGAGTTGATTGGAAATAGGGAAAAGAGAGATTTCATAGAAAAGAGGAAAGCCAGGGAACAGAGAGAGGCGAGAGAAACCAGGGGAAAGAGACTGGCGAGGGGGGAAGAGGGAACAGAGAGAGTTGATTGGAAATAGGGAAAAGAGAGATTTCATAGAAAAGAGGAAAGCCAGGGAACAGAGAGAGGCGAGAGAAACCAGGGGAAAGAGACTGGCGAGGGAAAAGAGGGATAACAGAGTTGACGAATAACAGGGAAAAGAGAGCGGCGAGGGAAAGTGGAAAAATTAGACCTAGATGGAAGAGAGGTAAAAGAGAGAGGGGAGGGCAACGAGGGACAACAGAGAATTGAGGAATGAGAGGGGACAGAGGGAGTCGGGTGAAAGTGGGAAGAATTTGACACCGAGGGAAGAGAGGTAACAGAGACTGGCGAGGGAAAGAGAGAGGCGAGATAAACCAGGGGAAAGAGACTGGCGAGGGGGGAAGAGGGAAAAGAGAGAGTTGACTGGAAATAGGGGAACGAGAGAGTTCATGGAAAAGAGGGAGTGGAGTGTAAGAAGGAAGAATTAGACACGGAGGGAAGAGACGTAAAAGAGACTGGCGAGGGAAAGGAAGGAAAAGTGACTGGCGAGGGGAAAGAGGGAACAGAGAGGGCTGACTGGAAATAGGGAAAAGAGAGATTTCATAGAAAAGAGGAAAGCCAGGGAACAGAGAGAGGCGAGAGAAACCAGGGGAAAGAGACTGGCGAGGGAAAAGAGGGATAACAGAGTTGACGAATAACAGGGAAAAGAGAGCGGCGAGGGAAAGTGGAAAAATTAGACCTAGAGGGAAGAGAGGTAACAGAGACTGGCGAGGAAAAGGAGGGAAAGGTGACTGGCGAGGGAAAAGTTGGAAAAGAGAGAGTCATGGCAAAGCAGGGGGAAAGAGACAGGCGAGGGAAAACAAGGACAAGAGAGTTAGTGGAAAAGAAATAGGTGAGTGAAAGTGGGAAGAATTAGACACCGAGGGAAGAGAGGTGACAGAGACTGGCGAGGGAAAGAGAGAGGCGAGATAAACCAGGGGAAAGAGACTGGCGAGGGGGGAAGAGGGAACAGAGAGGGTTGATTGGAAATAGGGAAAAGAGAGATTTCATAGAAAAGAGGAAAGCCAGGGAACAGAGAGAGGCGAGAGAAACCAGGGGAAAGAGACTGGCGAGGGGGGAAGAGGGAACAGAGAGAGTTGATTGGAAATAGGGAAAAGAGAGATTTCATAGAAAAGAGGAAAGCCAGGGAACAGAGAGAGGCGAGAGAAACCAGGGGAAAGAGACTGGCGAGGGGGGAAGAGGGAACAGAGAGAGTTGATTGGAAATAGGGAAAAGAGAGATTTCATAGAAAAGAGGAAAGCCAGGGAACAGAGAGAGGCGAGAGAAACCAGGGGAAAGAGACTGGCGAGGGAAAAGAGGGATAACAGAGTTGACGAATAACAGGGGAAAGAGAGAGGCGAGGGAAAGTGGAAAAATTAGACCTAGAGGGAAGAGAGGTAAAAGAGAGAGGGGAGGGCAACGAGGGACAACAGAGAATTGAGGAATGAGAGGGGAAAGAGGGAGTCGGGTGAAAGTGGGAAGAATTGGACACCGAGGGAAGAGAGGTAACGGAGACTGGCGAGGAAAAGGAGGGAAAGGTGACTGGCGAGGGAAAAGTTGGAAAAGAGAGAGTCATGGCAAAGCAGGGGAAAGAGACAGGCGAGGGAAAACAAGGACAAGAGAGAGTTCATGGAAAAGAGAGGGGCGAGGGAAAGTGGGAAGTATTAGACACCGAGGGAAGAGAGGTAACAGAGACTGGCGAGGGAAAGAGAGAGGCGAGATAAACCAGGGGAAAGAGACTGGCGAGGGGGGAAGAGGGAAAAGAGAGAGTTGACTGGAAATAGGGGAACGAGAGAGTTCATGGAAAAGAGGGAGTGGAGTGTAAGTGGGAAAATTAGGCACGGAGGGAATAGAGGTTAAAAGAGACTGGCGAGGGAAAGGAAGGAAAAGTGACTGGCGAGGGGAAAGAGGGAAAAGAGAGGGCTGACTGGAAATAGGGAAAAGAGAGATTTCATAGAAAAGAGGAAAGCCAGGGAACAGAGAGAGGCGAGAGAAACCAGGGGAAAGAGACTGGCGAGGGAAAAGAGGGATAACAGAGTTGACGAATAACAGGGAAAAGAGAGAGGCGAGGGAAAGTGGAAAAATTAGACCTAGAGGGAAGAGAGGTAAAAGAGAGAGGGGAGGGCAACGAGGGACAACAGAGAATTGAAGAATGAGAGGGGAAAGAGAGAGTCGGGTGAAAGTGGGAAGAATTGGACACCGAGGGAAGAGAGGTAACAGAGACTGGCGAGGAAAAGGAGGGAAAGGTGACTGGCGAGGGAAAAGTTGGAAAAGAGAGAGTCATGGCAAAGCAGGGGGAAAGAGACAGGCGAGGGAAAACAAGGACAAGAGAGTTAATGGAAAAGAAGGAGGTGAGTGAAAGTGGGAATAATTAGACACCGAGGGAAGAGAGGTAACAGAGACTGGCGAGGAAAAGGAGGGAAAGGTGACTGGCGAGGGAAAAGTTGGAAAAGAGAGAGTCATGTCAAAGCAGGGGGAAAGAGACAGGCGAGGGAAAACAAGGACAAGAGAGTTAATGGAAAAGAAGGAGGTGAGTTAAAGTGGGAAGAATTAGACACCGAGGGAAGAGAGGTAACAGAGACTGGCGAGGGGAAAGAGAGAGGCGAGATAAACCAGGGGAAAGAGACTGGCGAGGGGGGAAGAGGGAAAAGAGAGGGTTGATTGGAAATAGGGAAAAGAGAGATTTCATAGAAAAGAGGAAAGCCAGGGAACAGAGAGAGGCGAGAGAAACCAGGGGAAAGAGACTGGCGAGGGGGGAAGAGGGAACAGAGAGAGTTGATTGGAAATAGGGAAAAGAGAGATTTCATAGAAAAGAGGAAAGCCAGGGAACAGAGAGAGGCGAGAGAAACCAGGGGAAAGAGACTGGCGAGGGGGGAAGAGGGAACAGAGAGAGTTGATTGGAAATAGGGAAAAGAGAGATTTCATAGAAAAGAGGAAAGCCAGGGAACAGAGAGAGGCGAGAGAAACCAGGGGAAAGAGACTGGCGAGGGAAAAGAGGGATAACAGAGTTGACGAATAACAGGGGAAAGAGAGAGGCGAGGGAAAGTGGAAAAATTAGACCTAGAGGGAAGAGAGGTAAAAGAGAGAGGGGAGGGCAACGAGGGACAACAGAGAATTGAGGAATGAGAGGGGAAAGAGGGAGTCGGGTGAAAGTGGGAAGAATTGGACACCGAGGGAAGAGAGGTAACAGAGACTGGCGAGGAAAAGGAGGGAAAGGTGACTGGCGAGGGAAAAGTTGGAAAAGAGAGAGTCATGGCAAAGCAGGGGAAAAGAGACAGGCGAGGGAAAACAAGGACAAGAGAGTTAATGGAAAAGAAGGAGGTGAGTGAAAGTGGGAAGAATTAGACACCGAGGGAAGAGAGGTAACAGAGACTGGCGAGGGAAAGAGAGAGGCGAGATAAACCAGGGGAAAGAGACTGGCGAGGGGGGAAGAGGGAAAAGAGAGGGTTGATTGGAAATAGGGAAAAGAGAGATTTCATAGAAAAGAGGAAAGCCAGGGAACAGAGAGAGGCGAGAGAAACCAGGGGAAAGAGACTGGCGAGGGAAAAGAGGGATAACAGAGTTGACGAATAACAGGGAAAAGAGAGAGGCGAGGGAAAGTGGAAAAATTAGACCTAGAGGGAAGAGAGGTAAAAGAGAGAGGGGAGGGCAACGAGGGACAACAGAGAATTGAGGAATGAGAGGGGAAAGAGGGAGTCGGGTGAAAGTGGGAAGAATTGGACACCGAGGGAAGAGAGGTAACAGAGACTGGCGAGGAAAAGGAGGGAAAGGTGACTGGCGAGGGAAAAGTTGGAAAAGAGAGAGTCATGTCAAAGCAGGGGGAAAGAGACAGGCGAGGGAAAACAAGGACAAGAGAGTTAATGGAAAAGAAGGAGGTGAGTTAAAGTGGGAAGAATTAGACACCGAGGGAAGAGAGGTAACAGAGACTGGCGAGGGAAAGAGAGAGGCGAGATAAACCAGGGGAAAGAGACTGGCGAGGGGGGAAGAGGGAAAAGAGAGGGTTGATTGGAAATAGGGAAAAGAGAGATTTCATAGAAAAGAGGAAAGCCAGGGAACAGAGAGAGGCGAGAGAAACCAGGGGAAAGAGACTGGCGAGGGGGGAAGAGGGAACAGAGAGAGTTGATTGGAAATAGGGAAAAGAGAGATTTCATAGAAAAGAGGAAAGCCAGGGAACAGAGAGAGGCGAGAGAAACCAGGGGAAAGAGACTGGCGAGGGGGGAAGAGGGAACAGAGAGAGTTGATTGGAAATAGGGAAAAGAGAGATTTCATAGAAAAGAGGAAAGCCAGGGAACAGAGAGAGGCGAGAGAAACCAGGGGAAAGAGACTGGCGAGGGAAAAGAGGGATAACAGAGTTGACGAATAACAGGGGAAAGAGAGAGGCGAGGGAAAGTGGAAAAATTAGACCTAGAGGGAAGAGAGGTAAAAGAGAGAGGGGAGGGCAACGAGGGACAACAGAGAATTGAGGAATGAGAGGGGAAAGAGGGAGTCGGGTGAAAGTGGGAAGAATTGGACATCGAGGGAAGAGAGGTAACAGAGACTGGCGAGGAAAAGGAGGGAAAGGTGACTGGCGAGGGAAAAGTTGGAAAAGAGAGAGTCATGGCAAAGCAGGGGAAAAGAGACAGGCGAGGGAAAACAAGGACAAGAGAGTTAATGGAAAAGAAGGAGGTGAGTGAAAGTGGGAAGAATTAGACACCGAGGGAAGAGAGGTAACAGAGACTGGCGAGGGAAAGAGAGAGGCAAGACAAACCAGGGGAAAGAGACTGGCGAGGGGGGAAGAGGGAAAAGAGAGGGTTGATTGGAAATAGGGAAAAGAGAGATTTCATAGAAAAGAGGAAAGCCAGGGAACAGAGAGAGGCGAGAGAAACCAGGGGAAAGAGACTGGCGAGGGGGGAAGAGGGAACAGAGAGAGTTGATTGGAAATAGGGAAAAGAGAGATTTCATAGAAAAGAGGAAAGCCAGGGAACAGAGAGAGGCGAGAGAAACCAGGGGAAAGAGACTGGCGAGGGAAAAGAGGGATAACAGAGTTGACGAATAACAGGGAAAAGAGAGCGGCGAGGGAAAGTGGAAAAATTAGACCTAGAGGGAAGAGAGGTAACAGAGACTGGCGAGGAAAAGGAGGGAAAGGTGACTGGCGAGGGAAAAGTTGGAAAAGAGAGAGTCATGGCAAAGCAGGGGGAAAGAGACAGGCGAGGGAAAACAAGGACAAGAGAGTTAATGGAAAAGAAGGAGGTGAGTGAAAGTGGGAAGAATTAGACACCGAGGGAAGAGAGGTAACAGAGACTGGCGAGGGAAAGAGAGAGGCAAGACAAACCAGGGGAAAGAGACTGGCGAGGGGGGAAGAGGGAAAAGAGAGGGTTGATTGGAAATAGGGAAAAGAGAGATTTCATAGAAAAGAGGAAAGCCAGGGAACAGAGAGAGGCGAGAGAAACCAGGGGAAAGAGACTGGCGAGGGGGGAAGAGGGAACAGAGAGAGTTGATTGGAAATAGGGAAAAGAGAGATTTCATAGAAAAGAGGAAAGCCAGGGAACAGAGAGAGGCGAGAGAAACCAGGGGAAAGAGACTGGCGAGGGGGGAAGAGGGAACAGAGAGAGTTGATTGGAAATAGGGAAAATAGAGATTTCATAGAAAAGAGGAAAGCCAGGGAACAGAGAGAGGCGAGAGAAACCAGGGGAAAGAGACTGGCGAGGGAAAAGAGGGATAACAGAGTTGACGAATAACAGGGGAAAGAGAGAGGCGAGGGAAAGTGGAAAAATTAGACCTAGAGGGAAGAGAGGTAAAAGAGAGAGGGGAGGGCAACGAGGGACAACAGAGAATTGAGGAATGAGAGGGGAAAGAGGGAGTCGGGTGAAAGTGGGAAGAATTGGACACCGAGGGAAGAGAGGTAACAGAGACTGGCGAGGAAAAGGAGGGAAAGGTGACTGGCGAGGGAAAAGTTGGAAAAGAGAGAGTCATGGCAAAGCAGGGGAAAAGAGACAGGCGAGGGAAAACAAGGACAAGAGAGTTAATGGAAAAGAAGGAGGTGAGTGAAAGTGGGAAGAATTAGACACCGAGGGAAGAGAGGTAACAGAGACTGGCGAGGGAAAGAGAGAGGCGAGATAAACCAGGGGAAAGAGACTGGCGAGGGGGGAAGAGGGAAAAGAGAGGGTTGATTGGAAATAGGGAAAAGAGAGATTTCATAGAAAAGAGGAAAGCCAGGGAACAGAGAGAGGCGAGAGAAACCAGGGGAAAGAGACTGGCGAGGGGGGAAGAGGGAAAAGAGAGGGTTGATTGGAAATAGGGAAAAGAGAGATTTCATAGAAAAGAGGAAAGCCAGGGAACAGAGAGAGGCGAGAGAAACCAGGGGAAAGGTGACTGGCGAGGGAAAAGTTGGAAAAGAGAGAGTCATGGCAAAGCAGGGGGGAAGAGACAGGCGAGGGAAAACAAGGACAAGAGAGTTAGTGGAAAAGAAGGAGGTGAGTGAAAGTGGGAAGAATTAGACACCGAGGGAAGAGAGGTAACAGAGACTGGCGAGGGAAAGAGAGAGGCGAGATAAACCAGGGGAAAGAGACTGGCGAGGGGGAAAGAGGGAACAGAGAGAGTTGATTGGAAATAGGGAAAAGAGAGATTTCATAGAAAAGAGGAAAGCCAGGGAACAGAGAGAGGCGAGAGAAACCAGGGGAAAGAGACTGGCGAGGGGGGAAGAGGGAACAGAGAGAGTTGATTGGAAATAGGGAAAAGAGAGATTTCATAGAAAAGAGGAAAGCCAGGGAACAGAGAGAGGCGAGAGAAACCAGGGGAAAGAGACCGGCGAGGGAAAAGAGGGATAACAGAGTTGACGAATAACAGGGAAAAGAGAGAGGCGAGGGAAAGTGGAAAAATTAGACCTAGAGGGAAGAGAGGTAAAAGAGAGAGGGGAGGGCAACGAGGGACAACAGAGAATTGAGGAATGAGAGGGGAAAGAGGGAGTCGGGTGAAAGTGGGAAGAATTGGACACCGAGGGAAGAGAGGTAACAGAGACTGGCGAGGAAAAGGAGGGAAAGGTGACTGGCGAGGGAAAAGTTGGAAAAGAGAGAGTCATGTCAAAGCAGGGGGAAAGAGACAGGCGAGGGAAAACAAGGACAAGAGAGTTAATGGAAAAGAAGGAGGTGAGTTAAAGTGGGAAGAATTAGACACCGAGGGAAGAGAGGTAACAGAGACTGGCGAGGGAAAGAGAGAGGCGAGATAAACCAGGGGAAAGAGACTGGCGAGGGGGGAAGAGGGAAAAGAGAGGGTTGATTGGAAATAGGGAAAAGAGAGATTTCATAGAAAAGAGGAAAGCCAGGGAACAGAGAGAGGCGAGAGAAACCAGGGGAAAGAGACTGGCGAGGGGGGAAGAGGGAAAAGAGAGGGTTGATTGGAAATAGGGAAAAGAGAGATTTCATAGAAAAGAGGAAAGCCAGGGAACAGAGAGAGGCGAGAGAAACCAGGGGAAAGAGACTGGCGAGGGGGGAAGAGGGAAAAGAGAGGGTTGATTGGAAATAGGGAAAAGAGAGATTTCATAGAAAAGAGGAAAGCCAGGGAACAGAGAGAGGCGAGAGAAACCAGGGGAAAGAGACTGGCGAGGGGGGAAGAGGGAAAAGAGAGGGTTGATTGGAAATAGGGAAAAGAGAGATTTCATAGAAAAGAGGAAAGCCAGGGAACAGAGAGAGGCGAGAGAAACCAGGGGAAAGAGACTGGCGAGGGAAAAGAGGGATAACAGAGTTGACGAATAACAGGGAAAAGAGAGAGGCGAGGGAAAGTGGAAAAATTAGACCTAGAGGGAAGAGAGGTAAAAGAGAGAGGGGAGGGCAACGAGGGACAACAGAGAATTGAGGAATGAGAGGGGAAAGAGGGAGTCGGGTGAAAGTGGGAAGAATTGGACACCGAGGGAAGAGAGGTAACAGAGACTGGCGAGGAAAAGGAGGGAAAGGTGACTGGCGAGGGAAAAGTTGGAAAAGAGAGAGTCATGTCAAAGCAGGGGGAAAGAGACAGGCGAGGGAAAACAAGGACAAGAGAGTTAATGGAAAAGAAGGAGGTGAGTGAAAGTGGGAAGAATTAGACACCGAGGGAAGAGAGGTAACAGAGACTGGCGAGGGAAAGAGAGAGGCGAGATAAACCAGGGGAAAGAGACTGGCGAGGGGGGAAGAGGGAACAGAGAGGGTTGATTGGAAATAGGGAAAAGAGAGATTTCATAGAAAAGAGGAAAGCCAGGGAACAGAGAGAGGCGAGAGAAACCAGGGGAAAGAGACTGGCGAGGGGGGAAGAGGGAACAGAGAGAGTTGATTGGAAATAGGGAAAAGAGAGATTTCATAGAAAAGAGGAAAGCCAGGGAACAGAGAGAGGCGAGAGAAACCAGGGGAAAGAGACTGGCGAGGGGGGAAGAGGGAACAGAGAGAGTTGATTGGAAATAGGGAAAAGAGAGATTTCATAGAAAAGAGGAAAGCCAGGGAACAGAGAGAGGCGAGAGAAACCAGGGGAAAGAGACTGGCGAGGGAAAAGAGGGATAACAGAGTTGACGAATAACAGGGGAAAGAGAGAGGCGAGGGAAAGTGGAAAAATTAGACCTAGAGGGAAGAGAGGTAAAAGAGAGAGGGGGAGGGCAACGAGGGACAACAGAGAATTGAGGAATGAGAGGGGAAAGAGGGAGTCGGGTGAAAGTGGGAAGAATTGGACACCGAGGGAAGAGAGGTAACAGAGACTGGCGAGGAAAAGGAGGGAAAGGTGACTGGCGAGGGAAAAGTTGGAAAAGAGAGAGTCATGGCAAAGCAGGGGAAAAGAGACAGGCGAGGGAAAACAAGGACAAGAGAGTTAATGGAAAAGAAGGAGGTGAGTGAAAGTGGGAAGAATTAGACACCGAGGGAAGAGAGGTAACAGAGACTGGCGAGGGAAAGAGAGAGGCGAGATAAACCAGGGGAAAGAGACTGGCGAGGGGGGAAGAGGGAAAAGAGAGGGTTGATTGGAAATAGGGAAAAGAGAGATTTCATAGAAAAGAGGAAAGCCAGGGAACAGAGAGAGGCGAGAGAAACCAGGGGAAAGAGACCGGCGAGGGAAAAGAGGGATAACAGAGTTGACGAATAACAGGGAAAATAGAGAGGCGAGGGAAAGTGGAAAAATTAGACCTAGAGGGAAGAGAGGTAACAGAGACTGGCGAGGAAAAGGAGGGAAAGGTGACTGGCGAGGGGAAAAGTTGGAAAAGAGAGAGTCATGTCAAAGGAGGGGGAAAGAGACAGGCGAGGGAAAACAAGGACAAGAGAGTTAATGGAAAAGAAGGAGGTGAGTGAAAGTGGGAAGAATTAGACACCGAGGGAAGAGAGGTAACAGAGACTGGCGAGGGAAAGAGAGAGGCGAGATAAACCAGGGGAAAGAGACTGGCGAGGGGGGAAGAGGGAAAAGAGAGGGTTGATTGGAAATAGGGAAAAGAGAGATTTCATAGAAAAGAGGAAAGCCAGGGAACAGAGAGAGGCGAGAGAAACCAGGGGAAAGAGACTGGCGAGGGAAAAGAGGGATAACAGAGTTGACGAATAACAGGGAAAAGAGAGAGGCGAGGGAAAGTGGAAAAATTAGACCTAGAGGGAAGAGAGGTAACAGAGACTGGCGAGGAAAAGGAGGGAAAGGTGACTGGCGAGGGAAAAGTTGGAAAAGAGAGAGTCATGGCAAAGCAGGGGGAAAGAGACAGGCGAGGGAAAACAAGGACAAGAGAGTTAGTGGAAAAGAAATAGGTGAGTGAAAGTGGGAAGAATTAGACACCGAGGGAAGAGAGGTGACAGAGACTGGCGAGGGAAAGAGAGAGGCGAGATAAACCAGGGGAAAGAGACTGGCGAGGGGGGAAGAGGGAACAGAGAGAGTTGATTGGAAATAGGGAAAAGAGAGATTTCATAGAAAAGAGGAAAGCCAGGGAACAGAGAGAGGCGAGAGAAACCAGGGGAAAGAGACTGGCGAGGGAAAAGAGGGATAAGAGAGTTGACGAATAACAGGGAAAAGAGAGAGGCGAGGGAAAGTGGAAAAATTAGACCTAGAGGGGAGAGAGGTAAAAAGAGAGAGGGGAGGGCAACGAGGGACAACAGAGAATTGAGGAATGAGAGGGGAAAGAGGGAGTCGGGTGAAAGTGGGAAGAATTGGACACCGAGGGAAGAGAGGTAACAGAGACTGGCGAGGAAAAGGAGGGAAAGGTGACTGGCGAGGGAAAAGTTGGAAAAGAGAGAGTCATGGCAAAGCAGGGGGAAAGAGACAGGCGAGGGAAAACAAGGACAAGAGAGTTAATGGAAAAGAAGGAGGTGAGTGAAAGTGGGAAGAATTAGACACCGAGGGAAGAGAGGGTAACAGAGACTGGCGAGGGAAAGAGAGAGGCGAGATAAACCAGGGGAAAGAGACTGGCGAGGGGGGAAGAGGGAAAAGAGAGGGTTGATTGGAAATAGGGAAAAGAGAGATTTCATAGAAAAGAGGAAAGCCAGGGAACAGAGAGAGGCGAGAGAAACCAGGGGAAAGAGACTGGCGAGGGAAAAGAGGGATAAGAGAGTTGACGAATAACAGGGAAAAGAGAGAGGCGAGGGAAAGTGGAAAAATTAGACCTAGAGGGAAGAGAGGTAAAAGAGAGAGGGGAGGGCAACGAGGGACAACAGAGAATTGAGGAATGAGAGGGGAAAGAGGGAGTCGGGTGAAAGTGGGAAGAATTGGACACCGAGGGAAGAGAGGTAACAGAGACTGGCGAGGGAAAGAGAGAGGCGAGATAAACCAGGGGAAAGAGACTGGCGAGGGGGGAAGAGGGAAAAGAGAGGGTTGATTGGAAATAGGGAAAAGAGAGATTTCATAGAAAAGAGGAAAGCCAGGGAACAGAGAGAGGCGAGAGAAACCAGGGGAAAGAGACTGGCGAGGGGGGAAGAGGGAACAGAGAGAGTTGATTGGAAATAGGGAAAAGAGAGATTTCATAGAAAAGAGGAAAGCCAGGGAACAGAGAGAGGCGAGAGAAACCAGGGGAAAGAGACTGGCGAGGGAAAAGAGGGATAACAGAGTTGACGAATAACAGGGAAAAGAGAGAGGCGAGGGAAAGTGGAAAAATTAGACCTAGAGGGAAGAGAGGTAAAAGAGAGAGGGGAGGGCAACGAGGGACAACAGAGAATTGAGGAATGAGAGGGGAAAGAGGGAGTCGGGTGAAAGTGGGAAGAATTGGACACCGAGGGAAGAGAGGTAACAGAGACTGGCGAGGAAAAGGAGGGAAAGGTGACTGGCGAGGGAAAAGTTGGAAAAGAGAGAGTCATGGCAAAGCAGGGGAAAAGAGACAGGCGAGGGAAAACAAGGACAAGAGAGTTAATGGAAAAGAAGGAGGTGAGTGAAAGTGGGAAGAATTAGACACCGAGGGAAGAGAGGTAACAGAGACTGGCGAGGGAAAGAGAGAGGCGAGATAAACCAGGGGAAAGAGACTGGCGAGGGGGGAAGAGGGAAAAGAGAGAGTTGACTGGAAATAGGGGAACGAGAGAGTTCATGGAAAAGAGGGAGTGGAGTGTAAGAAGGAAGAATTAGACACGGAGGGAAGAGACGTAAAAGAGACTGGCGAGGGAAAGGAAGGAAAAGTGACTGGCGAGGGGAAAGAGGGAACAGAGAGGGCTGACTGGAATTAGGGAAAAGAGAGATTTCATAGAAAAGAGGAAAGCCAGGGAACAGAGAGAGGCGAGAGAAAACCAGGGGAAAGAGACTGGCGAGGGAAAAGAGGGATAACAGAGTTGACGAATAACAGGGAAAAGAGAGCGGCGAGGGAAAGTGGAAAAATTAGACCTAGAGGGAAGAGAGGTAACAGAGACTGGCGAGGAAAAGGAGGGAAAGGTGACTGGCGAGGGAAAAGTTGGAAAAGAGAGAGTCATGGCAAAGCAGGGGGGAAGAGACAGGCGAGGGAAAACAAGGACAAGAGAGTTAGTGGAAAAGAAGGAGGTGAGTGAAAGTGGGAAGAATTAGACACCGAGGGAAGAGAGGTAACAGAGACTGGCGAGGGAAAGAGAGAGGCGAGATAAACCAGGGGAAAGAGACTGGCGAGGGGGAAAGAGGGAACAGAGAGAGTTGATTGGAAATAGGGAAAAGAGAGATTTCATAGAAAAGAGGAAAGCCAGGGAACAGAGAGAGGCGAGAGAAACCAGGGGAAAGAGACTGGCGAGGGAAAAGAGGGATAACAGAGTTGACGAATAACAGGGAAAAGAGAGAGGCGAGGGAAAGTGGAAAAATTAGACCTAGAGGGAAGAGAGGTAAAAGAGAGAGGGGAGGGCAACGAGGGACAACAGAGAATTGAGGAATGAGAGGGGAAAGAGGGAGTCGGGTGAAAGTGGGAAGAATTGGACACCGAGGGAAGAGAGGTAACAGAGACTGGCGAGGAAAAGGAGGGAAAGGTGACTGGCGAGGGAAAAGTTGGAAAAGAGAGAGTCATGGCAAAGCAGGGGGAAAGAGACAGGCGAGGGAAAACAAGGACAAGAGAGTTAATGGAAAAGAAGGAGGTGAGTTAAAGTGGGAAGAATTAGACACCGAGGGAAGAGAGGTAACAGAGACTGGCGAGGGAAAGAGAGAGGCGAGATAAACCAGGGGAAAGAGACTGGCGAGGGGGGAAGAGGGAACAGAGAGAGTTGATTGGAAATAGGGAAAAGAGAGATTTCATAGAAAAGAGGAAAGCCAGGGAACAGAGAGAGGCGAGAGAAACCAGGGGAAAGAGACCGGCGAGGGAAAAGAGGGATAACAGAGTTGACGAATAACAGGGAAAAGAGAGAGGCGAGGGAAAGTGGAAAAATTAGACCTAGAGGGAAGAGAGGTAACAGAGACTGGCGAGGAAAAGGAGGGAAAGGTGACTGGCGAGGGAAAAGTTGGAAAAGAGAGAGTCATGGCAAAGCAGGGGAAAAGAGACAGGCGAGGGAAAACAAGGACAAGAGAGTTAATGGAAAAGAAGGAGGTGAGTGAAAGTGGGAAGAATTAGACACCGAGGGAAGAGAGGTAACAGAGACTGGCGAGGGAAAGAGAGAGGCGAGATAAACCAGGGGAAAGAGACTGGCGAGGGGGGAAGAGGGAAAAGAGAGGGTTGATTGGAAATAGGGAAAAGAGAGATTTCATAGAAAAGAGGAAAGCCAGGGAACAGAGAGAGGCGAGAGAAACCAGGGGAAAGAGACTGGCGAGGGGGGAAGAGGGAACAGAGAGAGTTGATTGGAAATAGGGAAAAGAGAGATTTCATAGAAAAGAGGAAAGCCAGGGAACAGAGAGAGGCGAGAGAAACCAGGGGAAAGAGACTGGCGAGGGAAAAGAGGGATAACAGAGTTGACGAATAACAGGGAAAAGAGAGAGGCGAGGGAAAGTGGAAAAATTAGACCTAGAGGGAAGAGAGGTAAAAGAGAGAGGGGAGGGCAACGAGGGACAACAGAGAATTGAGGAATGAGAGGGGAAAGAGGGAGTCGGGTGAAAGTGGGAAGAATTGGACACCGAGGGAAGAGAGGTAACAGAGACTGGCGAGGGAAAGAGAGAGGCGAGATAAACCAGGGGAAAGAGACTGGCGAGGGGGGAAGAGGGAAAAGAGAGAGTTGATTGGAAATAGGGAAAAGAGAGATTTCATAGAAAAGAGGAAAGCCAGGGAACAGAGAGAGGCGAGAGAAACCAGGGGAAAGAGACTGGCGAGGGAAAAGAGGGATAACAGAGTTGACGAATAACAGGGAAAAGAGAGAGGCGAGGGAAAGTGGAAAAATTAGACCTAGAGGGAAGAGAGGTAAAAGAGAGAGGGGAGGGCAACGAGGGACAACAGAGAATTGAGGAATGAGAGGGGAAAGAGGGAGTCGGGTGAAAGTGGGAAGAATTGGACACCGAGGGAAGAGAGGTAACAGAGACTGGCGAGGAAAAGGAGGGAAAGGTGACTGGCGAGGGAAAAGTTGGAAAAGAGAGAGTCATGTCAAAGCAGGGGGAAAGAGACAGGCGAGGGAAAACAAGGACAAGAGAGTTAATGGAAAAGAAGGAGGTGAGTGAAAGTGGGAAGAATTAGACACCGAGGGAAGAGAGGTAACAGAGACTGGCGAGGGAAAGAGAGAGGCGAGATAAACCAGGGGAAAGAGACTGGCGAGGGGGGAAGAGGGAAAAGAGAGGGTTGATTGGAAATAGGGAAAAGAGAGATTTCATAGAAAAGAGGAAAGCCAGGGAACAGAGAGAGGCGAGAGAAACCAGGGGAAAGAGACTGGCGAGGGGGGAAGAGGGAAAAGAGAGGGTTGATTGGAAATAGGGAAAAGAGAGATTTCATAGAAAAGAGGAAAGCCAGGGAACAGAGAGAGGCGAGAGAAACCAGGGGAAAGAGACTGGCGAGGGGGGAAGAGGGAAAAGAGAGGGTTGATTGGAAATAGGGAAAAGAGAGATTTCATAGAAAAGAGGAAAGCCAGGGAACAGAGAGAGGCGAGAGAAACCAGGGGAAAGGTGACTGGCGAGGGAAAAGTTGGAAAAGAGAGAGTCATGGCAAAGCAGGGGGGAAGAGACAGGCGAGGGAAAACAAGGACAAGAGAGTTAGTGGAAAAGAAGGAGGTGAGTGAAAGTGGGAAGAATTAGACACCGAGGGAAGAGAGGTAACAGAGACTGGCGAGGGAAAGAGAGAGGCGAGATAAACCAGGGGAAAGAGACTGGCGAGGGGGAAAGAGGGAACAGAGAGAGTTGATTGGAAATAGGGAAAAGAGAGATTTCATAGAAAAGAGGAAAGCCAGGGAACAGAGAGAGGCGAGAGAAACCAGGGGAAAGAGACTGGCGAGGGAAAAGAGGGATAACAGAGTTGACGAATAACAGGGAAAAGAGAGAGGCGAGGGAAAGTGGAAAAATTAGACCTAGAGGGAAGAGAGGTAAAAGAGAGAGGGGAGGGCAACGAGGGACAACAGAGAATTGAGGAATGAGAGGGGAAAGAGGGAGTCGGGTGAAAGTGGGAAGAATTGGACACCGAGGGAAGAGAGGTAACGGAGACTGGCGAGGAAAAGGAGGGAAAGGTGACTGGCGAGGGAAAGTTGGAAAAGAGAGAGTCATGGCAAAGCAGGGGGGAAGAGACAGGCGAGGGAAAACAAGGACAAGAGAGTTAGTGGAAAAGAAGGAGGTGAGTGAAAGTGGGAAGAATTAGACACCGAGGGAAGAGAGGTAACAGAGACTGGCGAGGGAAAGAGAGAGGCGAGATAAACCAGGGGAAAGAGACTGGCGAGGGGGAAAGAGGGAACAGAGAGAGTTGATTGGAAATAGGGAAAAGAGAGATTTCATAGAAAAGAGGAAAGCCAGGGAACAGAGAGAGGCGAGAGAAACCAGGGGAAAGAGACTGGCGAGGGAAAAGAGGGATAACAGAGTTGACGAATAACAGGGAAAAGAGAGCGGCGAGGGAAAGTGGAAAAATTAGACCTAGAGGGAAGAGAGGTAACAGAGACTGGCGAGGAAAAGGAGGGAAAGGTGACTGGCGAGGGAAAAGTTGGAAAAGAGAGAGTCATGGCAAAGCAGGGGGGAAGAGACAGGCGAGGGAAAACAAGGACAAGAGAGTTAGTGGAAAAGAAGGAGGTGAGTGAAAGTGGGAAGAATTAGACACCGAGGGAAGAGAGGTAACAGAGACTGGCGAGGGAAAGAGAGAGGCGAGATAAACCAGGGGAAAGAGACTGGCGAGGGGGAAAGAGGGAACAGAGAGAGTTGATTGGAAATAGGGAAAAGAGAGATTTCATAGAAAAGAGGAAAGCCAGGGAACAGAGAGAGGCGAGAGAAACCAGGGGAAAGAGACTGGCGAGGGAAAAGAGGGATAACAGAGTTGACGAATAACAGGGAAAAGAGAGAGGCGAGGGAAAGTGGAAAAATTAGACCTAGAGGGAAGAGAGGTAAAAGAGAGAGGGGAGGGCAACGAGGGACAACAGAGAATTGAGGAATGAGAGGGGAAAGAGGGAGTCGGGTGAAAGTGGGAAGAATTGGACACCGAGGGAAGAGAGGTAACAGAGACTGGCGAGGAAAAGGAGGGAAAGGTGACTGGCGAGGGAAAAGTTGGAAAAGAGAGAGTCATGTCAAAGGAGGGGGAAAGAGACAGGCGAGGGAAAACAAGGACAAGAGAGTTAATGGAAAAGAAGGAGGTGAGTTAAAGTGGGAAGAATTAGACACCGAGGGAAGAGAGGTAACAGAGACTGGCGAGGGAAAGAGAGAGGCGAGATAAACCAGGGGAAAGAGACTGGCGAGGGAAAAGAGGGATAACAGAGTTGACGAATAACAGGGAAAAGAGAGAGGCGAGGGAAAGTGGAAAAATTAGACCTAGAGGGAAGAGAGGTAACAGAGACTGGCGAGGAAAAGGAGGGAAAGGTGACTGGCGAGGGAAAAGTTGGAAAAGAGAGAGTCATGGCAAAGCAGGGGGAAAGAGACAGGCGAGGGAAAACAAGGACAAGAGAGAGTTAGTGGAAAAGAGAGGGGCGAGGGAAAGTGGGAAGAATTAGACACCGAGGGAAGAGAGGTAACAGAGACTGGCGAGGGAAAGAGAGAGGCGAGATAAACCAGGGGAAAGAGACTGGCGAGGGGGGAAGAGGGAACAGAGAGAGTTGATTGGAAATAGGGAAAAGAGAGATTTCATAGAAAAGAGGAAAGCCAGGGAACAGAGAGAGGCGAGAGAAACCAGGGGAAAGAGACTGGCGAGGGAAAAGAGGGATAACAGAGTTGACGAATAACAGGGAAAAGAGAGCGGCGAGGGAAAGTGGAAAAATTAGACCTAGATGGAAGAGAGGTAAAAGAGAGAGGGGAGGGCAACGAGGGACAACAGAGAATTGAGGAATGAGAGGGGACAGAGGGAGTCGGGTGAAAGTGGGAAGAATTTGACACCGAGGGAAGAGAGGTAACAGAGACTGGCGAGGGAAAGAGAGAGGCGAGATAAACCAGGGGAAAGAGACTGGCGAGGGGGGAAGAGGGAAAAGAGAGAGTTGACTGGAAATAGGGGAACGAGAGAGTTCATGGAAAAGAGGGAGTGGAGTGTAAGAAGGAAGAATTAGACACGGAGGGAAGAGACGTAAAAGAGACTGGCGAGGGAAAGGAAGGAAAAGTGACTGGCGAGGGGAAAGAGGGAACAGAGAGGGCTGACTGGAAATAGGGAAAAGAGAGATTTCATAGAAAAGAGGAAAGCCAGGGAACAGAGAGAGGCGAGAGAAACCAGGGGAAAGAGACTGGCGAGGGAAAAGAGGGATAACAGAGTTGACGAATAACAGGGAAAAGAGAGCGGCGAGGGAAAGTGGAAAAATTAGACCTAGAGGGAAGAGAGGTAACAGAGACTGGCGAGGAAAAGGAGGGAAAGGTGACTGGCGAGGGAAAAGTTGGAAAAGAGAGAGTCATGGCAAAGCAGGGGGAAAGAGACAGGCGAGGGAAAACAAGGACAAGAGAGTTAGTGGAAAAGAAATAGGTGAGTGAAAGTGGGAAGAATTAGACACCGAGGGAAGAGAGGTGACAGAGACTGGCGAGGGAAAGAGAGAGGCGAGATAAACCAGGGGAAAGAGACTGGCGAGGGGGGAAGAGGGAACAGAGAGGGTTGATTGGAAATAGGGAAAAGAGAGATTTCATAGAAAAGAGGAAAGCCAGGGAACAGAGAGAGGCGAGAGAAACCAGGGGAAAGAGACTGGCGAGGGGGGAAGAGGGAACAGAGAGAGTTGATTGGAAATAGGGAAAAGAGAGATTTCATAGAAAAGAGGAAAGCCAGGGAACAGAGAGAGGCGAGAGAAACCAGGGGAAAGAGACTGGCGAGGGGGGAAGAGGGAACAGAGAGAGTTGATTGGAAATAGGGAAAAGAGAGATTTCATAGAAAAGAGGAAAGCCAGGGAACAGAGAGAGGCGAGAGAAACCAGGGGAAAGAGACTGGCGAGGGAAAAGAGGGATAACAGAGTTGACGAATAACAGGGGAAAGAGAGAGGCGAGGGAAAGTGGAAAAATTAGACCTAGAGGGAAGAGAGGTAAAAGAGAGAGGGGAGGGCAACGAGGGACAACAGAGAATTGAGGAATGAGAGGGGAAAGAGGGAGTCGGGTGAAAGTGGGAAGAATTGGACACCGAGGGAAGAGAGGTAACGGAGACTGGCGAGGAAAAGGAGGGAAAGGTGACTGGCGAGGGAAAAGTTGGAAAAGAGAGAGTCATGGCAAAGCAGGGGAAAGAGACAGGCGAGGGAAAACAAGGACAAGAGAGAGTTCATGGAAAAGAGAGGGGCGAGGGAAAGTGGGAAGTATTAGACACCGAGGGAAGAGAGGTAACAGAGACTGGCGAGGGAAAGAGAGAGGCGAGATAAACCAGGGGAAAGAGACTGGCGAGGGGGGAAGAGGGAAAAGAGAGGGTTGATTGGAAATAGGGAAAAGAGAGATTTCATAGAAAAGAGGAAAGCCAGGGAACAGAGAGAGGCGAGAGAAACCAGGGGAAAGAGACTGGCGAGGGAAAAGAGGGATAACAGAGTTGACGAATAACAGGGAAAAGAGAGAGGCGAGGGAAAGTGGAAAAATTAGACCTAGAGGGAAGAGAGGTAAAAGAGAGAGGGGAGGGCAACGAGGGACAACAGAGAATTGAGGAATGAGAGGGGAAAGAGGGAGTCGGGTGAAAGTGGGAAGAATTGGACACCGAGGGAAGAGAGGTAACAGAGACTGGCGAGGAAAAGGAGGGAAAGGTGACTGGCGAGGGAAAAGTTGGAAAAGAGAGAGTCATGTCAAAGCAGGGGGAAAGAGACAGGCGAGGGAAAACAAGGACAAGAGAGTTAATGGAAAAGAAGGAGGTGAGTTAAAGTGGGAAGAATTAGACACCGAGGGAAGAGAGGTAACAGAGACTGGCGAGGGAAAGAGAGAGGCGAGATAAACCAGGGGAAAGAGACTGGCGAGGGGGGAAGAGGGAAAAGAGAGGGTTGATTGGAAATAGGGAAAAGAGAGATTTCATAGAAAAGAGGAAAGCCAGGGAACAGAGAGAGGCGAGAGAAACCAGGGGAAAGAGACTGGCGAGGGGGGAAGAGGGAACAGAGAGAGTTGATTGGAAATAGGGAAAAGAGAGATTTCATAGAAAAGAGGAAAGCCAGGGAACAGAGAGAGGCGAGAGAAACCAGGGGAAAGAGACTGGCGAGGGGGGAAGAGGGAACAGAGAGAGTTGATTGGAAATAGGGAAAAGAGAGATTTCATAGAAAAGAGGAAAGCCAGGGAACAGAGAGAGGCGAGAGAAACCAGGGGAAAGAGACTGGCGAGGGAAAAGAGGGATAACAGAGTTGACGAATAACAGGGGAAAGAGAGAGGCGAGGGAAAGTGGAAAAATTAGACCTAGAGGGAAGAGAGGTAAAAGAGAGAGGGGAGGGCAACGAGGGACAACAGAGAATTCAGGAATGAGAGGGGAAAGAGGGAGTCGGGTGAAAGTGGGAAGAATTGGACATCGAGGGAAGAGAGGTAACAGAGACTGGCGAGGAAAAGGAGGGAAAGGTGACTGGCGAGGGAAAAGTTGGAAAAGAGAGAGTCATGGCAAAGCAGGGGAAAAGAGACAGGCGAGGGAAAACAAGGACAAGAGAGTTAATGGAAAAGAAGTAGGTGAGTGAAAGTGGGAAGAATTAGACACCGAGGGAAGAGAGGTAACAGAGACTGGCGAGGGAAAGAGAGAGGCAAGACAAACCAGGGGAAAGAGACTGGCGAGGGGGGAAGAGGGAAAAGAGAGGGTTGATTGGAAATAGGGAAAAGAGAGATTTCATAGAAAAGAGGAAAGCCAGGGAACAGAGAGAGGCGAGAGAAACCAGGGGAAAGAGACTGGCGAGGGGGGAAGAGGGAACAGAGAGAGTTGATTGGAAATAGGGAAAAGAGAGATTTCATAGAAAAGAGGAAAGCCAGGGAACAGAGAGAGGCGAGAGAAACCAGGGGAAAGAGACTGGCGAGGGAAAAGAGGGATAACAGAGTTGACGAATAACAGGGAAAAGAGAGCGGCGAGGGAAAGTGGAAAAATTAGACCTAGAGGGAAGAGAGGTAACAGAGACTGGCGAGGAAAAGGAGGGAAAGGTGACTGGCGAGGGAAAAGTTGGAAAAGAGAGAGTCATGGCAAAGCAGGGGGAAAGAGACAGGCGAGGGAAAACAAGGACAAGAGAGTTAATGGAAAAGAAGGAGGTGAGTGAAAGTGGGAAGAATTAGACACCGAGGGAAGAGAGGTAACAGAGACTGGCGAGGGAAAGAGAGAGGCAAGACAAACCAGGGGAAAGAGACTGGCGAGGGGGGAAGAGGGAAAAGAGAGGGTTGATTGGAAATAGGGAAAAGAGAGATTTCATAGAAAAGAGGAAAGCCAGGGAACAGAGAGAGGCGAGAGAAACCAGGGGAAAGAGACTGGCGAGGGGGGAAGAGGGAACAGAGAGAGTTGATTGGAAATAGGGAAAAGAGAGATTTCATAGAAAAGAGGAAAGCCAGGGAACAGAGAGAGGCGAGAGAAACCAGGGGAAAGAGACTGGCGAGGGAAAAGAGGGATAACAGAGTTGACGAATAACAGGGAAAAGAGAGCGGCGAGGGAAAGTGGAAAAATTAGACCTAGATGGAAGAGAGGTAAAAGAGAGAGGGGAGGGCAACGAGGGACAACAGAGAATTGAGGAATGAGAGGGGACAGAGGGAGTCGGGTGAAAGTGGGAAGAATTGGACACCGAGGGAAGAGAGGTAACGGAGACTGGCGAGGAAAAGGAGGGAAAGGTGACTGGCGAGGGAAAAGTTGGAAAAGAGAGAGTCATGGCAAAGCAGGGGGAAAGAGACAGGCGAGGGAAAACAAGGACAAGAGAGAGTTCATGGAAAAGAGAGGGGCGAGGGAAAGTGGGAAGTATTAGACACCGAGGGAAGAGAGGTAACAGAGACTGGCGAGGGAAAGAGAGAGGCGAGATAAACCAGGGGAAAGAGACTGGCGAGGGGGGAAGAGGGAAAAGAGAGAGTTGACTAGAAATAGGGCAACGAGAGAGTTCATGGAAAAGAGGGAGTGGAGTGTAAGTGGGAAAATTAGGCACGGAGGGAATAGAGGTTAAAAGAGACTGGCGAGGGAAAGGAAGGAAAAGTGACTGGCGAGGGGAAAGAGGGAAAAGAGAGAGCTGACTGGAAAGAGGGAAAAGAGAGATTTCATAGAAAAGAGGAAAGCCAGGGAACAGAGAGAGGCGAGATAAACCAGGGGAAAGAGACTGGCGAGGGGGGAAGAGGGAAAAGAGAGGGTTGATTGGAAATAGGGAAAAGAGAGATTTCATAGAAAAGAGGAAAGCCAGGGAACAGAGAGAGGCGAGAGAAACCAGGGGAAAGAGACTGGCGAGGGAAAAGAGGGATAACAGAGTTGACGAATAACAGGGAAAAGAGAGAGGCGAGGGAAAGTGGAAAAATTAGACCTAGAGGGAAGAGAGGTAAAAGAGAGAGGGGAGGGCAACGAGGGACAACAGAGAATTGAGGAATGAGAGGGGAAAGAGGGAGTCGGGTGAAAGTGGGAAGAATTGGACACCGAGGGAAGAGAGGTAACAGAGACTGGCGAGGAAAAGGAGGGAAAGGTGACTGGCGAGGGAAAAGTTGGAAAAGAGAGAGTCATGTCAAAGCAGGGGGAAAGAGACAGGCGAGGGAAAACAAGGACAAGAGAGTTAATGGAAAAGAAGGAGGTGAGTGAAAGTGGGAAGAATTAGACACCGAGGGAAGAGAGGTAACAGAGACTGGCGAGGGAAAGAGAGAGGCGAGATAAACCAGGGGAAAGAGACTGGCGAGGGGGGAAGAGGGAAAAGAGAGGGTTGATTGGAAATAGGGAAAAGAGAGATTTCATAGAAAAGAGGAAAGCCAGGGAACAGAGAGAGGCGAGAGAAACCAGGGGAAAGAGACTGGCGAGGGGGGAAGAGGGAACAGAGAGAGTTGATTGGAAAAAGGGAAAAGAGAGATTTCATAGAAAAGAGGAAAGCCAGGGAACAGAGAGAGGCGAGAGAAACCAGGGGAAAGAGACTGGCGAGGGGGGAAGAGGGAACAGAGAGAGTTGATTGGAAATAGGGAAAAGAGAGATTTCATAGAAAAGAGGAAAGCCAGGGAACAGAGAGAGGCGAGAGAAACCAGGGGAAAGAGACTGGCGAGGGAAAAGAGGGATAACAGAGTTGACGAATAACAGGGAAAAGAGAGAGGCGAGGGAAAGTGGAAAAATTAGACCTAGAGGGAAGAGAGGTAAAAGAGAGAGGGGAGGGCAACGAGGGACAACAGAGAATTGAGGAATGAGAGGGGAAAGAGGGAGTCGGGTGAAAGTGGGAAGAATTGGACACCGAGGGAAGAGAGGTAACAGAGACTGGCGAGGAAAAGGAGGGAAAGGTGACTGGCGAGGGAAAAGTTGGAAAAGAGAGAGTCATGTCAAAGCAGGGGGAAAGAGACAGGCGAGGGAAAACAAGGACAAGAGAGTTAATGGAAAAGAAGGAGGTGAGTGAAAGTGGGAAGAATTAGACACCGAGGGAAGAGAGGTAACAGAGACTGGCGAGGGAAAGAGAGAGGCGAGATAAACCAGGGGAAAGAGACTGGCGAGGGGGGAAGAGGGAAAAGAGAGGGTTGATTGGAAATAGGGAAAAGAGAGATTTCATAGAAAAGAGGAAAGCCAGGGAACAGAGAGAGGCGAGAGAAACCAGGGGAAAGAGACTGGCGAGGGGGGAAGAGGGAACAGAGAGAGTTGATTGGAAATAGGGAAAAGAGAGATTTCATAGAAAAGAGGAAAGCCAGGGAACAGAGAGAGGCGAGAGAAACCAGGGGAAAGAGACTGGCGAGGGGGGAAGAGGGAACAGAGAGAGTTGATTGGAAATAGGGAAAAGAGAGATTTCATAGAAAAGAGGAAAGCCAGGGAACAGAGAGAGGCGAGAGAAACCAGGGGAAAGAGACTGGCGAGGGGGGAAGAGGGAAAAGAGAGGGTTGATTGGAAATAGGGAAAAGAGAGATTTCATAGAAAAGAGGAAAGCCAGGGAACAGAGAGAGGCGAGAGAAACCAGGGGAAAGAGACTGGCGAGGGGGGAAGAGGGAACAGAGAGAGTTGATTGGAAATAGGGAAAAGAGAGATTTCATAGAAAAGAGGAAAGCCAGGGAACAGAGAGAGGCGAGAGAAACCAGGGGAAAGAGACTGGCGAGGGGGGAAGAGGGAACAGAGAGAGTTGATTGGAAATAGGGAAAAGAGAGATTTCATAGAAAAGAGGAAAGCCAGGGAACAGAGAGAGGCGAGAGAAACCAGGGGAAAGAGACTGGCGAGGGGGGAAGAGGGAACAGAGAGAGTTGATTGGAAATAGGGAAAAGAGAGATTTCATAGAAAAGAGGAAAGCCAGGGAACAGAGAGAGGCGAGAGAAACCAGGGGAAAGAGACTGGCGAGGGAAAAGAGGGATAACAGAGTTGACGAATAACAGGGGAAAGAGAGAGGCGAGGGAAAGTGGAAAAATTAGACCTAGAGGGAAGAGAGGTAAAAGAGAGAGGGGAGGGCAACGAGGGACAACAGAGAATTGAGGAATGAGAGGGGAAAGAGGGAGTCGGGTGAAAGTGGGAAGAATTGGACACCGAGGGAAGAGAGGTAACAGAGACTGGCGAGGAAAAGGAGGGAAAGGTGACTGGCGAGGGAAAAGTTGGAAAAGAGAGAGTCATGTCAAAGCAGGGGGAAAGAGACAGGCGAGGGAAAACAAGGACAAGAGAGTTAATGGAAAAGAAGGAGGTGAGTGAAAGTGGGAAGAATTAGACACCGAGGGAAGAGAGGTAACAGAGACTGGCGAGGGAAAGAGAGAGGCGAGATAAACCAGGGGAAAGAGACTGGCGAGGGGGGAAGAGGGAAAAGAGAGGGTTGATTGGAAATAGGGAAAAGAGAGATTTCATAGAAAAGAGGAAAGCCAGGGAACAGAGAGAGGCGAGAGAAACCAGGGGAAAGAGACTGGCGAGGGGGGAAGAGGGAACAGAGAGAGTTGATTGGAAATAGGGAAAAGAGAGATTTCATAGAAAAGAGGAAAGCCAGGGAACAGAGAGAGGCGAGAGAAACCAGGGGAAAGAGACTGGCGAGGGGGGAAGAGGGAACAGAGAGAGTTGATTGGAAATAGGGAAAAGAGAGATTTCATAGAAAAGAGGAAAGCCAGGGAACAGAGAGAGGCGAGAGAAACCAGGGGAAAGAGACTGGCGAGGGGGGAAGAGGGAACAGAGAGAGTTGATTGGAAATAGGGAAAAGAGAGATTTCATAGAAAAGAGGAAAGCCAGGGAACAGAGAGAGGCGAGAGAAACCAGGGGAAAGAGACTGGCGAGGGAAAAGAGGGATAACAGAGTTGACGAATAACAGGGAAAAGAGAGCGGCGAGGGAAAGTGGAAAAATTAGACCTAGATGGAAGAGAGGTAAAAGAGAGAGGGGAGGGCAACGAGGGACAACAGCGAATTGAGGAATGAGAGGGGAAAGAGGGAGTCGGGTGAAAGTGGGAAGAATTTGACACCGAGGGAAGAGAGGTAACAGAGACTGGCGAGGGAAAGAGAGAGGCGAGATAAACCAGGGGAAAGAGACTGGCGAGGGGGGAAGAGGGAAAAGAGAGAGTTGACTGGAAATAGGGGAACGAGAGAGTTCATGGAAAAGAGGGAGTGGAGTGTAAGTGGGAAAATTAGGCACGGAGGGAATAGAGGTTAAAAGAGACTGGCGAGGGAAAGGAAGGAAAAGTGACTGGCGAGGGGAAAGAGGGAAAAGAGAGGGCTGACTGGAAATAGGGAAAAGAGAGATTTCATAGAAAAGAGGAAAGCCAGGGAACAGAGAGAGGCGAGAGAAACCAGGGGAAAGAGACTGGCGAGGGAAAAGAGGGATAACAGAGTTGACGAATAACAGGGAAAAGAGAGCGGCGAGGGAAAGTGGAAAAATTAGACCTAGAGGGAAGAGAGGTAACAGAGACTGGCGAGGAAAAGGAGGGAAAGGTGACTGGCGAGGGAAAAGTTGGAAAAGAGAGAGTCATGGCAAAGCAGGGGGAAAGAGACAGGCGAGGGAAAACAAGGACAAGAGAGTTAGTGGAAAAGAAATAGGTGAGTGAAAGTGGGAAGAATTAGACACCGAGGGAAGAGAGGTGACAGAGACTGGCGAGGGAAAGAGAGAGGCGAGATAAACCAGGGGAAAGAGACTGGCGAGGGGGGAAGAGGGAACAGAGAGGGTTGATTGGAAATAGGGAAAAGAGAGATTTCATAGAAAAGAGGAAAGCCAGGGAACAGAGAGAGGCGAGAGAAACCAGGGGAAAGAGACTGGCGAGGGGGGAAGAGGGAACAGAGAGAGTTGATTGGAAATAGGGAAAAGAGAGATTTCATAGAAAAGAGGAAAGCCAGGGAACAGAGAGAGGCGAGAGAAACCAGGGGAAAGAGACTGGCGAGGGGGGAAGAGGGAACAGAGAGAGTTGATTGGAAATAGGGAAAAGAGAGATTTCATAGAAAAGAGGAAAGCCAGGGAACAGAGAGAGGCGAGAGAAACCAGGGGAAAGAGACTGGCGAGGGAAAAGAGGGATAACAGAGTTGACGAATAACAGGGGAAAGAGAGAGGCGAGGGAAAGTGGAAAAATTAGACCTAGAGGGAAGAGAGGTAAAAGAGAGAGGGGAGGGCAACGAGGGACAACAGAGAATTGAGGAATGAGAGGGGAAAGAGGGAGTCGGGTGAAAGTGGGAAGAATTGGACACCGAGGGAAGAGAGGTAACGGAGACTGGCGAGGAAAAGGAGGGAAAGGTGACTGGCGAGGGAAAAGTTGGAAAAGAGAGAGTCATGGCAAAGCAGGGGAAAGAGACAGGCGAGGGAAAACAAGGACAAGAGAGAGTTCATGGAAAAGAGAGGGGCGAGGGAAAGTGGGAAGTATTAGACACCGAGGGAAGAGAGGTAACAGAGACTGGCGAGGGAAAGAGAGAGGCGAGATAAACCAGGGGAAAGAGACTGGCGAGGGGGGAAGAGGGAAAAGAGAGGGTTGATTGGAAATAGGGAAAAGAGAGATTTCATAGAAAAGAGGAAAGCCAGGGAACAGAGAGAGGCGAGAGAAACCAGGGGAAAGAGACTGGCGAGGGAAAAGAGGGATAACAGAGTTGACGAATAACAGGGAAAAGAGAGAGGCGAGGGAAAGTGGAAAAATTAGACCTAGAGGGAAGAGAGGTAAAAGAGAGAGGGGAGGGCAACGAGGGACAACAGAGAATTGAGGAATGAGAGGGGAAAGAGGGAGTCGGGTGAAAGTGGGAAGAATTGGACACCGAGGGAAGAGAGGTAACAGAGACTGGCGAGGAAAAGGAGGGAAAGGTGACTGGCGAGGGAAAAGTTGGAAAAGAGAGAGTCATGTCAAAGCAGGGGGAAAGAGACAGGCGAGGGAAAACAAGGACAAGAGAGTTAATGGAAAAGAAGGAGGTGAGTTAAAGTGGGAAGAATTAGACACCGAGGGAAGAGAGGTAACAGAGACTGGCGAGGGAAAGAGAGAGGCGAGATAAACCAGGGGAAAGAGACTGGCGAGGGGGGAAGAGGGAAAAGAGAGGGTTGATTGGAAATAGGGAAAAGAGAGATTTCATAGAAAAGAGGAAAGCCAGGGAACAGAGAGAGGCGAGAGAAACCAGGGGAAAGAGACTGGCGAGGGGGGAAGAGGGAACAGAGAGAGTTGATTGGAAATAGGGAAAAGAGAGATTTCATAGAAAAGAGGAAAGCCAGGGAACAGAGAGAGGCGAGAGAAACCAGGGGAAAGAGACTGGCGAGGGGGGAAGAGGGAACAGAGAGAGTTGATTGGAAATAGGGAAAAGAGAGATTTCATAGAAAAGAGGAAAGCCAGGGAACAGAGAGAGGCGAGAGAAACCAGGGGAAAGAGACTGGCGAGGGAAAAGAGGGATAACAGAGTTGACGAATAACAGGGGAAAGAGAGAGGCGAGGGAAAGTGGAAAAATTAGACCTAGAGGGAAGAGAGGTAAAAGAGAGAGGGGAGGGCAACGAGGGACAACAGAGAATTGAGGAATGAGAGGGGAAAGAGGGAGTCGGGTGAAAGTGGGAAGAATTGGACATCGAGGGAAGAGAGGTAACAGAGACTGGCGAGGAAAAGGAGGGAAAGGTGACTGGCGAGGGAAAAGTTGGAAAAGAGAGAGTCATGGCAAAGCAGGGGAAAAGAGACAGGCGAGGGAAAACAAGGACAAGAGAGTTAATGGAAAAGAAGTAGGTGAGTGAAAGTGGGAAGAATTAGACACCGAGGGAAGAGAGGTAACAGAGACTGGCGAGGGAAAGAGAGAGGCAAGACAAACCAGGGGAAAGAGACTGGCGAGGGGGGAAGAGGGAAAAGAGAGGGTTGATTGGAAATAGGGAAAAGAGAGATTTCATAGAAAAGAGGAAAGCCAGGGAACAGAGAGAGGCGAGAGAAACCAGGGGAAAGAGACTGGCGAGGGGGGAAGAGGGAACAGAGAGAGTTGATTGGAAATAGGGAAAAGAGAGATTTCATAGAAAAGAGGAAAGCCAGGGAACAGAGAGAGGCGAGAGAAACCAGGGGAAAGAGACTGGCGAGGGAAAAGAGGGATAACAGAGTTGACGAATAACAGGGAAAAGAGAGCGGCGAGGGAAAGTGGAAAAATTAGACCTAGAGGGAAGAGAGGTAACAGAGACTGGCGAGGAAAAGGAGGGAAAGGTGACTGGCGAGGGAAAAGTTGGAAAAGAGAGAGTCATGGCAAAGCAGGGGGAAAGAGACAGGCGAGGGAAAACAAGGACAAGAGAGTTAATGGAAAAGAAGGAGGTGAGTGAAAGTGGGAAGAATTAGACACCGAGGGAAGAGAGGTAACAGAGACTGGCGAGGGAAAGAGAGAGGCAAGACAAACCAGGGGAAAGAGACTGGCGAGGGGGGAAGAGGGAAAAGAGAGGGTTGATTGGAAATAGGGAAAAGAGAGATTTCATAGAAAAGAGGAAAGCCAGGGAACAGAGAGAGGCGAGAGAAACCAGGGGAAAGAGACTGGCGAGGGGGGAAGAGGGAACAGAGAGAGTTGATTGGAAATAGGGAAAAGAGAGATTTCATAGAAAAGAGGAAAGCCAGGGAACAGAGAGAGGCGAGAGAAACCAGGGGAAAGAGACTGGCGAGGGAAAAGAGGGATAACAGAGTTGACGAATAACAGGGAAAAGAGAGCGGCGAGGGAAAGTGGAAAAATTAGACCTAGATGGAAGAGAGGTAAAAGAGAGAGGGGAGGGCAACGAGGGACAACAGAGAATTGAGGAATGAGAGGGGACAGAGGGAGTCGGGTGAAAGTGGGAAGAATTGGACACCGAGGGAAGAGAGGTAACGGAGACTGGCGAGGAAAAGGAGGGAAAGGTGACTGGCGAGGGAAAAGTTGGAAAAGAGAGAGTCATGGCAAAGCAGGGGGAAAGAGACAGGCGAGGGAAAACAAGGACAAGAGAGAGTTCATGGAAAAGAGAGGGGCGAGGGAAAGTGGGAAGTATTAGACACCGAGGGAAGAGAGGTAACAGAGACTGGCGAGGGAAAGAGAGAGGCGAGATAAACCAGGGGAAAGAGACTGGCGAGGGGGGAAGAGGGAAAAGAGAGAGTTGACTAGAAATAGGGCAACGAGAGAGTTCATGGAAAAGAGGGAGTGGAGTGTAAGTGGGAAAATTAGGCACGGAGGGAATAGAGGTTAAAAGAGACTGGCGAGGGAAAGGAAGGAAAAGTGACTGGCGAGGGGAAAGAGGGAAAAGAGAGAGCTGACTGGAAAGAGGGAAAAGAGAGATTTCATAGAAAAGAGGAAAGCCAGGGAACAGAGAGAGGCGAGATAAACCAGGGGAAAGAGACTGGCGAGGGGGGAAGAGGGAAAAGAGAGGGTTGATTGGAAATAGGGAAAAGAGAGATTTCATAGAAAAGAGGAAAGCCAGGGAACAGAGAGAGGCGAGAGAAACCAGGGGAAAGAGACTGGCGAGGGAAAAGAGGGATAACAGAGTTGACGAATAACAGGGAAAAGAGAGAGGCGAGGGAAAGTGGAAAAATTAGACCTAGAGGGAAGAGAGGTAAAAGAGAGAGGGGAGGGCAACGAGGGACAACAGAGAATTGAGGAATGAGAGGGGAAAGAGGGAGTCGGGTGAAAGTGGGAAGAATTGGACACCGAGGGAAGAGAGGTAACAGAGACTGGCGAGGAAAAGGAGGGAAAGGTGACTGGCGAGGGAAAAGTTGGAAAAGAGAGAGTCATGTCAAAGCAGGGGGAAAGAGACAGGCGAGGGAAAACAAGGACAAGAGAGTTAATGGAAAAGAAGGAGGTGAGTGAAAGTGGGAAGAATTAGACACCGAGGGAAGAGAGGTAACAGAGACTGGCGAGGGAAAGAGAGAGGCGAGATAAACCAGGGGAAAGAGACTGGCGAGGGGGGAAGAGGGAAAAGAGAGGGTTGATTGGAAATAGGGAAAAGAGAGATTTCATAGAAAAGAGGAAAGCCAGGGAACAGAGAGAGGCGAGAGAAACCAGGGGAAAGAGACTGGCGAGGGGGGAAGAGGGAACAGAGAGAGTTGATTGGAAAAAGGGAAAAGAGAGATTTCATAGAAAAGAGGAAAGCCAGGGAACAGAGAGAGGCGAGAGAAACCAGGGGAAAGAGACTGGCGAGGGGGGAAGAGGGAACAGAGAGAGTTGATTGGAAATAGGGAAAAGAGAGATTTCATAGAAAAGAGGAAAGCCAGGGAACAGAGAGAGGCGAGAGAAACCAGGGGAAAGAGACTGGCGAGGGAAAAGAGGGATAACAGAGTTGACGAATAACAGGGAAAAGAGAGAGGCGAGGGAAAGTGGAAAAATTAGACCTAGAGGGAAGAGAGGTAAAAGAGAGAGGGGAGGGCAACGAGGGACAACAGAGAATTGAGGAATGAGAGGGGAAAGAGGGAGTCGGGTGAAAGTGGGAAGAATTGGACACCGAGGGAAGAGAGGTAACAGAGACTGGCGAGGAAAAGGAGGGAAAGGTGACTGGCGAGGGAAAAGTTGGAAAAGAGAGAGTCATGTCAAAGCAGGGGGAAAGAGACAGGCGAGGGAAAACAAGGACAAGAGAGTTAATGGAAAAGAAGGAGGTGAGTGAAAGTGGGAAGAATTAGACACCGAGGGAAGAGAGGTAACAGAGACTGGCGAGGGAAAGAGAGAGGCGAGATAAACCAGGGGAAAGAGACTGGCGAGGGGGGAAGAGGGAAAAGAGAGGGTTGATTGGAAATAGGGAAAAGAGAGATTTCATAGAAAAGAGGAAAGCCAGGGAACAGAGAGAGGCGAGAGAAACCAGGGGAAAGAGACTGGCGAGGGGGGAAGAGGGAACAGAGAGAGTTGATTGGAAATAGGGAAAAGAGAGATTTCATAGAAAAGAGGAAAGCCAGGGAACAGAGAGAGGCGAGAGAAACCAGGGGAAAGAGACTGGCGAGGGGGGAAGAGGGAACAGAGAGAGTTGATTGGAAATAGGGAAAAGAGAGATTTCATAGAAAAGAGGAAAGCCAGGGAACAGAGAGAGGCGAGAGAAACCAGGGGAAAGAGACTGGCGAGGGGGGAAGAGGGAAAAGAGAGGGTTGATTGGAAATAGGGAAAAGAGAGATTTCATAGAAAAGAGGAAAGCCAGGGAACAGAGAGAGGCGAGAGAAACCAGGGGAAAGAGACTGGCGAGGGGGGAAGAGGGAACAGAGAGAGTTGATTGGAAATAGGGAAAAGAGAGATTTCATAGAAAAGAGGAAAGCCAGGGAACAGAGAGAGGCGAGAGAAACCAGGGGAAAGAGACTGGCGAGGGGGGAAGAGGGAACAGAGAGAGTTGATTGGAAATAGGGAAAAGAGAGATTTCATAGAAAAGAGGAAAGCCAGGGAACAGAGAGAGGCGAGAGAAACCAGGGGAAAGAGACTGGCGAGGGGGGAAGAGGGAACAGAGAGAGTTGATTGGAAATAGGGAAAAGAGAGATTTCATAGAAAAGAGGAAAGCCAGGGAACAGAGAGAGGCGAGAGAAACCAGGGGAAAGAGACTGGCGAGGGAAAAGAGGGATAACAGAGTTGACGAATAACAGGGGAAAGAGAGAGGCGAGGGAAAGTGGAAAAATTAGACCTAGAGGGAAGAGAGGTAAAAGAGAGAGGGGAGGGCAACGAGGGACAACAGAGAATTGAGGAATGAGAGGGGAAAGAGGGAGTCGGGTGAAAGTGGGAAGAATTGGACACCGAGGGAAGAGAGGTAACAGAGACTGGCGAGGAAAAGGAGGGAAAGGTGACTGGCGAGGGAAAAGTTGGAAAAGAGAGAGTCATGTCAAAGCAGGGGGAAAGAGACAGGCGAGGGAAAACAAGGACAAGAGAGTTAATGGAAAAGAAGGAGGTGAGTGAAAGTGGGAAGAATTAGACACCGAGGGAAGAGAGGTAACAGAGACTGGCGAGGGAAAGAGAGAGGCGAGATAAACCAGGGGAAAGAGACTGGCGAGGGGGGAAGAGGGAAAAGAGAGGGTTGATTGGAAATAGGGAAAAGAGAGATTTCATAGAAAAGAGGAAAGCCAGGGAACAGAGAGAGGCGAGAGAAACCAGGGGAAAGAGACTGGCGAGGGGGGAAGAGGGAACAGAGAGAGTTGATTGGAAATAGGGAAAAGAGAGATTTCATAGAAAAGAGGAAAGCCAGGGAACAGAGAGAGGCGAGAGAAACCAGGGGAAAGAGACTGGCGAGGGGGGAAGAGGGAACAGAGAGAGTTGATTGGAAATAGGGAAAAGAGAGATTTCATAGAAAAGAGGAAAGCCAGGGAACAGAGAGAGGCGAGAGAAACCAGGGGAAAGAGACTGGCGAGGGGGGAAGAGGGAACAGAGAGAGTTGATTGGAAATAGGGAAAAGAGAGATTTCATAGAAAAGAGGAAAGCCAGGGAACAGAGAGAGGCGAGAGAAACCAGGGGAAAGAGACTGGCGAGGGAAAAGAGGGATAACAGAGTTGACGAATAACAGGGGAAAGAGAGAGGCGAGGGAAAGTGGAAAAATTAGACCTAGAGGGAAGAGAGGTAAAAGAGAGAGGGGAGGGCAACGAGGGACAACAGCGAATTGAGGAATGAGAGGGGAAAGAGGGAGTCGGGTGAAAGTGGGAAGAATTGGACACCGAGGGAAGAGAGGTAACAGAGACTGGCGAGGAAAAGGAGGGAAAGGTGACTGGCGAGGGAAAAGTTGGAAAAGAGAGAGTCATGGCAAAGCAGGGGAAAAGAGACAGGCGAGGGAAAACAAGGACAAGAGAGTTAATGGAAAAGAAGGAGGTGAGTGAAAGTGGGAAGAATTAGACACCGAGGGAAGAGAGGTAACAGAGACTGGCGAGGGAAAGAGAGAGGCGAGATAAACCAGGGGAAAGAGACTGGCGAGGGGGGAAGAGGGAAAAGAGAGGGTTGATTGGAAATAGGGAAAAGAGAGATTTCATAGAAAAGAGGAAAGCCAGGGAACAGAGAGAGGCGAGAGAAACCAGGGGAAAGAGACTGGCGAGGGGGGAAGAGGGAAAAGAGAGGGTTGATTGGAAATAGGGAAAAGAGAGATTTCATAGAAAAGAGGAAAGCCAGGGAACAGAGAGAGGCGAGAGAAACCAGGGGAAAGGTGACTGGCGAGGGAAAAGTTGGAAAAGAGAGAGTCATGGCAAAGCAGGGGGGAAGAGACAGGCGAGGGAAAACAAGGACAAGAGAGTTAGTGGAAAAGAAGGAGGTGAGTGAAAGTGGGAAGAATTAGACACCGAGGGAAGAGAGGTAACAGAGACTGGCGAGGGAAAGAGAGAGGCGAGATAAACCAGGGGAAAGAGACTGGCGAGGGAAAAGAGGGATAACAGAGTTGACGAATAACAGGGAAAAGAGAGAGGCGAGGGAAAGTGGAAAAATTAGACCTAGAGGGAAGAGAGGTAAAAGAGAGAGGGGAGGGCAACGAGGGACAACAGAGAATTGAGGAATGAGAGGGGAAAGAGGGAGTCGGGTGAAAGTGGGAAGAATTGGACACCGAGGGAAGAGAGGTAACAGAGACTGGCGAGGAAAAGGAGGGAAAGGTGACTGGCGAGGGAAAAGTTGGAAAAGAGAGAGTCATGTCAAAGCAGGGGGAAAGAGACAGGCGAGGGAAAACAAGGACAAGAGAGTTAATGGAAAAGAAGGAGGTGAGTTAAAGTGGGAAGAATTAGACACCGAGGGAAGAGAGGTAACAGAGACTGGCGAGGAAAAGGAGGGAAAGGTGACTGGCGAGGGAAAAGTTGGAAAAGAGAGAGTCATGGCAAAGCAGGGGAAAAGAGACAGGCGAGGGAAAACAAGGACAAGAGAGAGTTAATGGAAAAGAGAGGGGCGAGGGAAAGTGGGAAGAATTAGACACCGAGGGAAGAGAGGTAACAGAGACTGGCGAGGGAAAGAGAGAGGCGAGATAAACCAGGGGAAAGAGACTGGCGAGGGGGGAAGAGGGAAAAGAGAGAGTTGACTGGAAATAGGGGAACGAGAGAGTTCATGGAAAAGAGGGAGTGGAGTGTAAGTGGGAAAATTAGGCACGGAGGGAATAGAGGTTAAAAGAGACTGGCGAGGGAAAGGAAGGAAAAGTGACTGGCGAGGGGAAAGAGGGAAAAGAGAGGGCTGACTGGAAATAGGGAAAAGAGAGATTTCATAGAAAAGAGGAAAGCCAGGGAACAGAGAGAGGCGAGAGAAACCAGGGGAAAGAGACTGGCGAGGGGGGAAGAGGGAACAGAGAGAGTTGATTGGAAATAGGGAAAAGAGAGATTTCATAGAAAAGAGGAAAGCCAGGGAACAGAGAGAGGCGAGAGAAACCAGGGGAAAGAGACTGGCGAGGGGGGAAGAGGGAACAGAGAGAGTTGATTGGAAATAGGGAAAAGAGAGATTTCATAGAAAAGAGGAAAGCCAGGGAACAGAGAGAGGCGAGAGAAACCAGGGGAAAGAGACTGGCGAGGGGGGAAGAGGGAACAGAGAGAGTTGATTGGAAATAGGGAAAAGAGAGATTTCATAGAAAAGAGGAAAGCCAGGGAACAGAGAGAGGCGAGAGAAACCAGGGGAAAGAGACTGGCGAGGGGGGAAGAGGGAACAGAGAGAGTTGATTGGAAATAGGGAAAAGAGAGATTTCATAGAAAAGAGGAAAGCCAGGGAACAGAGAGAGGCGAGAGAAACCAGGGGAAAGAGACTGGCGAGGGAAAAGAGGGATAACAGAGTTGACGAATAACAGGGGAAAGAGAGAGGCGAGGGAAAACAAGGACAAGAGAGTTAATGGAAAAGAAGGAGGTGAGTGAAAGTGGGAAGAATTAGACACCGAGGGAAGAGAGGTAACAGAGACTGGCGAGGGAAAGAGAGAGGCGAGATAAACCAGGGGAAAGAGACTGGCGAGGGGGGAAGAGGGAAAAGAGAGGGTTGATTGGAAATAGGGAAAAGAGAGATTTCATAGAAAAGAGGAAAGCCAGGGAACAGAGAGAGGCGAGAGAAACCAGGGGAAAGAGACTGGCGAGGGGGGAAGAGGGAAAAGAGAGGGTTGATTGGAAATAGGGAAAAGAGAGATTTCATAGAAAAGAGGAAAGCCAGGGAACAGAGAGAGGCGAGAGAAACCAGGGGAAAGGTGACTGGCGAGGGAAAAGTTGGAAAAGAGAGAGTCATGGCAAAGCAGGGGGGAAGAGACAGGCGAGGGAAAACAAGGACAAGAGAGTTAGTGGAAAAGAAGGAGGTGAGTGAAAGTGGGAAGAATTAGACACCGAGGGAAGAGAGGTAACAGAGACTGGCGAGGGAAAGAGAGAGGCGAGATAAACCAGGGGAAAGAGACTGGCGAGGGGGAAAGAGGGAACAGAGAGAGTTGATTGGAAATAGGGAAAAGAGAGATTTCATAGAAAAGAGGAAAGCCAGGGAACAGAGAGAGGCGAGAGAAACCAGGGGAAAGAGACTGGCGAGGGAAAAGAGGGATAACAGAGTTGACGAATAACAGGGAAAAGAGAGAGGCGAGGGAAAGTGGAAAAATTAGACCTAGAGGGAAGAGAGGTAAAAGAGAGAGGGGAGGGCAACGAGGGACAACAGAGAATTGAGGAATGAGAGGGGAAAGAGGGAGTCGGGTGAAAGTGGGAAGAATTGGACACCGAGGGAAGAGAGGTAACAGAGACTGGCGAGGAAAAGGAGGGAAAGGTGACTGGCGAGGGAAAAGTTGGAAAAGAGAGAGTCATGTCAAAGCAGGGGGAAAGAGACAGGCGAGGGAAAACAAGGACAAGAGAGTTAATGGAAAAGAAGGAGGTGAGTTAAAGTGGGAAGAATTAGACACCGAGGGAAGAGAGGTAACAGAGACTGGCGAGGAAAAGGAGGGAAAGGTGACTGGCGAGGGAAAAGTTGGAAAAGAGAGAGTCATGGCAAAGCAGGGGAAAAGAGACAGGCGAGGGAAAACAAGGACAAGAGAGAGTTAATGGAAAAGAGAGGGGCGAGGGAAAGTGGGAAGAATTAGACACCGAGGGAAGAGAGGTAACAGAGACTGGCGAGGGAAAGAGAGAGGCGAGATAAACCAGGGGAAAGAGACTGGCGAGGGGGGAAGAGGGAAAAGAGAGAGTTGACTGGAAATAGGGGAACGAGAGAGTTCATGGAAAAGAGGGAGTGGAGTGTAAGTGGGAAAATTAGGCACGGAGGGAATAGAGGTTAAAAGAGACTGGCGAGGGAAAGGAAGGAAAAGTGACTGGCGAGGGGAAAGAGGGAAAAGAGAGGGCTGACTGGAAATAGGGAAAAGAGAGATTTCATAGAAAAGAGGAAAGCCAGGGAACAGAGAGAGGCGAGAGAAACCAGGGGAAAGAGACTGGCGAGGGAAAAGAGGGATAACAGAGTTGACGAATAACAGGGGAAAGAGAGAGGCGAGGGAAAGTGGAAAAATTAGACCTAGAGGGAAGAGAGGTAAAAGAGAGAGGGGAGGGCAACGAGGGACAACAGAGAATTGAGGAATGAGAGGGGAAAGAGGGAGTCGGGTGAAAGTGGGAAGAATTGGACACCGAGGGAAGAGAGGTAACAGAGACTGGCGAGGAAAAGGAGGGAAAGGTGACTGGCGAGGGAAAAGTTGGAAAAGAGAGAGTCATGGCAAAGCAGGGGGAAAGAGACAGGCGAGGGAAAACAAGGACAAGAGAGTTAGTGGAAAAGAAATAGGTGAGTGAAAGTGGGAAGAATTAGACACCGAGGGAAGAGAGGTGACAGAGACTGGCGAGGGAAAGAGAGAGGCGAGATAAACCAGGGGAAAGAGACTGGCGAGGGGGCAAGAGGGAACAGAGAGAGTTGATTGGAAATAGGGAAAAGAGAGATTTCATAGAAAAGAGGAAAGCCAGGGAACAGAGAGAGGCGAGAGAAACCAGGGGAAAGAGACTGGCGAGGGAAAAGAGGGATAACAGAGTTGACGAATAACAGGGAAAAGAGACAGGCGAGGGAAAGTGGAAAAATTAGACCTAGAGGGAAGAGAGGTAAAAGAGAGAGGGGAGGGCAACGAGGGACAACAGAGAATTGAGGAATGAGAGGGGAAAGAGGGAGTCGGGTGAAAGTGGGAAGAATTGGACACCGAGGGAAGAGAGGTAACAGAGACTGGCGAGGGAAAGAGAGAGGCGAGATAAACCAGGGGAAAGAGACTGGCGAGGGGGGAAGAGGGAAAAGAGAGGGTTGATTGGAAATAGGGAAAAGAGAGATTTCATAGAAAAGAGGAAAGCCAGGGAACAGAGAGAGGCGAGAGAAACCAGGGGAAAGAGACTGGCGAGGGGGGAAGAGGGAACAGAGAGAGTTGATTGGAAATAGGGAAAAGAGAGATTTCATAGAAAAGAGGAAAGCCAGGGAACAGAGAGAGGCGAGAGAAACCAGGGGAAAGAGACTGGCGAGGGAAAAGAGGGATAACAGAGTTGACGAATAACAGGGAAAAGAGAGAGGCGAGGGAAAGTGGAAAAATTAGACCTAGAGGGAAGAGAGGTAAAAGAGAGAGGGGAGGGCAACGAGGGACAACAGAGAATTGAGGAATGAGAGGGGAAAGAGGGAGTCGGGTGAAAGTGGGAAGAATTGGACACCGAGGGAAGAGAGGTAACAGAGACTGGCGAGGAAAAGGAGGGAAAGGTGACTGGCGAGGGAAAAGTTGGAAAAGAGAGAGTCATGGCAAAGCAGGGGAAAAGAGACAGGCGAGGGAAAACAAGGACAAGAGAGTTAATGGAAAAGAAGGAGGTGAGTGAAAGTGGGAAGAATTAGACACCGAGGGAAGAGAGGTAACAGAGACTGGCGAGGGAAAGAGAGAGGCAAGACAAACCAGGGGAAAGAGACTGGCGAGGGGGGAAGAGGGAAAAGAGAGGGTTGATTGGAAATAGGGAAAAGAGAGATTTCATAGAAAAGAGGAAAGCCAGGGAACAGAGAGAGGCGAGAGAAACCAGGGGAAAGAGACTGGCGAGGGGGGAAGAGGGAACAGAGAGAGTTGACTGGAAATAGGGGAACGAGAGAGTTCATGGAAAAGAGGGAGTGGAGTGTAAGTGGGAAAATTAGGCACGGAGGGAATAGAGGTTAAAAGAGACTGGCGAGGGAAAGGAAGGAAAAGTGACTGGCGAGGGGAAAGAGGGAAAAGAGAGGGCTGACTGGAAATAGGGAAAAGAGAGATTTCATAGAAAAGAGGAAAGCCAGGGAACAGAGAGAGGCGAGAGAAACCAGGGGAAAGAGACTGGCGAGGGAAAAGAGGGATAACAGAGTTGACGAATAACAGGGAAAAGAGAGAGGCGAGGGAAAGTGGAAAAATTAGACCTAGAGGGAAGAGAGGTAAAAGAGAGAGGGGAGGGCAACGAGGGACAACAGAGAATTGAGGAATGAGAGGGGAAAGAGGGAGTCGGGTGAAAGTGGGAAGAATTGGACACCGAGGGAAGAGAGGTAACAGAGACTGGCGAGGAAAAGGAGGGAAAGGTGACTGGCGAGGGAAAAGTTGGAAAAGAGAGAGTCATGGCAAAGCAGGGGGAAAGAGACAGGCGAGGGAAAACAAGGACAAGAGAGTTAGTGGAAAAGAAATAGGTGAGTTAAAGTGGGAAGAATTAGACACCGAGGGAAGAGAGGTGACAGAGACTGGCGAGGGAAAGAGAGAGGCGAGATAAACCAGGGGAAAGAGACTGGCGAGGGGGCAAGAGGGAACAGAGAGAGTTGATTGGAAATAGGGAAAAGAGAGATTTCATAGAAAAGAGGAAAGCCAGGGAACAGAGAGAGGCGAGAGAAACCAGGGGAAAGAGACTGGCGAGGGAAAAGAGGGATAACAGAGTTGACGAATAACAGGGAAAAGAGACAGGCGAGGGAAAGTGGAAAAATTAGACCTAGAGGGAAGAGAGGTAAAAGAGAGAGGGGAGGGCAACGAGGGACAACAGAGAATTGAGGAATGAGAGGGGAAAGAGGGAGTCGGGTGAAAGTGGGAAGAATTGGACACCGAGGGAAGAGAGGTAACAGAGACTGGCGAGGGAAAGAGAGAGGCGAGATAAACCAGGGGAAAGAGACTGGCGAGGGGGGAAGAGGGAAAAGAGAGGGTTGATTGGAAATAGGGAAAAGAGAGATTTCATAGAAAAGAGGAAAGCCAGGGAACAGAGAGAGGCGAGAGAAACCAGGGGAAAGAGACTGGCGAGGGGGGAAGAGGGAACAGAGAGAGTTGATTGGAAATAGGGAAAAGAGAGATTTCATAGAAAAGAGGAAAGCCAGGGAACAGAGAGAGGCGAGAGAAACCAGGGGAAAGAGACTGGCGAGGGAAAAGAGGGATAACAGAGTTGACGAATAACAGGGAAAAGAGAGAGGCGAGGGAAAGTGGAAAAATTAGACCTAGAGGGAAGAGAGGTAAAAGAGAGAGGGGAGGGCAACGAGGGACAACAGAGAATTGAAGAATGAGAGGGGAAAGAGGGAGTCGGGTGAAAGTGGGAAGAATTGGACACCGAGGGAAGAGAGGTAACAGAGACTGGCGAGGAAAAGGAGGGAAAGGTGACTGGCGAGGGAAAAGTTGGAAAAGAGAGAGTCATGGCAAAGCAGGGGGAAAGAGACAGGCGAGGGAAAACAAGGACAAGAGAGTTAATGGAAAAGAAGGAGGTGAGTGAAAGTGGGAATAATTAGACACCGAGGGAAGAGAGGTAACAGAGACTGGCGAGGAAAAGGAGGGAAAGGTGACTGGCGAGGGAAAAGTTGGAAAAGAGAGAGTCATGTCAAAGCAGGGGGAAAGAGACAGGCGAGGGAAAACAAGGACAAGAGAGTTAATGGAAAAGAAGGAGGTGAGTTAAAGTGGGAAGAATTAGACACCGAGGGAAGAGAGGTAACAGAGACTGGCGAGGGAAAGAGAGAGGCGAGATAAACCAGGGGAAAGAGACTGCCGAGGGGGGAAGAGGGAAAAGAGAGGGTTGATTGGAAATAGGGAAAAGAGAGATTTCATAGAAAAGAGGAAAGCCAGGGAACAGAGAGAGGCGAGAGAAACCAGGGGAAAGAGACTGGCGAGGGGGGAAGAGGGAACAGAGAGAGTTGATTGGAAATAGGGAAAAGAGAGATTTCATAGAAAAGAGGAAAGCCAGGGAACAGAGAGAGGCGAGAGAAACCAGGGGAAAGAGACTGGCGAGGGGGGAAGAGGGAACAGAGAGAGTTGATTGGAAATAGGGAAAAGAGAGATTTCATAGAAAAGAGGAAAGCCAGGGAACAGAGAGAGGCGAGAGAAACCAGGGGAAAGAGACTGGCGAGGGAAAAGAGGGATAACAGAGTTGACGAATAACAGGGGAAAGAGAGAGGCGAGGGAAAGTGGAAAAATTAGACCTAGAGGGAAGAGAGGTAACAGAGAGAGGGGAGGGCAACGAGGGACAACAGAGAATTGAGGAATGAGAGGGGAAAGAGGGAGTCGGGTGAAAGTGGGAAGAATTGGACACCGAGGGAAGAGAGGTAACAGAGACTGGCGAGGAAAAGGAGGGAAAGGTGACTGGCGAGGGAAAAGTTGGAAAAGAGAGAGTCATGGCAAAGCAGGGGAAAAGAGACAGGCGAGGGAAAACAAGGACAAGAGAGTTAATGGAAAAGAAGGAGGTGAGTTAAAGTGGGAAGAATTAGACACCGAGGGAAGAGAGGTAACAGAGACTGGCGAGGGAAAGAGAGAGGCGAGATAAACCAGGGGAAAGAGACTGGCGAGGGGGGAAGAGGGAAAAGAGAGGGTTGATTGGAAATAGGGAAAAGAGAGATTTCATAGAAAAGAGGAAAGCCAGGGAACAGAGAGAGGCGAGAGAAACCAGGGGAAAGAGACTGGCGAGGGGGGAAGAGGGAACAGAGAGAGTTGATTGGAAATAGGGAAAAGAGAGATTTCATAGAAAAGAGGAAAGCCAGGGAACAGAGAGAGGCGAGAGAAACCAGGGGAAAGAGACTGGCGAGGGAAAAGAGGGATAACAGAGTTGACGAATAACAGGGAAAAGAGAGCGGCGAGGGAAAGTGGAAAAATTAGACCTAGAGGGAAGAGAGGTAACAGAGACTGGCGAGGAAAAGGAGGGAAAGGTGACTGGCGAGGGAAAAGTTGGAAAAGAGAGAGTCATGGCAAAGCAGGGGGAAAGAGACAGGCGAGGGAAAACAAGGACAAGAGAGTTAATGGAAAAGAAGGAGGTGAGTGAAAGTGGGAAGAATTAGACACCGAGGGAAGAGAGGTAACAGAGACTGGCGAGGGAAAGAGAGAGGCAAGACAAACCAGGGGAAAGAGACTGGCGAGGGGGGAAGAGGGAAAAGAGAGGGTTGATTGGAAATAGGGAAAAGAGAGATTTCATAGAAAAGAGGAAAGCCAGGGAACAGAGAGAGGCGAGAGAAACCAGGGGAAAGAGACTGGCGAGGGGGGAAGAGGGAACAGAGAGAGTTGATTGGAAATAGGGAAAAGAGAGATTTCATAGAAAAGAGGAAAGCCAGGGAACAGAGAGAGGCGAGAGAAACCAGGGGAAAGAGACTGGCGAGGGAAAAGAGGGATAACAGAGTTGACGAATAACAGGGAAAAGAGAGCGGCGAGGGAAAGTGGAAAAATTAGACCTAGATGGAAGAGAGGTAAAAGAGAGAGGGGAGGGCAACGAGGGACAACAGAGAATTGAGGAATGAGAGGGGACAGAGGGAGTCGGGTGAAAGTGGGAAGAATTTGACACCGAGGGAAGAGAGGTAACAGAGACTGGCGAGGGAAAGAGAGAGGCGAGATAAACCAGGGGAAAGAGACTGGCGAGGGGGGAAGAGGGAAAAGAGAGAGTTGACTGGAAATAGGGGAACGAGAGAGTTCATGGAAAAGAGGGAGTGGAGTGTAAGAAGGAAGAATTAGACACGGAGGGAAGAGACGTAAAAGAGACTGGCGAGGGAAAGGAAGGAAAAGTGACTGGCGAGGGGAAAGAGGGAACAGAGAGGGCTGACTGGAAATAGGGAAAAGAGAGATTTCATAGAAAAGAGGAAAGCCAGGGAACAGAGAGAGGCGAGAGAAACCAGGGGAAAGAGACTGGCGAGGGAAAAGAGGGATAACAGAGTTGACGAATAACAGGGAAAAGAGAGCGGCGAGGGAAAGTGGAAAAATTAGACCTAGAGGGAAGAGAGGTAACAGAGACTGGCGAGGAAAAGGAGGGAAAGGTGACTGGCGAGGGAAAAGTTGGAAAAGAGAGAGTCATGGCAAAGCAGGGGGAAAGAGACAGGCGAGGGAAAACAAGGACAAGAGAGTTAGTGGAAAAGAAATAGGTGAGTGAAAGTGGGAAGAATTAGACACCGAGGGAAGAGAGGTGACAGAGACTGGCGAGGGAAAGAGAGAGGCGAGATAAACCAGGGGAAAGAGACTGGCGAGGGGGGAAGAGGGAAAAGAGAGAGTTGACTGGAAATAGGGGAACGAGAGAGTTCATGGAAAAGAGGGAGTGGAGTGTAAGTGGGAAAATTAGGCACGGAGGGAATAGAGGTTAAAAGAGACTGGCGAGGGAAAGGAAGGAAAAGTGACTGGCGATGGGAAAGAGGGAAAAGAGAGGGCTGACTGGAAATAGGGAAAAGAGAGATTTCATAGAAAAGAGGAAAGCCAGGGAACAGAGAGAGGCGAGAGAAACCAGGGGAAAGAGACTGGCGAGGGAAAAGAGGGATAACAGAGTTGACGAATAACAGGGAAAAGAGAGAGGCGAGGGAAAGTGGAAAAATTAGACCTAGAGGGAAGAGAGGTAAAAGAGAGAGGGGAGGGCAACGAGGGACAACAGAGAATTGAGGAATGAGAGGGGAAAGAGGGAGTCGGGTGAAAGTGGGAAGAATTGGACACCGAGGGAAGAGAGGTAACAGAGACTGGCGAGGAAAAGGAGGGAAAGGTGACTGGCGAGGGAAAAGTTGGAAAAGAGAGAGTCATGGCAAAGCAGGGGGAAAGAGACAGGCGAGGGAAAACAAGGACAAGAGAGTTAGTGGAAAAGAAATAGGTGAGTTAAAGTGGGAAGAATTAGACACCGAGGGAAGAGAGGTGACAGAGACTGGCGAGGGAAAGAGAGAGGCGAGATAAACCAGGGGAAAGAGACTGGCGAGGGGGCAAGAGGGAACAGAGAGAGTTGATTGGAAATAGGGAAAAGAGAGATTTCATAGAAAAGAGGAAAGCCAGGGAACAGAGAGAGGCGAGAGAAACCAGGGGAAAGAGACTGGCGAGGGAAAAGAGGGATAACAGAGTTGACGAATAACAGGGAAAAGAGACAGGCGAGGGAAAGTGGAAAAATTAGACCTAGAGGGAAGAGAGGTAAAAGAGAGAGGGGAGGGCAACGAGGGACAACAGAGAATTGAGGAATGAGAGGGGAAAGAGGGAGTCGGGTGAAAGTGGGAAGAATTGGACACCGAGGGAAGAGAGGTAACAGAGACTGGCGAGGGAAAGAGAGAGGCGAGATAAACCAGGGGAAAGAGACTGGCGAGGGGGGAAGAGGGAAAAGAGAGGGTTGATTGGAAATAGGGAAAAGAGAGATTTCATAGAAAAGAGGAAAGCCAGGGAACAGAGAGAGGCGAGAGAAACCAGGGGAAAGAGACTGGCGAGGGGGGAAGAGGGAACAGAGAGAGTTGATTGGAAATAGGGAAAAGAGAGATTTCATAGAAAAGAGGAAAGCCAGGGAACAGAGAGAGGCGAGAGAAACCAGGGGAAAGAGACTGGCGAGGGAAAAGAGGGATAACAGAGTTGACGAATAACAGGGAAAAGAGAGAGGCGAGGGAAAGTGGAAAAATTAGACCTAGAGGGAAGAGAGGTAAAAGAGAGAGGGGAGGGCAACGAGGGACAACAGAGAATTGAGGAATGAGAGGGGAAAGAGGGAGTCGGGTGAAAGTGGGAAGAATTGGACACCGAGGGAAGAGAGGTAACAGAGACTGGCGAGGAAAAGGAGGGAAAGGTGACTGGCGAGGGAAAAGTTGGAAAAGAGAGAGTCATGGCAAAGCAGGGGAAAAGAGACAGGCGAGGGAAAACAAGGACAAGAGAGTTAATGGAAAAGAAGGAGGTGAGTGAAAGTGGGAAGAATTAGACACCGAGGGAAGAGAGGTAACAGAGACTGGCGAGGGAAAGAGAGAGGCGAGATAAACCAGGGGAAAGAGACTGGCGAGGGGGGAAGAGGGAAAAGAGAGAGTTGACTGGAAATAGGGGAACGAGAGAGTTCATGGAAAAGAGGGAGTGGAGTGTAAGAAGGAAGAATTAGACACGGAGGGAAGAGACGTAAAAGAGACTGGCGAGGGAAAGGAAGGAAAAGTGACTGGCGAGGGGAAAGAGGGAACAGAGAGGGCTGACTGGAATTAGGGAAAAGAGAGATTTCATAGAAAAGAGGAAAGCCAGGGAACAGAGAGAGGCGAGAGAAACCAGGGGAAAGAGACTGGCGAGGGAAAAGAGGGATAACAGAGTTGACGAATAACAGGGAAAAGAGAGCGGCGAGGGAAAGTGGAAAAATTAGACCTAGAGGGAAGAGAGGTAACAGAGACTAGCGAGGAAAAGGAGGGAAAGGTGACTGGCGAGGGAAAAGTTGGAAAAGAGAGAGTCATGGCAAAGCAGGGGGGAAGAGACAGGCGAGGGAAAACAAGGACAAGAGAGTTAGTGGAAAAGAAGGAGGTGAGTGAAAGTGGGAAGAATTAGACACCGAGGGAAGAGAGGTAACAGAGACTGGCGAGGGAAAGAGAGAGGCGAGATAAACCAGGGGAAAGAGACTGGCGAGGGGGGAAGAGGGAACAGAGAGAGTTGATTGGAAATAGGGAAAAGAGAGATTTCATAGAAAAGAGGAAAGCCAGGGAACAGAGAGAGGCGAGAGAAACCAGGGGAAAGAGACTGGCGAGGGAAAAGAGGGATAACAGAGTTGACGAATAACAGGGAAAAGAGAGAGGCGAGGGAAAGTGGAAAAATTAGACCTAGAGGGAAGAGAGGTAACAGAGACTGGCGAGGAAAAGGAGGGAAAGGTGACTGGCGAGGGAAAACTTGGAAAAGAGAGAGTCATGGCAAAGCAGGGGAAAAGAGACAGGCGAGGGAAAACAAGGACAAGAGAGTTAATGGAAAAGAAGGAGGTGAGTGAAAGTGGGAAGAATTAGACACCGAGGGAAGAGAGGTAACAGAGACTGGCGAGGGAAAGAGAGAGGCGAGATAAACCAGGGGAAAGAGACTGGCGAGGGGGGAAGAGGGAAAAGAGAGGGTTGATTGGAAATAGGGAAAAGAGAGATTTCATAGAAAAGAGGAAAGCCAGGGAACAGAGAGAGGCGAGAGAAACCAGGGGAAAGAGACCGGCGAGGGAAAAGAGGGATAACAGAGTTGACGAATAACAGGGAAAAGAGAGAGGCGAGGGAAAGTGGAAAAATTAGACCTAGAGGGAAGAGAGGTAACAGAGACTGGCGAGGAAAAGGAGGGAAAGGTGACTGGCGAGGGAAAAGTTGGAAAAGAGAGAGTCATGGCAAAGCAGGGGAAAAGAGACAGGCGAGGGAAAACAAGGACAAGAGAGTTAATGGAAAAGAAGGAGGTGAGTGAAAGTGGGAAGAATTAGACACCGAGGGAAGAGAGGTAACAGAGACTGGCGAGGGAAAGAGAGAGGCGAGATAAACCAGGGGAAAGAGACTGGCGAGGGGGGAAGAGGGAAAAGAGAGGGTTGATTGGAAATAGGGAAAAGAGAGATTTCATAGAAAAGAGGAAAGCCAGGGAACAGAGAGAGGCGAGAGAAACCAGGGGAAAGAGACTGGCGAGGGAAAAGAGGGATAACAGAGTTGACGAATAACAGGGGAAAGAGAGAGGCGAGGGAAAGTGGAAAAATTAGACCTAGAGGGAAGAGAGGTAACAGAGACTGGCGAGGAAAAGGAGGGAAAGGTGACTGGCGAGGGAAAAGTTGGAAAAGAGAGAGTCATGGCAAAGCAGGGGGAAAGAGACAGGCGAGGGAAAACAAGGACAAGAGAGTTAGTGGAAAAGAAATAGGTGAGTGAAAGTGGGAAGAATTAGACACCGAGGGAAGAGAGGTGACAGAGACTGGCGAGGGAAAGAGAGAGGCGAGATAAACCAGGGGAAAGAGACTGGCGAGGGGGGAAGAGGGAACAGAGAGAGTTGATTGGAAATAGGGAAAAGAGAGATTTCATAGAAAAGAGGAAAGCCAGGGAACAGAGAGAGGCGAGAGAAACCAGGGGAAAGAGACTGGCGAGGGAAAAGAGGGATAAGAGAGTTGACGAATAACAGGGAAAAGAGAGAGGCGAGGGAAAGTGGAAAAATTAGACCTAGAGGGGAGAGAGGTAAAAGAGAGAGGGGAGGGCAACGAGGGACAACAGAGAATTGAGGAATGAGAGGGGAAAGAGGGAGTCGGGTGAAAGTGGGAAGAATTGGACACCGAGGGAAGAGAGGTAACAGAGACTGGCGAGGAAAAGGAGGGAAAGGTGACTGGCGAGGGAAAAGTTGGAAAAGAGAGAGTCATGGCAAAGCAGGGGAAAAGAGACAGGCGAGGGAAAACAAGGACAAGAGAGTTAATGGAAAAGAAGGAGGTGAGTGAAAGTGGGAAGAATTAGACACCGAGGGAAGAGAGGTAACAGAGACTGGCGAGGGAAAGAGAGAGGCGAGATAAACCAGGGGAAAGAGACTGGCGAGGGGGGAAGAGGGAAAAGAGAGAGTTGACTGGAAATAGGGGAACGAGAGAGTTCATGGAAAAGAGGGAGTGGAGTGTAAGAAGGAAGAATTAGACACGGAGGGAAGAGACGTAAAAGAGACTGGCGAGGGAAAGGAAGGAAAAGTGACTG